>NC_091470.1:133133588-133436618 GCF_036971445.1 Narcine bancroftii
CTGCCTCTGATTCCCCGCCTCTGATTCCCCATCTCTGATTCACCGCCTTTGATTCGCCACCTCTGATTCCCCTCCTCTGATTCCCCATCTCTGATTCCTCGCCTCTGTTTCCCCGCCTCTGATTCCCCGCCTCTGATTCCCCATATCTCATTCCCCGCCTCTGATTCCCCATCTCTGATTCCCGGACTCTGATTCCCCACCTCTGATTCCCGGCCTCTTATTCCCGGCATCAGATTCCGGCCTCTGATTCCCGGCCTCTGATTCCCTGCTTCTGATTCTGATTCCCTGCCTCTTATTCCCCATTTCTGATTCCGCACATCTAATTCCCTGCCTCTGATTCCCCACCTCTGATTCCCCATATCTGATTCCCCGCCTCTGTTTCCCCGCCTCTGATTCCCCGCCTCTGTTTCCCCATATCTAAGTCCCCACCTCTGATTCCCCAACTCTGATTCCCCACCTCTGATTCCCCAGCTCTGATTACCCACCTCTGATTCCCCATATCTGATTCCCCGCCTCTGTTTCCCCGCCTCTGATTCCCCACCACTGTTTCCCCATATCTGATTCCCCGCCTCTGAATCCCCAACTCTGATTCCCTGCATCTAATTCCCCAGCTCTGATTCCCCGCCTCTGATTCCCCGTGTCTGATTTCCTGCCTCTGATTCCCCGCCTCTGATTACCCATGTCTGATTCACCGCCTCTGATTCCCCACCTCTGATTCCCCATCTCTGATTCCGCACATCCGATTCCCAGCCTCTGATTCCCCATCTCTGATTCCCCACCTCCGATTCCCCAGCTCTGATTCCCCGCCTCTGATTCCCCGTGTTTGATTCCCTGCCTCTGATTCCCCGCCTCTGATTCCCCATCTCTGATTCACCGCCTTTGATTCGCCACCTCTGATTCCCCATATCTGATTCCTCGCCTCTGTTTACCCGCCTCAGATTCCCCGCCTCTGATTCCCCATATCTCATTCCCCGCCTCTGATTCCCCATCTCTGATTCACGGACTCTGATTCCCCACCTCTGATTCCCGGCCTCTGATTCCCTGCTTCTGATTCTGATTCCCTGCCTCTGATTCCCCATCTCTGATTCCGCACATCTAATTCCCTGCCTCTGATTCCCCACCTCTGATTCCCCATATCTGATTCCCCGCCTCTGTTTCCCCGCCTCTGATTCCCCGCCTCTGTTTCCCCATATCTAAGTCCCCGCCTCTGATTCCCCAACTTTGATTCCCCACCTCTGATTCCCCAGCTCTGATTCCCCGCCTCTGATTCCCCGCATCTGATTCCCTGCATCTGATTCCCAGCCTCTGATTCCCTGCCTCTGATTCCCAACCTCTGATTCCCCAGCTCTGATTCCCCCCCTCTGATTCCCCGCCTCTGTTTCCCCATATCTGATTCTGCACATCTGATTCCTCGCCTCCGTTTACCCGCCTCTGATTCCCCGCCTCTGATTCCCCATATCTCATTCCCCACCTCTGATTCCCCATCTCTGATTCCCGGACTCTGATTCCCCACTTCTGATTCCCGGCCTCTGATTCCCTGCTTCTGATTCTGATTCCCTGCCTCTGATTCCCCATCTCTGATTCCGCACATCTAATTCCCTGCCTCTGATTCCCCACCTCTGATTCCCCATATCTGATTCCCCGCCTCTGTTTCCCCGCCTCTGATTCCCCGCCTCTGTTTCCCCATATCTAAGTCCCCGCCTCTGATTCCCCAACTTTGATTCCCCACCTCTGATTCCCCAGCTCTGATTGCCCGCCTCTGATTCCCCGCATCTGATTCCCTGCATCTGATTCCCAGCCTCTGATTCCCTGCCTCTGATTCCCAAACTCTGATTCCCCACCTCTGATTCCCCATATCTGATTCCCCGCCTCTGTTTCCCCGCCTCTGATTCCCCGCCTCTGTTTCCCCATATCTGATTCCCCGCCTCTATTTGCCCGCCTCTGATTCCCCGCCTCTGATTCCCCATATCTGATTACCCGCCTCTGAATCCCCAACTCTGATTCCCTGCCTCTAATTTCCCAGCTCTGATTCCCCGCCTCTGATTCCCCGTGTCTGATTTCCTGCCTCTGATTCCCCGCCTCTGATTACCCATGTCTGATTCACCGCCTCTGATTCCCCACATCTGATTCCCCATCTCTGATTCCGCACATCCGATTCACTGCCTCTGATTCCCCAGCTCTGATTCCCCGCCTCTGATTCCCCGCGTCTTATTCCCTGCTTCTGATTCTGATTCCCTGCCTCTGATTCCCCATCTCTGATTCTGCACATCTGATTCCCTGCCTCTGATTCCCCACCTCTGATTCCCCATATCTGATTCCCCGCCTCTGAATCCCCATCTCTGATTCCCGGACACTGATTCCCCACCTCTGATTCCCGGCCTCTTATTGCCAGCATCTGATTCCAGGCCTCTGATTCCCGGCCTCTGATTCCCCGCTTCTGATTCTGATTCCCTGCCTCTGATTCCCCATCTCTGATTCCGCACATCTGATTCCCTGCCTCTGATTCCCCACCTCTGATTCCCCATATCTGATTCCCCGCCTCTGTTTCCCCGCCTCTGATTCCCCGCCTCTGTTTCCCCATATCTAATTCCCCACCTCTGATGCACCAACTCTGATTCCCCGCCTCTGATTCCACAGCTCTGATTCCCCGCCTCTGATTCCCCGCATCCGATTCCCCATATCTGATTCCCCGCCTCTGTTTCCCCGCCTCTGATTCCCCGCCTCTGTTTCCCCATATCTGATTCCCCGCCTCTGATTCCCAACTATGATTCCCCGCCTCTGATTCCCCAGCTCTGATTCCCTGCCTCTGATTCCCCGCGTTCTATTCCCTGCCTCTGATTCCCCGCCTGTGATTCCCCATCTCTGATTCACCACCTCTGATTCCCCACCTCTGATTCCCCATATCTAATTCCCCGCCTCTGTTTGCCCACCTCTGATTCCCCGCCTCTGTTTCCCCATATCTGATTCCCCGCCACTGAATCCCCAACTCTGATTCCCTGCCTCTGATTGCCCAGCTCTGATTCCACGCCTTTGATTCCCCCCGTCTGATTCCCAGCCTCTGAATCCCCGTGTCTGATATCCTGCCTCTGATTCCCCGCCTCTGATTCCCCATCTCAGATTCACCGCCTCTGATTCCCCACCTCTGATTCCCCATCTCTGATTCCGCATATCCGATTCCCTGCCTCTGATTCCCCGACTCTGATTCCCCACCTCTGATTCCCCAGCTCTGATTCCCCGCCTCTGATTCCCCAGCTCTGATTCCCCGCCTCTGATTCCCCAACTCTGATTCCCCGCCTCTGATTCCCCGCCTCTGTTTCCCCATATCTAAGTCCCCGCCTCTGATTCCCCAGCTCTGCTTACCCACCTCTGATTCCCCATATCTAATTCCCTGCCTCTGTTTCCCCGCCTCTGATTCCCCGCCACTGTTTCCCCATATCTGATTCTCCGCCTCTGAATCCCCAACTCTGATTCCCTGCATCTAATTCCCCAGCTCTGATTCCCCGCCTCTGATTCCCCGTGTCTGATTTCCTGCCTCTGATTCCCCGCCTCTGATTACCCATGTCTAATTCACCGCCTCTGATTCCCCACCTCTGATTCCCCATCTCTGATTCCGCACATCCGATTCCCAGCCTCTGATTCCCCATCTCTGATTCCCCGCCTCTGATTCCCCAACTCTGATTCCCCACCTCTGATTCCCCAGCTCTGATTCCCCGCCTCTGATTCCCCATCTCTGATTCACCGCCTTTGATTCGCCACCTCTGATTCCCCATATCTGATTCCTCGCCTCTGTTTCCCCGCCTCTGATTTCCCGCCTCTGATTCCCCACATCTCATTCCCCGCCTCTGATTCCCCATCTCTGATTCCCGGACTCTGATTCCCCACCTCTGATTCCCGGCCTCTGATTCGCTGCTTCTGATTCTGATTCCCTGCCTCTGATTCCCCATCTCTGATTCCGCACATCTAATTCCCCGCCTCTGTTTCCCCGCCTCTGATTCCCCGCCTCTGTTTCCCCATATCTAAGTCCCCGCCTCTGATTCCCCAACTTTGATTCCCCACCTCTGATTCCCCAGCTCTGATTCCCCGCCTCTGATTCCCCGCATCTGATTCCCTGCATCTGATTCACAGCCTCTGATTCCCTGCCTCTGATTCCCAAACTCTGATTCCCCACCTCTGATTCCCCATATCTGATTCCCCGCCTCTGTTTCCCCGCCTCTGATTCCCCGCCTCTGTTTCCCCATATCTGATTCCCCGCCTCTGTTTCCCCGCGTCTGATTCCCCGCCTCTGATTCCCCGTGTCTGATTTCCTGCCTCTGATTCCCCGCCTCTGATTACCCATGTCTGATTCACCGCCTCTGATTCCCCACCTCTGATTCCCCATCTCTGATTCCGCACATCCGATTCCCAGCCTCTGATACCCCATCTCTGATTCCCCGCCTCTGATTCCCCAACTCTGATTCCCCACCTCTGATTCCCCAGCTCTGATTCCCCGCCTCTGATTCCCCATGTTTGATTCCCTGCCTCTGATTCCCCGCCTCTGATTCCCCATCTCTGATTCACCGCCTTGGATTCGCCACCTCTGATTCCCCATATCTGATTCCTCGCCTCTGTTTCCCCGCCTCTGATTTCCCGCCTCTGATTCCCCATATCTCATTCCCCGCCTCTGATACCCCATCTCTGATTCCAGGACTCTGATTCCCCACCTCTGATTCCCGGCCTCTGATTCGCTGCTTCTGATTCTGATTCCCTGCCTCTGATTCCCCATCTCTGATTCCGCACATCTAATTCCCCGCCTCTGTTTCCCCGCCTCTGATTCCCCGCCTCTGTTTCCCCATATCTAAGTCCCCGCCTCTGATTCCCCAACTTTGATTCCCCACCTCTGATTCCCCAGCTCTGATTCCCCGCCTCTGATTCCCCGCATCTGATTCCCCACCTCTGATTCCCCAGCTCTGATTCCCCACCTCTGATTCCCCAACTCTGATTCCCCGCCTCTAATTCCCCGCCTCTGTTTCCCCATATCTGATTCCCCATCTCTGATTCCGCACATCCGATTCCCTGCCTCTGATTCCCCGCCTCTGATTCCCCAACTTTGATTCCCCACCCTTGATTCCCCAGCTCTGATTCCCCGACTCTGATTCCCCGCATCTGATTCCCCACCTCTGATTCCCCAGCTCTGATTCCCCGCCTCTGATTCCCCAACTCTGATTCCCCACCTCTGATTCCCCAGCTCTGATTACCCACCTCTGATTCCCCATATCTAATTCCCAGCCTCTGTTTCCCCGCCTCTGATTCCCCGATACTGTTTCCCCATATCTGATTCTCCGCCTCTGAATCCCCAACTCTGATTCCCTGCATCTAATTCCCCAGCTCTGATTCCCCGCCTCTGTTTCCCCATATCTAATTCCCCACCTCTGATGCACCAACTCTGATTCCCCGCCTCTGATTCCCCAGCTCTGATTCCCCGCCTCTGATTCCCCGCATCCGATTCCCCATATCTGATTCCCCGCCTCTGTTTCCCCGCCTCTGATTCCCCGCCTCTGTTTCCCCATATCTGATTCCCCGCCTCTGATTCCCAACTATGATTCCCCGCCTCTGATTCCCCAGCTCTGATTCCCAGCCTCTGAATCCCCGTGTATGATATCCTGCCTCTGATTCCCCGCCTCTGATTCCCCATCTCAGATTCACCGCCTCTGATTCCCCACCTCTGATTCCCCATCTCTGATTCCGCACATCCGATTCCCTGCATCTGATTCCCCGCCTCTGATACCCCAACTTTGATTCCCCACCTCTGATTCCCCAGCTCTGATTCCCCGCATCTGATTCCCCACCTCTGATTCCCCAGCTCTGATTCCCCACCTCTGATTCCCCAACTCTGATTCCCCGCCTCTAATTCCCCGCCTCTGTTTCCCCATATCTGATTCCCCATCTCTGATTCCGCACATCCGATTCCCTGCCTCTGATTCCCCGCCTCTGATTCCCCAACTTTGATTCCCCACCCTTGATTCCCCAGCTCTGATTCCCCGACTCTGATTCCCCGCATCTGATTCCCCACCTCTGATTCCCCAGCTCTGATTCCCCGCCTCTGATTCCCCAACTCTGATTCCCCACCTCTGATTCCCCAGCTCTGATTACCCACCTCTGATTCCCCATATCTAATTCCCAGCCTCTGTTTCCCCGCCTCTGATTCCCCGATACTGTTTCCCCATATCTGATTCTCCGCCTCTGAATCCCCAACTCTGATTCCCTGCATCTAATTCCCCAGCTCTGATTCCCCGCCTCTGTTTCCCCATATCTAATTCCCCACCTCTGATGCACCAACTCTGATTCCCCGCCTCTGATTCCCCAGCTCTGATTCCCCGCCTCTGATTCCCCGCATCCGATTCCCCATATCTGATTCCCCGCCTCTGTTTCCCCGCCTCTGATTCCCCGCCTCTGTTTCCCCATATCTGATTCCCCGCCTCTGATTCCCAACTATGATTCCCCGCCTCTGATTCCCCAGCTCTGATTCCCAGCCTCTGAATCCCCGTGTATGATATCCTGCCTCTGATTCCCCGCCTCTGATTCCCCATCTCAGATTCACCGCCTCTGATTCCCCACCTCTGATTCCCCATCTCTGATTCCGCACATCCGATTCCCTGCATCTGATTCCCCGCCTCTGATTCCCCAACTTTGATTCCCCACCTCTGATTCCCCAGCTCTGATTCCCCGCATCTGATTCCCCACCTCTGATTCCCCAGCTCTGATTCCCCGCCTCTGATTCCCCAACTCTGATTCCCCACCTCTGATTCCCCAGCTCTGATTACCCACCTCTGATTCGCCATATCTAATTCCCAGCCTCTGTTTCCCTGCCTCTGATTCCCCGCCACTGTTTCCCCATATCTGATTCTCCGCCTCTGAATCCCCAACTCTGATTCCCTGCATCTAATTCCCCAGTTCTGAGTCCCCGCCTCTGATTCCCCGTGTCTGATTTCCTGCCTCTGATTCCCCGCCTCTGATTACCCATGTCTGATTCACCGCCTCTGTTTCCCCGCCTCTGATTCCCCGCCTCTGTTTCCCCATATCTAATTCCCCACCTCTGATGCACCAACTCTGATTCCCCGCCTCTGATTCCCCAGCTCTGATTCCCCGCCTCTGATTCCCCGCATCCGATTCCCCATATCTGATTCCCCGCCTCTGTTTCCCCGCCTCTGATTCCCCGCCTCTGTTTCCCCATATCTGATTCCCCGCCTCTGATTCCCAACTATGATTCCCCGCCTCTGATTCCCCAGCTCTGATTCCCTGCCTCTGATTCCCCGCGTTCTATTCCCTGCCTCTGATTCCCCGCCTGTGATTCCCTATCTCTGATTCACCACCTCTGATTCCCCACCTCTGATTCCCCATATCTAATTCCCCGCCTCTGTTTGCCCGCCTCTGATTCCCCGCCTCTGTTTCCCCATATCTGATTCCCCGCCACTGAATCCCCAACTGTGATTCCCTGCCTCTGATTCCCCAGCTCTGATTCCCCGCCTTTGATTCCCCCCGTCTGATTCCCAGCCTCTGAATCCCCGTGTCTGATATCCTGCCTCTGATTCCCCGCCTCTGATTCCCCATCTCAGATTCACCGCCTCTGATTCCCCACCTCTGATTCCCCATCTCTGATTCCGCACATCCGATTCCCTGCCTCTGATTCCCCGACTCTGATTCCCCACCTCTGATTCCCCAGCTCTGATTCCCCGCCTCTGATTCCCCAACTCTGATTCCCCGCCTCTGATTCCCCACCTCTGTTTCACCATATCTAAGTCCCCGCCTCTGATTCCCCAACTCTGATTCCCCACCTCTGATTCCCCAGCTCTGATTACCCACCTCTGATTCCCCATATCTAATTCCCTGCCTCTGTTTCCCCGCCTCTGATTCCCCGCCACTGTTTCCCCATATCTGATTCTCCGCCTCTGAATCCCCAACTGTGATTCCCTGCATCTAATTCCCCAGCTCTGATTCCCCGCCTCTGATTCCCCGTGTCTGATTTCCTGCCTCTGATTCCCCGCCTCTGATTACCCATGTCTAATTCACCGCCTCTGATTCCCCACCTCTGATTCCCCATCTCTGATTCCGCACATCCGATTCCCAGCCTCTGATTCCCCATCTCTGATTCCCCGCCTCTGATTCCCCAACTCTGATTCCCCACCTCTGATTCCCCAGCTCTGATTCCCCGCCTCTGATTCCCCGTGTTTGATTCCCTGCCTCTGATTCCCCATCTCTGATTCCCCGCCTCTGATTCCCCGTGTTTGATTCCTCGCCTCTGTTTCCCCACCTCTGATTTCCCGCCTCTGATTCCCCATATCTCATTCCCCGCCTCTGATTCCCCATCTCTGATTCCCGGACTCTGATTCCCCACCTCTGATTCCCGGCCTCTGATTCGCTGCTACTGATTCTGATTGCCTGCCTCTGATTCCCCATCTCTGATTCCGCACATCTAATTCCCCGCCTCTGTTTCCCCGCTTCTGATTCCCCGCCTCTGTTTCCCCATATCTAAGTCCCCGCCTCTGATTCCCCAACTTTGATTCCCCACCTCTGATTCCCCAGCTCTGATTCCCCGCCTCTGATTCCCCGCATCTGATTCCCTGCATCTGATTCCCAGCCTCTGATTCCCTGCCTCTGATTCCCAAACTCTGATTCCCCACCTCTGATTCCCCATATCTGATTCCCGGCCTCTGTTTCCCCGCCTCTGATTCCCCGCCTCTGTTTCCCCATATCTGATTCCCCGCCTCTGTTTCCCCACCTCTGATTCCCCGCCTCTGATTCCCCGTGTCTGATTTCCTGCCTCTGATTCCCCGCCTCTGATTACCCATGTCTGATTCACCGCCTCTGATTCCCCACCTCTGATTCGCCATCTCTGATTCCGCACAACCGATTCCCAGCCTCTGATTCCCCATCTCTGATTCCCCGCCTCTGATTCCCCAACTCTGATTCCCCACCTCTGATTCCCCAGCTCTGATTCCCCGCCTCTGATTCCCAGTGTTTGATTCCCTGCCTCTGATTCCCCGCCTCTGATTCCCCATCTCTGATTCACCGCCTTTGATTCGCCACCTCTGATTCCCCATATCTGATTCCTCGCCTCTGTTTCCCCGCCTCTGATTTCCCACCTCTGATTCCCCATATCTCATTCCCCGCCTCTGATTCCCCATCTCTGATTCCCGGACTCTGATTCCCCACCTCTGATTCCCGGCCTCTAATTCGCTGCTTCTGATTCTGATTCCCTGCCTCTGATTCCCCATCTCTGATTCCGCACATCTAATTCCCCGCCTCTGTTTCCACGCCTCTGATTCCCCGCCTCTGTTTCCCCATATCTAAGTCCCCGCCTCTGATTCCCCGCATCTGATTCCCCACCTCTGATTCCCCAGCTCTCATTCCCCGCCTCTGATTCCCCAACTCTGATTCCCCGCCTCTGATTCCCCGCCTCTGTTTCCCCATATCTGATTCCCCATCTCTGATTCCGCACATCCGATTCCCTGCCTCTGATTCCCCGCCTCTGATTCCCCAACTTTGATTCCCCACCTCTGATTCCCCAGCTCTGATTCCCCGCCTCTGATTCCCCGCATCTGATTCCCCACCTCTGATTCCCCAGCTCTGATTCCCCGCCTCTGATTCCCCAACTCTGATTCCCCACCTCTGATTCCCCAGCTCTGATTACCCACCTCTGATTCCCCATATCTAATTCCCAGCCTCTGTTTCCCCGCCTCTGATTCCCCGCCACTGTTTCCCCATATCTGATTCTCCGCCTCTGGATCCCCAACTCTGATTCCCTGCATCTAATTCCCCAGCTCTGATTCCCTGCCTCTGATTCCCCGTGTCTGATTTCCTGCCTCTGATTCCCCGCCTCTGATTACCCATGTCTGATTCACCGCTTCTGTTTCCCCGCCTCTGATTCCCCGCCTCTGTTTCCCCATATCTAATTCCCCACCTCTGATGCACCAACTCTGATTCCCCGCCTCTGATTCCCCAGCTCTGATTCCCCGCCTCTGATTCCCCGCATCCGATTCCCCATATCTGATTCCACGCCTCTGTTTCCCCGCCTCTGATTCCCCGCCTCTGTTTCCCCATATCTGATTCCCCGCCTCTGATTCCCAACTATGATTCCACGCCTCTGTTTCCCCGCCTCTGATTCCCCGCCTCTGTTTCCCCATATCTGATTCCCCGCCTCTGATTCCCAACTATGATTCCCCGCCTCTGATACCCCAACTCTGATTCCCCACCTCTGATTCCCCAGCTCTGATTCCCCGCCTCTGATTCCCCAACTCTGTTTCCCCACCTCTGATTCCCCAGCTCTGATTACCCACCTCTGATTCCCCATATCTAATTCCCAGCCTCTGTTTCCCCGCCTCTGATTCCCCGCCACTGTTTCCCCATATCTGATTCTCCGCCTCTGAATCCCCAACTCTGATTCCCTGCATCTAATTCCCCAGCTCTGATTCCCCGCCTCTGTTTCCCCATTTCTAATTCCCCACCTCTGATGCACCAACTCTGATTCCCCGCCTCTGATTCCCCAGCTCTGATTCCCCGCCTCTGATTCCACGCATCCGATTCCCCATATCTGATTCCACGCCTCTGTTTCCCCGCCTCTGATTCCCCGCCTCTGTTTCCCCATATCTGATTCCCCGCCTCTGATTCCCAACTATGATTCCCCACCTCTGATTCCCCAGCTCTGATTCCCAGCCTCTGAATCCCCGTGTCTGATATCCTGCCTCTGATTCCCCGCCTCTGATTCCCCATCTCAGATTCACCGCCTCTGATTCCCCACCTCTGATTCCCCATCTCTGATTCCGCACATCCGATTCCCTGCCTCTGATTCACCGCCTCTGATTCCCCAACTTTGATTCCCCGCCTCTGATTCACCGCATCTGATTCCCCACCTCTGATTCCCCAGCTCTGATTCCCCGCCTCTGATTCCCCAACTCTGATTCCCCACCTCTGATTCCCCAGCTCTGATTACCCACCTCTGATTCCCCATATCTAATTCCCAGCCTCTGTTTCCCCGCCTCTGATTCCCCGCCACTGTTTCCCCATATCTGATTCTCCGCCTCTGAATCCCCAACTCTGATTCCCTGCATCTAATTCCCCAGCTCTGATTCCCCTCCTCTGATTCCCCGTGTCTGATTTCCTGCCTCTGATTCCCCGCCTCTGATTACCCATGTCTGGTTCACCGCCTCTGTTTCCCCGCCTCTGATTCCCCGCCTCTGTTTCCCCATATCTAATTCCCCACCTCTGATGCACCAACTCTGATTCCCCGCCTCTGATTCCCCAGCTCTGATTCCCCGCCTCTGATTCCCCGCATCCGATTCCCCATATCTGATTCCCCGCCTCTGTTTCCCCGCCTCTGATTCCCCGCCTCTGTTTCCCCATATCTGATTCCCCGCCTCTGATTCCCAACTATGATTCCCCGCCTCTGATTCCCCAGCTCTGATTCCCTGCCTCTGATTCCCCGCGTTCTATTCCCTGCCTCTGATACCCCGCCTGTGATTCCCTATCTCTGATTCACCACCTCTGATTCCCCACCTCTGATTCCCCATATCTAATTCCCCGCCTCTGTTTGCCCGCCTCTGATTCCCCGCCTCTGTTTCCCCATATCTGATTCCCCGCCACTGAATCCCCAACTCTGATTCCCTGCCTCTGATTCCCCAGCTCTGATTCCCCGCCTTTGATTCCCCCCGTCTGATTCCCAGCCTCTGAATCCCCGTGTCTGATATCCTGCCTCTGATTCCCCGCCTCTGATTCCCCATCTCAGATTCACCGCCTCTGATTCCCCACCTCTGATTCCCCATCGCTGATTCCGCACATCCGATTCCCTGCCTCTGATTCCCCGACTCTGATTCCCCACCTCTGATTCCCCAGCTCTGATTCCCCGCCTCTGATTCCCCAACTCTGATTCCCTGCCTCTGATTCCCCACCTCTGATTCCCCAGCTCTGATTACCCACCTCTGTTTCCCCTAATCTAATTCCCTGCCTCTGTTTCCCCGCCTCTGATTCCCCGCCACTGTTTCCCCATATCTGATTCTCCGCCTCTGAATCCCCAACTCTGATTCCCTGCATCTAATTCCCCAGCTCTGATTCCCCGCCTCTGATTCCCCGTGTCTGATTTCCTGCCTCCGATTCCCCGCCTCTGATTAACCATGTCTAATTCACCGCCTCTGATTCCCCACCTCTTATTCCCCATCTCTGATTCCGCACATCCGATTCCCAGCCTCTGATTCCCCATCTCTGATTCCCCGCCTCTGATTCCCCAACTCTGATTCCCCACCTCTGATTCCCCAGCTCTGATTCCCCGCCTCTGATTCCCCGTGTTTGATTCCCTGCCTCTGATTCCCCGCCTCTGATTCCCCATCTCTGATTCACCGCCTTTGATTCGCCACCTCTGATTCCCCATATCTGATTCCTCGCCTCTGTTTCCCCGCCTCTGATTTCCCGCCTCTGATTCCCTATATCTCATTCCCCGCCTCTGATTCCCCATCTCTGATTCCCGGACTCTGATTCCCCACCTCTGATTCCCGGCCTCTGATTCGCTGCTTCTGATTCTGATTCCCTGCCTCTGATTCCCCATCTCTGATTCCGCACATCTAATTCCCCGCCTCTGTTTCCCCGCCTCTGATTCCCCGCCTCTGTTTCCCCATATCTAAGTCCCCGCCTCTGATTCCCCAACTTTGATTCCCCACCTCTGATTCCCCAGCTCTGATTCCCAGCCTCTGATTCCCGCATCTGATTCCCTGCATCTGATTCCCAGCCTCTGATTCCCAGCCTCTGATTCCCAAACTCTGATTCCCCGCCTCTGTTTCCCCGCCTCTGATTCCCCGCCTCTGTTTCCCCATATCTTATTCCCCGCCTCTGTTTCCCCGCCTCTGATTCCCCGCCTCTGATTCCCCGTGTCTGATTTCCTGCCTCTGATTCCCCGCTTCTGATTACCCATGTCTGATTCACCGCCTCTGATTCCCCACCTCTGATTCCCCATCTCTGATTCCGCACATCCGATTCCCAGCCTCTGATTCCCCATCTCTGATTCCCCGCCTCTGATTCCCCAACTCTGATTCCCCACCTCTGATTCCCCAGCTCTGATTCACAGCCTTTGATTCGCTGCTTCTGATTCTGATTCCCTGCCTCTGATTCCCCATCTCTGATTCCGCACATCTAATTCCCCGCCTCTGTTTCCCCGCCTCTGATTCCCCGCCTCTGTTTCCCCATATCTAAGTCCCCACTCTGAATCCCGAACTTTGATTCCCCACCTCTGATTCCCCAGCTCTGATTCCCCACCTCTGATTCCCCGCATCTGATTCCCTGCATCTGATTCCCAGCCTCTGATTCCCTGCCTCTGATTCCCAAACTCTGATTCCCCACATCTGATTCCCCATCTCTGATTCCGAACATCTAATTCCCTGCCTCTGATTCCCCACCTCTGATTCCCCATATCTGATTCCCCGCCTCTGTTTCCCCGCCTCTGATTCCCCGCCTCTGTTTCCCCATATCTAAGTCCCCGCCTCTGATTCCCCAACTTTGATTCCCCACCTCTGATTCCCCAGCTCTTATTGCCCGCCTCTGATTCCCCGCATCTGATTCCCTCCATCTGATTCCCAGCCTCTGATTCCCTGCCTCTGATTCCCAAACTCTGATTCCCCACCTCTGATTCCCCATATCTGATTCCCCGCCTCTGTTTCCCCGCCTCTGATTCCCCGCCTCCGTTTCCCCATATCTGATTCCCCGCCTCTATTTGCCCGCCTCTGATTCCCCGCCTCTGTTTCCCCATATCTGATTACCCGCCTCTGAATCCCCAACTCTGATTCCCTGCCTCTAATTTCCCAGCTCTGATTCCCCGCCTTTGATTCCCCCCGTCTGATTCCCAGCCTCTGAATCCCCGTGTCTGATATCCTGCCTCTGATTCCCCGCCTCTGTTTCCCCATATCTGATTCCCGGCCTCTGATTCCCCGCCTCTGATTCCCCGCCTCTGATTCCCTGCCTCTGATTCCACATCTCCGATCCCGCCAATCTGATTCCCTGCCTCAGACTCCCCGCCTCCGATTCCCCGCCTCTGATTCCCTGCCTCTGATTCCCAACCTCTGATTCCCCACCTCTGATTCCCCGCCTCTGATTCCCCGCCTCTGATTCCCCATCTCTGATTCACCGCCTTTGATTCGCCATCTCTGATTCCCCATATCTGATTCCTCGCCTCTGTTTACCCGCCTCTGATTCCCCGCCTCTGATTCCCCATATCTCATTCCCCGCCTCTGATTCCCCACCTCTGATTCCCGGCCTCTTATTCCCAGCATCTGATTCCAGGCCTCTGATTCCCGGCCTCTGATTCCCCGCTTCTGATTCTGATTCCCTGACTCTGATTCCCCATCTCTGATTCCACACATCTGATTCCCTGCCTCTGATTCCCCACCTCTGATTCCCCATATCTGATTCCCCACCTCTGTTTCCCCGCCTCTGATTCCCCGCCTCTGTTTCCCCATATCTAATTCCCCACCTCTGATGCACCAACTCTGATTCCCCGCCTCTGATTCCCCAGCTCTGATTCCCCGCCTCTGATTCCCCGCATCCGATTCCCCATATCTGATTCCCCGCCTCTGTTTCCCAACTATGATTCCCCGCCTCTGATTCCCCAGCTCTGATTCCCTGCCTCTGATTCCCCGCGTTCTATTCCCTGCCTCTGATTCCCCGCCTGTGATTCCCCATCTCTGATTCACCATCTCTGATTCCCCACCTGTGATTCCCCATATCTAATTCCCCGCATCTGTTTGCCCGCCTCTGATTCCCCGCCTCTGTTTCCCCATATCTGATTCCCCGCCTCTGAATACCCAACTCTGATTCCCTGCCTCTGATTCCCCAGCTCTGATTCCCCGCCTTTGATTCCCCCCGTCTGATTCCCAGCCTCTGAATCCCCGTGTCTGATATCCTGCCTCTGATTCCCCGCCTCTGATTCCTCATCTCAGATTCACCGCCTCTGATTCCCCACCTCTGATTCCCCATCTCTGATTCCGCACATCCGATTCCCTGCCTCTGATTGCCCGACTCTGATTCCCCACCTCTGATTCCCCAGCTCTGATTCCCCACCTCTGATTCCCCAGCTCTGATTCCCCGCCTCTGATTCCCCAACTCTGATTCCCTGCCTCTGATTCCCCACCTCTGATTCCCCAGCTCTGATTACCCACCTCTGTTTCCCCTAATCTAATTCCCTGCCTCTGTTTCCCCGCCTCTGATTCCCCGCCACTGTTTCCCCATATCTGATTCTCCGCCTCTGAATCCCCAACTCTGATTCCCTGCATCTAATTCCCCAGCTCTGATTCCCCGCCTCTGATTCCCCGTGTCTGATTTCCTGCCTCCGATTCCCCGCCTCTGATTAACCATGTCTAATTCACCGCCTCTGATTCCCCACCTCTTATTCCCCATCTCTGATTCCGCACATCCGATTCCCAGCCTCTGATTCCCCATCTCTGATTCCCCGCCTCTGATTCCCCAACTCTGATTCCCCACCTCTGATTCCCCAGCTCTGATTCCCCGCCTCTGATTCCCCGTGTTTGATTCCCTGCCTCTGATTCCCCGCCTCTGATTCCCCATCTCTGATTCACCGCCTTTGATTCGCCACCTCTGATTCCCCATATCTGATTCCTCGCCTCTGTTTCCCCGCCTCTGATTTCCCGCCTCTGATTCCCTATATCTCATTCCCCGCCTCTGATTCCCCATCTCTGATTCCCGGACTCTGATTCCCCACCTCTGATTCCCGGCCTCTGATTCGCTGCTTCTGATTCTGATTCCCTGCCTCTGATTCCCCATCTCTGATTCCGCACATCTAATTCCCCGCCTCTGTTTCCCCGCCTCTGATTCCCCGCCTCTGTTTCCCCATATCTAAGTCCTCGCCTCTGATTCCCCAACTTTGATTCCCCACCTCTGATTCCCCAGCTCTGATTCCCAGCCTCTGATTCCCGCATCTGATTCCCTGCATCTGATTCCCAGCCTCTGATTCCCAGCCTCTGATTCCCAAACTCTGATTCCCCGCCTCTGTTTCCCCGCCTCTGATTCCCCGCCTCTGTTTCCCCATATCTTATTCCCCGCCTCTGTTTCCCCGCCTCTGATTCCCCGCCTCTGATTCCCCGTGTCTGATTTCCTGCCTCTGATTCCCCGCTTCTGATTACCCATGTCTGATTCACCGCCTCTGATTCCCCACCTCTGATTCCCCATCTCTGATTCCGCACATCCGATTCCCAGCCTCTGATTCCCCATCTCTGATTCCCCGCCTCTGATTCCCCAACTCTGATTCCCCACCTCTGATTCCCCAGCTCTGATTCCCCGCCTCTGATTCCCCGTGTTTGATTCCCTGCCTCTGATTCCCCGCCTCTGATTCCCCATCTCTGATTCACCGCCTTTGATTCGCCACCTCTGATTCCCCATATCTGATTCCTCGCCTCTGTTTCCCCGCCTCTGATTTCCCGCCTCTGATTCCCTATATCTCATTCCCCGCCTCTGATTCCCCATCTCTGATTCCCGGACTCTGATTCCCCACCTCTGATTCCCGGCCTCTGATTCGCTGCTTCTGATTCTGATTCCCTGCCTCTGATTCCCCATCTCTGATTCCGCACATCTAATTCCCCGCCTCTGTTTCCCCGCCTCTGATTCCCCGCCTCTGTTTCCCCATATCTAAGTCCTCGCCTCTGATTCCCCAACTTTGATTCCCCACCTCTGATTCCCCAGCTCTGATTCCCAGCCTCTGATTCCCGCATCTGATTCCCTGCATCTGATTCCCAGCCTCTGATTCCCAGCCTCTGATTCCCAAACTCTGATTCCCCGCCTCTGTTTCCCCGCCTCTGATTCCCCGCCTCTGTTTCCCCATATCTTATTCCCCGCCTCTGTTTCCCCGCCTCTGATTCCCCGCCTCTGATTCCCCGTGTCTGATTTCCTGCCTCTGATTCCCCGCTTCTGATTACCCATGTCTGATTCACCGCCTCTGATTCCCCACCTCTGATTCCCCATCTCTGATTCCGCACATCCGATTCCCAGCCTCTGATTCCCCATCTCTGATTCCCCGCCTCTGATTCCCCAACTCTGATTCCCCACCTCTGATTCCCCAGCTCTGATTCCCCGCCTCTGATTCCCCGTGTTTGATTCCCTGCCTCTGATTCCCCGCCTCTGATTTCCCATCTCTGATTCACAGCCTTTGATTCGCCACCTCTGATTCCCCATATCTGATTCCTCGCCTCTGTTTCCCCGCCTCTGATTTCCCGCCTCTGATTCCCCATATCTCATTCCCCGCCTCTGATTCCCCATCTCTGATTCCCGGACTCTGATTCCCCACCTCTGATTCCCGGCCTCTGATTCGCTGCTTCTGATTCTGATTCCCTGCCTCTGATTCCCCATCTCTGATTCCGCACATCTAATTCCCCGCCTCTGTTTCCCCGCCTCTGATTCCCCGCCTCTGTTTCCCCATATCTAAGTCCCCACTCTGAATCCCGAACTTTGATTCCCCACCTCTGATTCCCCAGCTCTGATTCCCCACCTCTGATTCCCCGCATCTGATTCCCTGCATCTGATTCCCAGCCTCTGATTCCCTGCCTCTGATTCCCAAACTCTGATTCCCCACCTCTGATTCCCCATCTCTGATTCCGAACATCTAATTCCCTGCCTCTGATTCCCCACCTCTGATTCCCCATATCTGATTCCCCGCCTCTGTTTCCCCGCCTCTGATTCCCCGCCTCTGTTTCCCCATATCTAAGTCCCCGCCTCTGATTCCCCAACTTTGATTCCCCACCTCTGATTCCCCAGCTCTTATTGCCCGCCTCTGATTCCCCGCATCTGATTCCCTCCATCTGATTCCCAGCCTCTGATTCCCTGCCTCTGATTCCCAAACTCTGATTCCCCACCTCTGATTCCCCATATCTGATTCCCCGCCTCTGTTTCCCCGCCTCTGATTCCCCGCCTCCGTTTCCCCATATCTGATTCACCGCCTCTATTTGCCCGCCTCTGATTCCCCGCCTCTGTTTCCCCATATCTGATTACCCGCCTCTGAATCCCCAACTCTGATTCCCTGCCTCTAATTTCCCAGCTCTGATTCCGCGCCTTTGATTCCCCCCGTCTGATTCCCAGCCTCTGAATCCCCGTGTCTGATATCCTGCCTCTGATTCCCCGCCTCTGTTTCCCCATATCTGATTCCCGGCCTCTGATTCCCCGCCTCTGATTCCCCGCCTCTGATTCCCTGCCTCTGATTCCACATCTCCGATCCCGCCAATCTGATTCCCTGCCTCAGACTCCCCGCCTCCGATTCCCCGCCTCTGATTCCCTGCCTCTGATTCCCAACCTCTGATTCCCCACCTCTGATTCCCCGCCTCTGATTCCCCGCCTCTGATTCCCCATCTCTGATTCACCGCCTTTGATTCGCCATCTCTGATTCCCCATATCTGATTCCTCGCCTCTGTTTACCCGCCTCTGATTCCCCGCCTCTGATTCCCCATATCTCATTCCCCGCCTCTGATTCCCCACCTCTGATTCCCGGCCTCTTATTCCCAGCATCTGATTCCAGGCCTCTGATTCCCGGCCTCTGATTCCCCGCTTCTGATTCTGATTCCCTGACTCTGATTCCCCATCTCTGATTCCACACATCTGATTCCCTGCCTCTGATTCCCCACCTCTGATTCCCCATATCTGATTCCCCACCTCTGTTTCCCCGCCTCTGATTCCCCGCCTCTGTTTCCCCATATCTAATTCCCCACCTCTGATGCACCAACTCTGATTCCCCGCCTCTGATTCCCCAGCTCTGATTCCCCGCCTCTGATTCCCCGCATCCGATTCCCCATATCTGATTCCCCGCCTCTGTTTCCCAACTATGATTCCCCGCCTCTGATTCCCCAGCTCTGATTCCCTGCCTCTGATTCCCCGCGTTCTATTCCCTGCCTCTGATTCCCCGCCTGTGATTCCCCATCTCTGATTCACCATCTCTGATTCCCCACCTGTGATTCCCCATATCTAATTCCCCGCCTCTGTTTGCCCGCCTCTGATTCCCCGCCTCTGTTTCCCCATATCTGATTCCCCGCCTCTGAATACCCAACTCTGATTCCCTGCCTCTGATTCCCCAGCTCTGATTCCCCGCCTTTGATTCCCCCCGTCTGATTCCCAGCCTCTGAATCCCCGTGTCTGATATCCTGCCTCTGATTCCCCGCCTCTGATTCCTCATCTCAGATTCACCGCCTCTGATTCCCCACCTCTGATTCCCCATCTCTGATTCCGCACATCCGATTCCCTGCCTCTGATTGCCCGACTCTGATTCCCCACCTCTGATTCCCCAGCTCTGATTCCCCACCTCTGATTCCCCAGCTCTGATTCCCCGCCTCTGATTCCCCAACTCTGATTCCCTGCCTCTGATTCCCCACCTCTGATTCCCCAGCTCTGATTACCCACCTCTGTTTCCCCTAATCTAATTCCCTGCCTCTGTTTCCCCGCCTCTGATTCCCCGCCACTGTTTCCCCATATCTGATTCTCCGCCTCTGAATCCCCAACTCTGATTCCCTGCATCTAATTCCCCAGCTCTGATTCCCCGCCTCTGATTCCCCGTGTCTGATTTCCTGCCTCCGATTCCCCGCCTCTGATTAACCATGTCTAATTCACCGCCTCTGATTCCCCACCTCTTATTCCCCATCTCTGATTCCGCACATCCGATTCCCAGCCTCTGATTCCCCATCTCTGATTCCCCGCCTCTGATTCCCCAACTCTGATTCCCCACCTCTGATTCCCCAGCTCTGATTCCCCGCCTCTGATTCCCCGTGTTTGATTCCCTGCCTCTGATTCCCCGCCTCTGATTCCCCATCTCTGATTCACCGCCTTTGATTCGCCACCTCTGATTCCCCATATCTGATTCCTCGCCTCTGTTTCCCCGCCTCTGATTTCCCGCCTCTGATTCCCTATATCTCATTCCCCGCCTCTGATTCCCCATCTCTGATTCCCGGACTCTGATTCCCCACCTCTGATTCCCGGCCTCTGATTCGCTGCTTCTGATTCTGATTCCCTGCCTCTGATTCCCCATCTCTGATTCCGCACATCTAATTCCCCGCCTCTGTTTCCCCGCCTCTGATTCCCCGCCTCTGTATCCCCATATCTAAGTCCCCGCCTCTGATTCCCCAACTTTGATTCCCCACCTCTGATTCCCCAGCTCTGATTCCCAGCCTCTGATTCCCGCATCTGATTCCCTGCATCTGATTCCCAGCCTCTGATTCCCAGCCTCTGATTCCCAAACTCTGATTCCCCGCCTCTGTTTCCCCGCCTCTGATTCCCCGCCTCTGTTTCCCCATATCTTATTCCCCGCCTCTGTTTCCCCGCCTCTGATTCCCCGCCTCTGATTCCCCGTGTCTGATTTCCTGCCTCTGATTCCCCGCTTCTGATTACCCATGTCTGATTCACCGCCTCTGATTCCCCACCTCTGATTCCCCATCTCTGATTCCGCACATCCGATTCCCAGCCTCTGATTCCCCATCTCTGATTCCCCGCCTCTGATTCCCCAACTCTGATTCCCCACCTCTGATTCCCCAGCTCTGATTCCCCGCCTCTGATTCCCCGTGTTTGATTCCCTGCCTCTGATTCCCCGCCTCTGATTTCCCATCTCTGATTCACAGCCTTTGATTCGCCACCTCTGATTCCCCATATCTGATTCCTCGCCTCTGTTTCCCCGCCTCTGATTTCCCGCCTCTGATTCCCCATATCTCATTCCCCGCCTCTGATTCCCCATCTCTGATTCCCGGACTCTGATTCCCCACCTCTGATTCCCGGCCTCTGATTCGCTGCTTCTGATTCTGATTCCCTGCCTCTGATTCCCCATCTCTGATTCCGCACATCTAATTCCCCGCCTCTGTTTCCCCGCCTCTGATTCCCCGCCTCTGTTTCCCCATATCTAAGTCCCCACTCTGAATCCCGAACTTTGATTCGCCACCTCTGATTCCCCAGCTCTGATTCCCCACCTCTGATTCCCCGCATCTGATTCCCTGCATCTGATTCCCAGCCTCTGATTCCCTGCCTCTGATTCCCAAACTCTGATTCCCCACCTCTGATTCCCCATCTCTGATTCCGAACATCTAATTCCCTGCCTCTGATTCCCCACCTCTGATTCCCCATATCTGATTCCCCGCCTCTGTTTCCCCGCCTCTGATTCCCCGCCTCTGTTTCCCCATATCTAAGTCCCCGCCTCTGATTCCCCAACTTTGATTCCCCACCTCTGATTCCCCAGCTCTTATTGCCCGCCTCTGATTCCCCGCATCTGATTCCCTCCATCTGATTCCCAGCCTCTGATTCCCTGCCTCTGATTCCCAAACTCTGATTCCCCACCTCTGATTCCCCATATCTGATTCCCCGCCTCTGTTTCCCCGCCTCTGATTCCCCGCCTCCGTTTCCCCATATCTGATTCCCCGCCTCTATTTGCCCGCCTCTGATTCCCCGCCTCTGTTTCCCCATATCTGATTACCCGCCTCTGAATCCCCAACTCTGATTCCCTGCCTCTAAATTCCCAGCTCTGATTCCCCGCCTTTGATTCCCCCCGTCTGATTCCCAGCCTCTGAATCCCCGTGTCTGATATCCTGCCTCTGATTCCCCGCCTCTGTTTCCCCATATCTGATTCCCGGCCTCTGATTCCCCGCCTCTGATTCCCCGCCTCTGATTCCCTGCCTCTGATTCCACATCTCCGATCCCGCCAATCTGATTCCCTGCCTCAGACTCCCCGCCTCCGATTCCCCGCCTCTGATTCCCTGCCTCTGATTCCCAACCTCTGATTCCCCACCTCTGATTCCCCGCCTCTGATTCCCCGCCTCTGATTCCCCATCTCTGATTCACCGCCTTTGATTCGCCATCTCTGATTCCCCATATCTGATTCCTCGCCTCTGTTTACCCGCCTCTGATTCCCCGCCTCTGATTCCCCATATCTCATTCCCCGCCTCTGATTCCCCACCTCTGATTCCCGGCCTCTTATTCCCAGCATCTGATTCCAGGCCTCTGATTCCCGGCCTCTGATTCCCCGCTTCTGATTCTGATTCCCTGACTCTGATTCCCCATCTCTGATTCCACACATCTGATTCCCTGCCTCTGATTCCCCACCTCTGATTCCCCATATCTGATTCCCCACCTCTGTTTCCCCGCCTCTGATTCCCCGCCTCTGTTTCCCCATATCTAATTCCCCACCTCTGATGCACCAACTCTGATTCCCCGCCTCTGATTCCCCAGCTCTGATTCCCCGCCTTTGATTCCCCGCATCCGATTCCCCATATCTGATTCCCCGCCTCTGTTTCCCAACTATGATTCCCCGCCTCTGATTCCCCAGCTCTGATTCCCTGCCTCTGATTCCCCGCGTTCTATTCCCTGCCTCTGATTCCCCGCCTGTGATTCCCCATCTCTGATTCACCATCTCTGATTCCCCACCTGTGATTCCCCATATCTAATTCCCCGCCTCTGTTTGCCCGCCTCTGATTCCCCGCCTCTGTTTCCCCATATCTGATTCCCCGCCTCTGAATACCCAACTCTGATTCCCTGCCTCTGATTCCCCAGCTCTGATTCCCCGCCTTTGATTCCCCCCGTCTGATTCCCAGCCTCTGAATCCCCGTGTCTGATATCCTGCCTCTGATTCCCCGCCTCTGATTCCTCATCTCAGATTCACCGCCTCTGATTCCCCACCTCTGATTCCCCATCTCTGATTCCGCACATCCGATTCCCTGCCTCTGATTGCCCGACTCTGATTCCCCACCTCTGATTCCCCAGCTCTGATTCCCCACCTCTGATTCCCCAACTCTGATTCCCCGCCTCTGATAACGCAGCTCTGATTCCCCGCCTCCGATTCCCCGTGTTTGATTCCCTGCCTCTGATACCCCGCCTCTGATTCCCCATCTCTGATTCACCGCCTTTGATTCGCCACCTCTGATTCCCCATATCTGATTCCTCGCCTCTGTTTCCCCGCCTCTGATTCCCCGCCTCTGATTCCCCATATCTCATTCCCCGCCTCTGATTCCCCATCTCTGATTCCCGGACTCTGATTCCCCACCTCTGATTCCCGGCCTCTTATTCCCGGCATCAGATTCCGGCCTCTGATTCCCGGCCTCTGATTCCCTGCTTCTGATTCTGATTCCCCGCCTCTGATTCCCCGTGTCTGATTTCCTGCCTCTGATTCCCCGCCTCTGATTACCCATGTCTGATTCACCGCCTCTGATTCCCCACCTCTGATTCCCCATCTCTGATTCCGCACATCCGATTCCCAGCCTCTGATTCCCCATCTCTGATTCCCCGCCTCTGATTCCCCAACTCTGATTCCCCACCTCTGATTCCCCAGCTCTGATTCCCCGCCTCTGATTCCCCGTGTTTGATTCCCTGCCTCCGATTCCCCGCCTCTGATTCCCCATCTCTGATTCACCGCCTTTGATTCGCCACCTCTGATTCCCCATATCTGATTCCTCGCCTCTGTTTCCCCGCCTCTGATTTCCCGCCTCTGATTCCCCATATCTCATTCCCCGCCTCTGATTCCCCATCTCTGATTCCCGGACTCTGATTCCCCATCTCTGATTCCCGGACTCTGATTCCCCACCTCTGATTCCCGGCCTCTGATTCGCTGCTTCTGATTCTGATTCCCTGCCTCTGATTCCCCATCTCTGATTCCGCACATCTAATTCCCCGCCTCTGTTTCCCCGCCTCTGATTCCCCGCCTCTGTTTCCCCATATCTAAGTCCCCGCCTCTGATTCCCCAACTTTGATTCCCCATCTCTGATTCCCCAGCTCTGATTCCCCGCCTCTGATTCCCCGCATCTGATTCCCCACCTCTGATTCCCCAGCTCTGATTCCCCACCACTGATTCCCCAGCTCTGATTCCCCGCCTCTGATTCCCCAACTCTGATTCCCCGCCTCTGATAACGCAGCTCTGATTCCCCGCCTCCGATTCCCCGTGTTTGATTCCCTGCCTCTGATTCCCCGCCTCTGATTCCCCATCTCTGATTCACCGCCTTTGATTCGCCACCTCTGATTCCCCTCCTCTGATTCCCCATCTCTGATTCCTCGCCTCTGTTTCCCCGCCTCTGATTCCCCGCCTCTGATTCCCAATATCTCATTCCCCGCCTCTGATTCCCCATCTCTGATTCCCGGACTCTGATTCCCCACCTCTGATTCCCGGCCTCTTATTCCCGGCATCAGATTCCGGCCTCTGATTCCCGGCCTCTGATTCCCTGCTTCTGATTCTGATTCCCTGCCTCTGATTCCCCATTTCTGATTCCGCACATCTAATTCCCTGCCTCTGATTCCCCACCTCTGATTCCCCATATCTGATTCCCCGCCTCTGTTTCCCCGCCTCTGATTCCCCGCCTCTGTTTCCCCATATCTAAGTCCCCGCCTCTGATTCCCCAACTCTGATTCCCCACCTCTGATTCCCCAGCTCTGATTACCCACCTCTGATTCCCCATATCTGATTCCCCGCCTCTGTTTCCCCGCCTCTGATTCCCCACCACTGTTTCCCCATATCTGATTCCCCGCCTCTGAATCCCCAACTCTGATTCCCTGCATCTAATTCCCCAGCTCTGATTCCCCGCCTCTGATTCCCCGTGTCTGATTTCCTGCCTCTGATTCCCCGCCTCTGATTACCCATGTCTGATTCACCGCCTCTGATTCCCCACCTCTGATTCCCCATCTCTGATTCCGCACATCCGATTCCCAGCCTCTGATTCCCCATCTCTGATTCCCCACCTCCGATTCCCCAGCTCTGATTCCCCGCCTCTGATTCCCCGTGTTTGATTCCCTGCCTCTGATTCCCCGCCTCTGATTCCCCATCTCTGATTCACCGCCTTTGATTCGCCACCTCTGATTCCCCATATCTGATTCCTCGCCTCTGTTTACCCGCCTCAGATTCCCCGCCTCTGATTCCCCATATCTCATTCCCCGCCTCTGATTCCCCATCTCTGATTCACGGACTCTGATTCCCCACCTCTGATTCCCGGCCTCTGATTCCCTGCTTCTGATTCTGATTCCCTGCCTCTGATTCCCCATCTCTGATTCCGCACATCTAATTCCCTGCCTCTGATTCCCCACCTCTGATTCCCCATATCTGATTCCCCGCCTCTGTTTCCCCGCCTCTGATTCCCCGCCTCTGTTTCCCCATATCTAAGTCCCCGCCTCTGATTCCCAAACTTGGATACCCCACCTCTGATTCCCCAGCTCTGATTCCCCGCCTCTGATTCCCCGCATCTGATTCCCTGCATCTGATTCCCAGCCTCTGATTCCCTGCCTCTGATTCCCAACCTCTGATTCCCCAGCTCTGATTCCCCCCCTCTGATTCCCCGCCTCTGTTTCCCCATATCTGATTCTGCACATCTGATTCCTCGCCTCCGTTTACCCGCCTCTGATTCCCCGCCTCTGATTCCCCATATCTCATTCCACACCTCTGATTCCCCATCTCTGATTCCCGGACTCTGATTCCCCACTTCTGATTCCCGGCCTCTGATTCCCTGCTTCTGATTCTGATTCCCTGCCTCTGATTCCCCATCTCTGATTCCGCACATCTAATTCCCTGCCTCTGATTCCCCACCTCTGATTCCCCATATCTGATTCCCCGCCTCTGTTTCCCCGCCTCTGATTCCCCGCCTCTGTTTCCCCATATCTAAGTCCCCGCCTCTGATTCCCCAACTTTGATTCCCCACCTCTGATTCCCCAGCTCTGATTGCCCGCCTCTGATTCCCCGCATCTGATTCCCTGCATCTGATTCCCAGCCTCTGATTCCCTGCCTCTGATTCCCAAACTCTGATTCCCCACCTCTGATTCCCCATATCTGATTCCCCGCCTCTGTTTCCCCGCCTCTGATTCCCCGCCTCTGTTTCCCCATATCTGATTCCCCGCCTCTATTTGCCCGCCTCTGATTCCCCGCCTCTGATTCCCCATATCTGATTACCCGCCTCTGAATCCCCAACTCTGATTCCCTGCCTCTAATTTCCCAGCTCTGATTCCCCGCCTCTGATTCCCCGTGTCTGATTTCCTGCCTCTGATTCCCCGCCTCTGATTACCCATGTCTGATTCACCGCCTCTGATTCCCCACATCTGATTCCCCATCTCTGATTCCGCACATCCGATTCACTGCCTCTGATTCCCCAGCTCTGATTCCCCGCCTCTGATTCCCCGCGTCTTATTCCCTGCTTCTGATTCTGATTCCCTGCCTCTGATTCCCCATCTCTGATTCTGCACATCTGATTCCCTGCCTCTGATTCCCCACCTCTGATTCCCCATATCTGATTCCCCGCCTCTGAATCCCCATCTCTGATTCCCGGACACTGATTCCCCACCTCTGATTCCCGGCCTCTTATTGCCAGCATCTGATTCCAGGCCTCTGATTCCCGGCCTCTGATTCCCCGCTTCTGATTCTGATTCCCTGCCTCTGATTCCCCATCTCTGATTCCGCACATCTGATTCCCTGCCTCTGATTCCCCACCTCTGATTCCCCATATCTGATTCCCCGCCTCTGTTTCCCCGCCTCTGATTCCCCGCCTCTGTTTCCCCATATCTAATTCCCCACCTCTGATGCACCAACTCTGATTCCCCGCCTCTGATTCCACAGCTCTGATTCCCCGCCTCTGATTCCCCGCATCCGATTCCCCATATCTGATTCCCCGCCTCTGTTTCCCCGCCTCTGATTCCCCGCCTCTGTTTCCCCATATCTGATTCCCCGCCTCTGATTCCCAACTATGATTCCCCGCCTCTGATTCCCCAGCTCTGATTCCCTGCCTCTGATTCCCCGCGTTCTATTCCCTGCCTCTGATTCCCCGCCTGTGATTCCCCATCTCTGATTCACCACCTCTGATTCCCCACCTCTGATTCCCCATATCTAATTCCCCGCCTCTGTTTGCCCACCTCTGATTCCCCGCCTCTGTTTCCCCATATCTGATTCCCCGCCACTGAATCCCCAACTCTGATTCCCTGCCTCTGATTGCCCAGCTCTGATTCCACGCCTTTGATTCCCCCCGTCTGATTCCCAGCCTCTGAATCCCCGTGTCTGATATCCTGCCTCTGATTCCCCGCCTCTGATTCCCCATCTCAGATTCACCGCCTCTGATTCCCCACCTCTGATTCCCCATCTCTGATTCCGCATATCCGATTCCCTGCCTCTGATTCCCCGACTCTGATTCCCCACCTCTGATTCCCCAGCTCTGATTCCCCGCCTCTGATTCCCCAGCTCTGATTCCCCGCCTCTGATTCCCCAACTCTGATTCCCCGCCTCTGATTCCCCGCCTCTGTTTCCCCATATCTAAGTCCCCGCCTCTGATTCCCCAGCTCTGATTACCCACCTCTGATTCCCCATATCTAATTCCCTGCCTCTGTTTCCCCGCCTCTGATTCCCCGCCACTGTTTCCCCATATCTGATACTCCGCCTCTGAATCCCCAACTCTGATTCCCTGCATCTAATTCCCCAGCTCTGATTCCCCGCCTCTGATTCCCCGTGTCTGATTTCCTGCCTCTGATTCCCCGCCTCTGATTACCCATGTCTAATTCACCGCCTCTGATTCCCCACCTCTGATTCCCCATCTCTGATTCCGCACATCCGATTCCCAGCCTCTGATTCCCCATCTCTGATTCCCCGCCTCTGATTCCCCAACTCTGATTCCCCACCTCTGATTCCCCAGCTCTGATTCCCCGCCTCTGATTCCCCATCTCTGATTCACCGCCTTTGATTCGCCACCTCTGATTCCCCATATCTGATTCCTCGCCTCTGTTTCCCCGCCTCTGATTTCCCGCCTCTGATTCCCCACATCTCATTCCCCGCCTCTGATTCCCCATCTCTGATTCCCGGACTCTGATTCCCCACCTCTGATTCCCGGCCTCTGATTCGCTGCTTCTGATTCTGATTCCCTGCCTCTGATTCCCCATCTCTGATTCCGCACATCTAATTCCCCGCCTCTGTTTCCCCGCCTCTGATTCCCCGCCTCTGTTTCCCCATATCTAAGTCCCCGCCTCTGATTCCCCAACTTTGATTCCCCACCTCTGATTCCCCAGCTCTGATTCCCCGCCTCTGATTCCCCGCATCTGATTCCCTGCATCTGATTCACAGCCTCTGATTCCCTGCCTCTGATTCCGAAACTCTGATTCCCCACCTCTGATTCCCCATATCTGATTCCCCGCCTCTGTTTCCCCGCCTCTGATTCCCCGCCTCTGTTTCCCCATATCTGATTCCCCGCCTCTGTTTCCCCGCGTCTGATTCCCCGCCTCTGATTCCCCGTGTCTGATTTCCTGCCTCTGATTCCCCGCCTCTGATTACCCATGTCTGATTCACCGCCTCTGATTCCCCACCTCTGATTCCCCATCTCTGATTCCGCACATCCGATTCCCAGCCTCTGATTCCCCATCTCTGATTCCCCGCCTCTGATTCCCCAACTCTGATTCCCCACCTCTGATTCCCCAGCTCTGATTCCCCGCCTCTGATTCCCCATGTTTGATTCCCTGCCTCTGATTCCCCTCCTCTGATTCCCCATCTCTGATTCACCGCCTTGGATTCGCCACCTCTGATTCCCCATATCTGATTCCTCGCCTCTGTTTCCCCGCCTCTGATTTCCCGCCTCTGATTCCCCATATCTCATTCCCTGCCTCTGATACCCCATCTCTGATTCCAGGACTCTGATTCCCCACCTCTGATTCCCGGCCTCTGATTCGCTGCTTCTGATTCTGATTCCCTGCCTCTGATTCCCCATCTCTGATTCCGCACATCTAATTCCCCGCCTCTGTTTCCCCGCCTCTGATTCCCCGCCTCTGTTTCCCCATATCTAAGTCCCCGCCTCTGATTCCCCAACTTTGATTCCCCACCTCTGATTCCCCAGCTCTGATTCCCCGCCTCTGATTCCCCGCATCTGATTCCCCACCTCTGATTCCCCAGCTCTGATTCCCCACCTCTGATTCCCCAACTCTGATTCCCCGCCTCTAATTCCCCGCCTCTGTTTCCCCATATCTGATTCCCCATCTCTGATTCCGCACATCCGATTCCCTGCCTCTGATTCCCCGCCTCTGATTCCCCAACTTTGATTCCCCACCTCTGATTCCCCAGCTCTGATTCCCCGACTCTGATTCCCCGCATCTGATTCCCCACCTCTGATTCCCCAGCTCTGATTCCCCGCCTCTGATTCCCCAACTCTGATTCCCCACCTCTGATTCCCCAGCTCTGATTACCCACCTCTGATTCCCCATATGTAATTCCCAGCCTCTGTTTCCCCGCCTCTGATTCCCCGATACTGTTTCCCCATATCTGATTCTCCGCCTCTGAATCCCCAACTCTGATTCCCTGCATCTAATTCCCCAGCTCTGATTCCCCGCCTCTGTTTCCCCATATCTAATTCCCCACCTCTGATGCACCAACTCTGATTCCCCGCCTCTGATTCCCCAGCTCTGATTCCCCGCCTCTGATTCCCCGCATCCGATTCCCCATATCTGATTCCCCGCCTCTGTTTCCCCGCCTCTGATTCCCCGCCTCTGTTTCCCCATATCTGATTCCCCGCCTCTGATTCCCAACTATGATTCCCCGCCTCTGATTCCCCAGCTCTGATTCCCAGCCTCTGAATCCCCGTGTATGATATCCTGCCTCTGATTCCCCGCCTATGATTCCCTATCTCAGATTCACCGCCTCTGATTCCCCACCTCTGATTCCCCATCTCTGATTCCGCACATCCGATTCCCTGCATCTGATTCCCCGCCTCTGATTCCCCAACTTTGATTCCCCACCTCTGATTCCCCAGCTCTGATTCCCCGCATCTGATTCCCCACCTCTGATTCCCCAGCTCTGATTCCCCGCCTCTGATTCCCCAACTCTGATTCCCCACCTCTGATTCCCCAGCTCTGATTACCCACCTCTGATTCGCCATATCTAATTCCCAGCCTCTGTTTCCCTGCCTCTGATTCCCCGCCACTGTTTCCCCATATCTGATTCTCCGCCTCTGAATCCCCAACTCTGATTCCCTGCATCTAATTCCCCAGTTCTGATTCCCCGCCTCTGATTCCCCGTGTCTGATTTCCTGCCTCTGATTCCCCGCCTCTGATTACCCATGTCTGATTCACCGCCTCTGTTTCCCCGCCTCTGATTCCCCGCCTCTGTTTCCCCATATCTAATTCCCCACCTCTGATGCACCAACTCTGATTCCCCGCCTCTGATTCCCCAGCTCTGATTCCCCGCCTCTGATTCCCCGCATCCGATTCCCCATATCTGATTCCCCGCCTCTGTTTCCCCGCCTCTGATTCCCCGCCTCTGTTTCCCCATATCTGATTCCCCGCCTCTGATTCCCAACTATGATTCCCCGCCTCTGATTCCCCAGCTCTGATTCCCTGCCTCTGATTCCCCGCGTTCTATTCCCTGCCTCTGATTCCCCGCCTGTGATTCCCTATCTCTGATTCACCACCTCTGATTCCCCACCTCTGATTCCCCATATCTAATTCCCCGCCTCTGTTTGCCCGCCTCTGATTCCCCGCCTCTGTTTCCCCATATCTGATTCCCCGCCACTGAATCCCCAACTCTGATTCCCTGCCTCTGATTCCCCAGCTCTGATTCCCCGCCTTTGATTCCCCCCGTCTGATTCCCAGCCTCTGAATCCCCGTGTCTGATATCCTGCCTCTGATTCCCCGCCTCTGATTCCCCATCTCAGATTCACCGCCTCTGATTCCCCACCTCTGATTCCCCATCTCTGATTCCGCACATCCGATTCCCTGCCTCTGATTCCCCGACTCTGATTCCCCACCTCTGATTCCCCAGCTCTGATTCCCCGCCTCTGATTCCCCAACTCTGATTCCCCGCCTCTGATTCCCCACCTCTGTTTCACCATATCTAAGTCCCCGCCTCTGATTCCCCAACTCTGATTCCCCACCTCTGATTCCCCAGCTCTGATTACCCACCTCTGATTCCCCATATCTAATTCCCTGCCTCTGTTTCCCCGCCTCTGATTCCCCGCCACTGTTTCCCCATATCTGATTCTCCGTCTCTGAATCCCCAACTGTGATTCCCTGCATCTAATTCCCCAGCTCTGATTCCCCGCCTCTGATTCCCCGTGTCTGATTTCCTGCCTCTGATTCCCCGCCTCTGATTACCCATGTCTAATTCACCGCCTCTGATTCCCCACCTCTGATTCCCCATCTCTGATTCCGCACATCCGATTCCCAGCCTCTGATTCCCCATCTCTGATTCCCCGCCTCTGATTCCCCAACTCTGATTTCCCACCTCTGATTCCCCAGCTCTGATTCCCCGCCTCTGATTCCCCGTGTTTGATTCCCTGCCTCTGATTCCCCGCCTCTGATTCCCCAGCTCTGATTCCCCGCCTCTGATTCCCCGTGTTTGATTCCTCGCCTCTGTTTCCCCACCTCTGATTTCCCGCCTCTGATTCCCCATATCTCATTCCCCGCCTCTGATTCCCCATCTCTGATTCCCGGACTCTGATTCCCCACCTCTGATTCCCGGCCTCTGATTCGCTGCTACTGATTCTGATTGCCTGCCTCTGATTCCCCATCTCTGATTCCGCACATCTAATTCCCCGCCTCTGTTTCCCCGCTTCTGATTCCCCGCCTCTGTTTCCCCATATCTAAGTCCCCGCCTCTGATTCCCCAACTTTGATTCCCCACCTCTGATTCCCCAGCTCTGATTCCCCGCCTCTGATTCCCCGCATCTGATTCCCTGCATCTGATTCCCAGCCTCTGATTCCCTGCCTCTGATTCCCAAACTCTGATTCCCCACCTCTGATTCCCCATATCTGATTCCCCGCCTCTGTTTCCCCGCCTCTGATTCCCCGCCTCTGTTTCCCCATATCTGATTCCCCGCCTCTGTTTCCCCACCTCTGATTCCCCGCCTCTGATTCCCCGTGTCTGATTTCCTGCCTCTGATTCCCCGCCTCTGATTACCCATGTCTGATTCACCGCCTCTGATTCCCCACCTCTGATTCCCCATCTCTGATTCCGCACAACCGATTCCCAGCCTCTGATTCCCCATCTCTGATTCCCCGCCTCTGATTCCCCAACTCTGATTCCCCACCTCTGATTCCCCAGCTCTGATTCCCCGCCTCTGATTCCCAGTGTTTGATTCCCTGCCTCTGATTCCCCGCCTCTGATTCCCCATCTCTGATTCACCGCCTTTGATTCGCCACCTCTGATTCCCCATATCTGATTCCTCGCCTCTGTTTCCCCGCCTCTGATTTCCCACCTCTGATTCCCCATATCTCATTCCCCGCCTCTGATTCCCCATCTCTGATTCCCGGACTCTGATTCCCCACCTCTGATTCCCGGCCTCTGATTCGCTGCTTCTGATTCTGATTCCCTGCCTCTGATTCCCCATCTCTGATTCCGCACATCTAATTCCCCGCCTCTGTTTCCCCGCCTCTGATTCCCCGCCTCTGTTTCCCCATATCTAAGTCCCCGCCTCTGATTCCCCGCATCTGATTCCCCACCTCTGATTCCCCAGCTCTGATTCCCCGCCTCTGATTCCCCAACTCTGATTCCCCGCCTCTGATTCCCCGCCTCTGTTTCCCCATATCTGATTCCCCATCTCTGATTCCGCACATCCGATTCCCTGCCTCTGATTCCCCGCCTCTGATTCCCCAACTTTGATTCCCCACCTCTGATTCCCCAGCTCTGATTCCCCGCCTCTGATTCCCCGCATCTGATTCCCCACCTCTGATTCCCCAGCTCTGATTCCCCGCCTCTGATTCCCCAACTCTGATTCCCCACCTCTGATTCCCCAGCTCTGATTACCCACCTCTGATTCCCCATATCTAATTCCCAGCCTCTGTTTCCCCGCCTCTGATTCCCCGCCACTGTTTCCCCATATCTGATTCTCCGCCTCTGGATCCCCAACTCTGATTCCCTGCATCTAATTCCCCAGCTCTGATTCCCTGCCTCTGATTCCCCGTGTCTGATTTCCTGCCTCTGATTCCCCGCCTCTGATTACCCATGTCTGATTCACCGCTTCTGTTTCCCCGCCTCTGATTCCCCGCCTCTGTTTCCCCATATCTAATTCCCCACCTCTGATGCACCAACTCTGATTCCCCGCCTCTGATTCCCCAGCTCTGATTCCCCGCCTCTGATTCCCCGCATCCGATTCCCCATATCTGATTCCACGCCTCTGTTTCCCCGCCTCTGATTCCCCGCCTCTGTTTCCCCATATCTGATTCCCCGCCTCTGATTCCCAACTATGATTCCACGCCTCTGTTTCCCCGCCTCTGATTCCCCGCCTCTGTTTCCCCATATCTGATTCCCCGCCTCTGATTCCCAACTATGATTCCCCGCCTCTGATACCCCAACTCTGATTCCCCACCTCTGATTCCCCAGCTCTGATTCCCCGCCTCTGATTCCCCAACTCTGTTTCCCCACCTCTGATTCCCCAGCTCTGATTACCCACCTCTGATTCCCCATATCTAATTCCCAGCCTCTGTTTCCCCGCCTCTGATTCCCCGCCACTGTTTCCCCATATCTGATTCTCCGCCTCTGAATCCCCAACTCTGATTCCCTGCATCTAATTCCCCAGCTCTGATTCCCCGCCTCTGTTTCCCCATATCTAATTCCCCACCTCTGATGCACCAACTCTGATTCCCCGCCTCTGATTCCCCAGCTCTGATTCCCCGCCTCTGATTCCCCGCATCCGATTCCCCATATCTGATTCCACGCCTCTGTTTCCCCGCCTCTGATTCCCCGCCTCTGTTTCCGCATATCTGATTCCCCGCCTCTGATTCCCAACTATGATTCCCCGCCTCTGATTCCCCAGCTCTGATTCCCAGCCTCTGAATCCCCGTGTCTGATATCCTGCCTCTGATTCCCCGCCTCTGATTCCCCATCTCAGATTCACCGCCTCTGATTCCCCACCTCTGATTCCCCATCTCTGATTCCGCACATCCGATTCCCTGCCTCTGATTCACCGCCTCTGATTCCCCAACTTTGATTCCCCGCCTCTGATTCACCGCATCTGATTCCCCACCTCTGATTCCCCAGCTCTGATTCCCCGCCTCTGATTCCCCAACTCTGATTCCCCACCTCTGATTCCCCAGCTCTGATTACCCACCTCTGATTCCCCATATCTAATTCCCAGCCTCTGTTTCCCCGCCTCTGATTCCCCGCCACTGTTTCCCCATATCTGATTCTCCGCCTCTGAATCCCCAACTCTGATTCCCTGCATCTAATTCCCCAGCTCTGATTCCCCTCCTCTGATTCCCCGTGTCTGATTTCCTGCCTCTGATTCCCCGCCTCTGATTACCCATGTCTGGTTCACCGCCTCTGTTTCCCCGCCTCTGATTCCCCGCCTCTGTTTCCCCATATCTAATTCCCCACCTCTGATGCACCAACTCTGATTCCCCGCCTCTGATTCCCCAGCTCTGATTCCCCGCCTCTGATTCCCCGCATCCGATTCCCCATATCTGATTCCCCGCCTCTGTTTCCCCGCCTCTGATTCCCCGCCTCTGTTTCCCCATATCTGATTCCCCGCCTCTGATTCCCAACTATGATTCCCCGCCTCTGATTCCCCAGCTCTGATTCCCTGCCTCTGATTCCCCGCGTTCTATTCCCTGCCTCTGATTCCCCGCCTGTGATTCCCTATCTCTGATTCACCACCTCTGATTCCCCACCTCTGATTCCCCATATCTAATTCCCCGCCTCTGTTTGCCCGCCTCTGATTCCCCGCCTCTGTTTCCCCATATCTGATTCCCCGCCACTGAATCCCCAACTCTGATTCCCTGCCTCTGATTCCCCAGCTCTGATTCCCCGCCTTTGATTCCCCCCGTCTGATTCCCAGCCTCTGAATCCCCGTGTCTGATATCCTGCCTCTGATTCCCCGCCTCTGATTCCCCATCTCAGATTCACCGCCTCTGATTCCCCACCTCTGATTCCCCATCTCTGATTCCGCACATCCGATTCCCTGCCTCTGATTCCCCGACTCTGATTCCCCACCTCTGATTCCCCAGCTCTGATTCCCCGCCTCTGATTCCCCAACTCTGATTCCCTGCCTCTGATTCCCCACCTCTGATTCCCCAGCTCTGATTACCCACCTCTGTTTCCCCTAATCTAATTCCCTGCCTCTGTTTCCCCGCCTCTGATTCCCCGCCACTGTTTCCCCATATCTGATTCTCCGCCTCTGAATCCCCAACTCTGATTCCCTGCATCTAATTCCCCAGCTCTGATTCCCCGCCTCTGATTCCCCGTGTCTGATTTCCTGCCTCCGATTCCCCGCCTCTGATTAACCATGTCTAATTCACCGCCTCTGATTCCCCACCTCTTATTCCCCATCTCTGATTCCGCACATCCGATTCCCAGCCTCTGATTCCCCATCTCTGATTCCCCGCCTCTGATTCCCCAACTCTGATTCCCCACCTCTGATTCCCCAGCTCTGATTCCCCGCCTCTGATTCCCCGTGTTTGATTCCCTGCCTATGATTCCCCGCCTCTGATTCCCCATCTCTGATTCACCGCCTTTGATTCGCCACCTCTGATTCCCCATATCTGATTCCTCGCCTCTGTTTCCCCGCCTCTGATTTCCCGCCTCTGATTCCCTATATCTCATTCCCCGCCTCTGATTCCCCATCTCTGATTCCCGGACTCTGATTCCCCACCTCTGATTCCCGGCCTCTGATTCGCTGCTTCTGATTCTGATTCCCTGCCTCTGATTCCCCATCTCTGATTCCGCACATCTAATTCCCCGCCTCTGTTTCCCCGCCTCTGATTCCCCGCCTCTGTTTCCCCATATCTAAGTCCCCGCCTCTGATTCCCCAACTTTGATTCCCCACCTCTGATTCCCCAGCTCTGATTCCCCGCCTCTGATTCCCCGCATCTGATTCCCCACCTCTGATTCCCCAGCTCTGATTCCCCACCTCTGATTCCCCAACTCTGATTCCCCGCCTCTAATTCCCCGCCTCTGTTTCCCCATATCTGATTCCCCATCTCTGATTCCGCACATCCGATTCCCTGCCTCTGATTCCCCGCCTCTGATTCCCCAACTTTGATTCCCCACCTCTGATTCCCCAGCTCTGATTCCCCGACTCTGATTCCCCGCATCTGATTCCCCACCTCTGATTCCCCAGCTCTGATTCCCCGCCTCTGATTCCCCAACTCTGATTCCCCACCTCTGATTCCCCAGCTCTGATTACCCACCTCTGATTCCCCATATGTAATTCCCAGCCTCTGTTTCCCCGCCTCTGATTCCCCGATACTGTTTCCCCATATCTGATTCTCCGCCTCTGAATCCCCAACTCTGATTCCCTGCATCTAATTCCCCAGCTCTGATTCCCCGCCTCTGTTTCCCCATATCTAATTCCCCACCTCTGATGCACCAACTCTGATTCCCCGCCTCTGATTCCCCAGCTCTGATTCCCCGCCTCTGATTCCCCGCATCCGATTCCCCATATCTGATTCCCCGCCTCTGTTTCCCCGCCTCTGATTCCCCGCCTCTGTTTCCCCATATCTGATTCCCCGCCTCTGATTCCCAACTATGATTCCCCGCCTCTGATTCCCCAGCTCTGATTCCCAGCCTCTGAATCCCCGTGTATGATATCCTGCCTCTGATTCCCCGCCTATGATTCCCTATCTCAGATTCACCGCCTCTGATTCCCCACCTCTGATTCCCCATCTCTGATTCCGCACATCCGATTCCCTGCATCTGATTCCCCGCCTCTGATTCCCCAACTTTGATTCCCCACCTCTGATTCCCCAGCTCTGATTCCCCGCATCTGATTCCCCACCTCTGATTCCCCAGCTCTGATTCCCCGCCTCTGATTCCCCAACTCTGATTCCCCACCTCTGATTCCCCAGCTCTGATTACCCACCTCTGATTCGCCATATCTAATTCCCAGCCTCTGTTTCCCTGCCTCTGATTCCCCGCCACTGTTTCCCCATATCTGATTCTCCGCCTCTGAATCCCCAACTCTGATTCCCTGCATCTAATTCCCCAGTTCTGATTCCCCGCCTCTGATTCCCCGTGTCTGATTTCCTGCCTCTGATTCCCCGCCTCTGATTACCCATGTCTGATTCACCGCCTCTGTTTCCCCGCCTCTGATTCCCCGCCTCTGTTTCCCCATATCTAATTCCCCACCTCTGATGCACCAACTCTGATTCCCCGCCTCTGATTCCCCAGCTCTGATTCCCCGCCTCTGATTCCCCGCATCCGATTCCCCATATCTGATTCCCCGCCTCTGTTTCCCCGCCTCTGATTCCCCGCCTCTGTTTCCCCATATCTGATTCCCCGCCTCTGATTCCCAACTATGATTCCCCGCCTCTGATTCCCCAGCTCTGATTCCCTGCCTCTGATTCCCCGCGTTCTATTCCCTGCCTCTGATTCCCCGCCTGTGATTCCCTATCTCTGATTCACCACCTCTGATTCCCCACCTCTGATTCCCCATATCTAATTCCCCGCCTCTGTTTGCCCGCCTCTGATTCCCCGCCTCTGTTTCCCCATATCTGATTCCCCGCCACTGAATCCCCAACTCTGATTCCCTGCCTCTGATTCCCCAGCTCTGATTCCCCGCCTTTGATTCCCCCCGTCTGATTCCCAGCCTCTGAATCCCCGTGTCTGATATCCTGCCTCTGATTCCCCGCCTCTGATTCCCCATCTCAGATTCACCGCCTCTGATTCCCCACCTCTGATTCCCCATCTCTGATTCCGCACATCCGATTCCCTGCCTCTGATTCCCCGACTCTGATTCCCCACCTCTGATTCCCCAGCTCTGATTCCCCGCCTCTGATTCCCCAACTCTGATTCCCCGCCTCTGATTCCCCACCTCTGTTTCACCATATCTAAGTCCCCGCCTCTGATTCCCCAACTCTGATTCCCCACCTCTGATTCCCCAGCTCTGATTACCCACCTCTGATTCCCCATATCTAATTCCCTGCCTCTGTTTCCCCGCCTCTGATTCCCCGCCACTGTTTCCCCATATCTGATTCTCCGTCTCTGAATCCCCAACTGTGATTCCCTGCATCTAATTCCCCAGCTCTGATTCCCCGCCTCTGATTCCCCGTGTCTGATTTCCTGCCTCTGATTCCCCGCCTCTGATTACCCATGTCTAATTCACCGCCTCTGATTCCCCACCTCTGATTCCCCATCTCTGATTCCGCACATCCGATTCCCAGCCTCTGATTCCCCATCTCTGATTCCCCGCCTCTGATTCCCCAACTCTGATTTCCCACCTCTGATTCCCCAGCTCTGATTCCCCGCCTCTGATTCCCCGTGTTTGATTCCCTGCCTCTGATTCCCCGCCTCTGATTCCCCAGCTCTGATTCCCCGCCTCTGATTCCCCGTGTTTGATTCCTCGCCTCTGTTTCCCCACCTCTGATTTCCCGCCTCTGATTCCCCATATCTCATTCCCCGCCTCTGATTCCCCATCTCTGATTCCCGGACTCTGATTCCCCACCTCTGATTCCCGGCCTCTGATTCGCTGCTACTGATTCTGATTGCCTGCCTCTGATTCCCCATCTCTGATTCCGCACATCTAATTCCCCGCCTCTGTTTCCCCGCTTCTGATTCCCCGCCTCTGTTTCCCCATATCTAAGTCCCCGCCTCTGATTCCCCAACTTTGATTCCCCACCTCTGATTCCCCAGCTCTGATTCCCCGCCTCTGATTCCCCGCATCTGATTCCCTGCATCTGATTCCCAGCCTCTGATTCCCTGCCTCTGATTCCCAAACTCTGATTCCCCACCTCTGATTCCCCATATCTGATTCCCCGCCTCTGTTTCCCCGCCTCTGATTCCCCGCCTCTGTTTCCCCATATCTGATTCCCCGCCTCTGTTTCCCCACCTCTGATTCCCCGCCTCTGATTCCCCGTGTCTGATTTCCTGCCTCTGATTCCCCGCCTCTGATTACCCATGTCTGATTCACCGCCTCTGATTCCCCACCTCTGATTCCCCATCTCTGATTCCGCACAACCGATTCCCAGCCTCTGATTCCCCATCTCTGATTCCCCGCCTCTGATTCCCCAACTCTGATTCCCCACCTCTGATTCCCCAGCTCTGATTCCCCGCCTCTGATTCCCAGTGTTTGATTCCCTGCCTCTGATTCCCCGCCTCTGATTCCCCATCTCTGATTCACCGCCTTTGATTCGCCACCTCTGATTCCCCATATCTGATTCCTCGCCTCTGTTTCCCCGCCTCTGATTTCCCACCTCTGATTCCCCATATCTCATTCCCCGCCTCTGATTCCCCATCTCTGATTCCCGGACTCTGATTCCCCACCTCTGATTCCCGGCCTCTGATTCGCTGCTTCTGATTCTGATTCCCTGCCTCTGATTCCCCATCTCTGATTCCGCACATCTAATTCCCCGCCTCTGTTTCCCCGCCTCTGATTCCCCGCCTCTGTTTCCCCATATCTAAGTCCCCGCCTCTGATTCCCCGCATCTGATTCCCCACCTCTGATTCCCCAGCTCTGATTCCCCGCCTCTGATTCCCCAACTCTGATTCCCCGCCTCTGATTCCCCGCCTCTGTTTCCCCATATCTGATTCCCCATCTCTGATTCCGCACATCCGATTCCCTGCCTCTGATTCCCCGCCTCTGATTCCCCAACTTTGATTCCCCACCTCTGATTCCCCAGCTCTGATTCCCCGCCTCTGATTCCCCGCATCTGATTCCCCACCTCTGATTCCCCAGCTCTGATTCCCCGCCTCTGATTCCCCAACTCTGATTCCCCACCTCTGATTCCCCAGCTCTGATTACCCACCTCTGATTCCCCATATCTAATTCCCAGCCTCTGTTTCCCCGCCTCTGATTCCCCGCCACTGTTTCCCCATATCTGATTCTCCGCCTCTGGATCCCCAACTCTGATTCCCTGCATCTAATTCCCCAGCTCTGATTCCCTGCCTCTGATTCCCCGTGTCTGATTTCCTGCCTCTGATTCCCCGCCTCTGATTACCCATGTCTGATTCACCGCTTCTGTTTCCCCGCCTCTGATTCCCCGCCTCTGTTTCCCCATATCTAATTCCCCACCTCTGATGCACCAACTCTGATTCCCCGCCTCTGATTCCCCAGCTCTGATTCCCCGCCTCTGATTCCCCGCATCCGATTCCCCATATCTGATTCCACGCCTCTGTTTCCCCGCCTCTGATTCCCCGCCTCTGTTTCCCCATATCTGATTCCCCGCCTCTGATTCCCAACTATGATTCCACGCCTCTGTTTCCCCGCCTCTGATTCCCCGCCTCTGTTTCCCCATATCTGATTCCCCGCCTCTGATTCCCAACTATGATTCCCCGCCTCTGATACCCCAACTCTGATTCCCCACCTCTGATTCCCCAGCTCTGATTCCCCGCCTCTGATTCCCCAACTCTGTTTCCCCACCTCTGATTCCCCAGCTCTGATTACCCACCTCTGATTCCCCATATCTAATTCCCAGCCTCTGTTTCCCCGCCTCTGATTCCCCGCCACTGTTTCCCCATATCTGATTCTCCGCCTCTGAATCCCCAACTCTGATTCCCTGCATCTAATTCCCCAGCTCTGATTCCCCGCCTCTGTTTCCCCATATCTAATTCCCCACCTCTGATGCACCAACTCTGATTCCCCGCCTCTGATTCCCCAGCTCTGATTCCCCGCCTCTGATTCCCCGCATCCGATTCCCCATATCTGATTCCACGCCTCTGTTTCCCCGCCTCTGATTCCCCGCCTCTGTTTCCGCATATCTGATTCCCCGCCTCTGATTCCCAACTATGATTCCCCGCCTCTGATTCCCCAGCTCTGATTCCCAGCCTCTGAATCCCCGTGTCTGATATCCTGCCTCTGATTCCCCGCCTCTGATTCCCCATCTCAGATTCACCGCCTCTGATTCCCCACCTCTGATTCCCCATCTCTGATTCCGCACATCCGATTCCCTGCCTCTGATTCACCGCCTCTGATTCCCCAACTTTGATTCCCCGCCTCTGATTCACCGCATCTGATTCCCCACCTCTGATTCCCCAGCTCTGATTCCCCGCCTCTGATTCCCCAACTCTGATTCCCCACCTCTGATTCCCCAGCTCTGATTACCCACCTCTGATTCCCCATATCTAATTCCCAGCCTCTGTTTCCCCGCCTCTGATTCCCCGCCACTGTTTCCCCATATCTGATTCTCCGCCTCTGAATCCCCAACTCTGATTCCCTGCATCTAATTCCCCAGCTCTGATTCCCCTCCTCTGATTCCCCGTGTCTGATTTCCTGCCTCTGATTCCCCGCCTCTGATTACCCATGTCTGGTTCACCGCCTCTGTTTCCCCGCCTCTGATTCCCCGCCTCTGTTTCCCCATATCTAATTCCCCACCTCTGATGCACCAACTCTGATTCCCCGCCTCTGATTCCCCAGCTCTGATTCCCCGCCTCTGATTCCCCGCATCCGATTCCCCATATCTGATTCCCCGCCTCTGTTTCCCCGCCTCTGATTCCCCGCCTCTGTTTCCCCATATCTGATTCCCCGCCTCTGATTCCCAACTATGATTCCCCGCCTCTGATTCCCCAGCTCTGATTCCCTGCCTCTGATTCCCCGCGTTCTATTCCCTGCCTCTGATTCCCCGCCTGTGATTCCCTATCTCTGATTCACCACCTCTGATTCCCCACCTCTGATTCCCCATATCTAATTCCCCGCCTCTGTTTGCCCGCCTCTGATTCCCCGCCTCTGTTTCCCCATATCTGATTCCCCGCCACTGAATCCCCAACTCTGATTCCCTGCCTCTGATTCCCCAGCTCTGATTCCCCGCCTTTGATTCCCCCCGTCTGATTCCCAGCCTCTGAATCCCCGTGTCTGATATCCTGCCTCTGATTCCCCGCCTCTGATTCCCCATCTCAGATTCACCGCCTCTGATTCCCCACCTCTGATTCCCCATCTCTGATTCCGCACATCCGATTCCCTGCCTCTGATTCCCCGACTCTGATTCCCCACCTCTGATTCCCCAGCTCTGATTCCCCGCCTCTGATTCCCCAACTCTGATTCCCTGCCTCTGATTCCCCACCTCTGATTCCCCAGCTCTGATTACCCACCTCTGTTTCCCCTAATCTAATTCCCTGCCTCTGTTTCCCCGCCTCTGATTCCCCGCCACTGTTTCCCCATATCTGATTCTCCGCCTCTGAATCCCCAACTCTGATTCCCTGCATCTAATTCCCCAGCTCTGATTCCCCGCCTCTGATTCCCCGTGTCTGATTTCCTGCCTCCGATTCCCCGCCTCTGATTAACCATGTCTAATTCACCGCCTCTGATTCCCCACCTCTTATTCCCCATCTCTGATTCCGCACATCCGATTCCCAGCCTCTGATTCCCCATCTCTGATTCCCCGCCTCTGATTCCCCAACTCTGATTCCCCACCTCTGATTCCCCAGCTCTGATTCCCCGCCTCTGATTCCCCGTGTTTGATTCCCTGCCTATGATTCCCCGCCTCTGATTCCCCATCTCTGATTCACCGCCTTTGATTCGCCACCTCTGATTCCCCATATCTGATTCCTCGCCTCTGTTTCCCCGCCTCTGATTTCCCGCCTCTGATTCCCTATATCTCATTCCCCGCCTCTGATTCCCCATCTCTGATTCCCGGACTCTGATTCCCCACCTCTGATTCCCGGCCTCTGATTCGCTGCTTCTGATTCTGATTCCCTGCCTCTGATTCCCCATCTCTGATTCCGCACATCTAATTCCCCGCCTCTGTTTCCCCGCCTCTGATTCCCCGCCTCTGTTTCCCCATATCTAAGTCCCCGCCTCTGATTCCCCAACTTTGATTCCCCACCTCTGATTCCCCAGCTCTGATTCCCAGCCTCTGATTCCCGCATCTGATTCCCTGCATCTGATTCCCAGCCTCTGATTCCCAGCCTCTGATTCCCAAACTCTGATTCCCCGCCTCTGTTTCCCCGCCTCTGATTCCCCGCCTCTGTTTCCCCATATCTTATTCCCCGCCTCTGTTTCCCCGCCTCTGATTCCCCGCCTCTGATTCCCCGTGTCTGATTTCCTGCCTCTGATTCCCCGCTTCTGATTACCCATGTCTGATTCACCGCCTCTGATTCCCCACCTCTGATTCCCCATCTCTGATTCCGCACATCCGATTCCCAGCCTCTGATTCCCCATCTCTGATTCCCCGCCTCTGATTCCCCAACTCTGATTCCCCACCTCTGATTCCCCAGCTCTGATTCCCCGCCTCTGATTCCCCGTGTTTGATTCCCTGCCTCTGATTCCCCGCCTCTGATTTCCCATCTCTGATTCACAGCCTTTGATTCGCCACCTCTGATTCCCCATATCTGATTCCTCGCCTCTGTTTCCCCGCCTCTGATTTCCCGCCTCTGATTCCCCATATCTCATTCCCCGCCTCTGATTCCCCATCTCTGATTCCCGGACTCTGATTCCCCACCTCTGATTCCCGGCCTCTGATTCGCTGCTTCTGATTCTGATTCCCTGCCTCTGATTCCCCATCTCTGATTCCGCACATCTAATTCCCCGCCTCTGTTTCCCCGCCTCTGATTCCCCGCCTCTGTTTCCCCATATCTAAGTCCCCACTCTGAATCCCGAAATTTGATTCCCCACCTCTGATTCCCCAGCTCTGATTCCCCACCTCTGATTCCCCGCATCTGATTCCCTGCATCTGATTCCCAGCCTCTGATTCCCTGCCTCTGATTCCCAAACTCTGATTCCCCACCTCTGATTCCCCATCTCTGATTCCGAACATCTAATTCCCTGCCTCTGATTCCCCACCTCTGATTCCCCATATCTGATTCCCCGCCTCTGTTTCCCCGCCTCTGATTCCCCGCCTCTGTTTCCCCATATCTAAGTCCCCGCCTCTGATTCCCCAACTTTGATTCCCCACCTCTGATTCCCCAGCTCTTATTGCCCGCCTCTGATTCCCCGCATCTGATTCCCTCCATCTGATTCCCAGCCTCTGATTCCCTGCCTCTGATTCCCAAACTCTGATTCCCCACCTCTGATTCCCCATATCTGATTCCCCGCCTCTGTTTCCCCGCCTCTGATTCCCCGCCTCCGTTTCCCCATATCTGATTCCCCGCCTCTATTTGCCCGCCTCTGATTCCCCGCCTCTGTTTCCCCATATCTGATTACCCGCCTCTGAATCCCCAACTCTGATTCCCTGCCTCTAATTTCCCAGCTCTGATTCCCCGCCTTTGATTCCCCCCGTCTGATTCCCAGCCTCTGAATCCCCGTGTCTGATATCCTGCCTCTGATTCCCCGCCTCTGTTTCCCCATATCTGATTCCCGGCCTCTGATTCCCCGCCTCTGATTCCCCGCCTCTGATTCCCTGCCTCTGATTCCACATCTCCGATCCCGCCAATCTGATTCCCTGCCTCAGACTCCCCGCCTCCGATTCCCCGCCTCTGATTCCCTGCCTCTGATTCCCAACCTCTGATTCCCCACCTCTGATTCCCCGCCTCTGATTCCCCGCCTCTGATTCCCCATCTCTGATTCACCGCCTTTGATTCGCCATCTCTGATTCCCCATATCTGATTCCTCGCCTCTGTTTACCCGCCTCTGATTCCCCGCCTCTGATTCCCCATATCTCATTCCCCGCCTCTGATTCCCCACCTCTGATTCCCGGCCTCTTATTCCCAGCATCTGATTCCAGGCCTCTGATTCCCGGCCTCTGATTCCCCGCTTCTGATTCTGATTCCCTGACTCTGATTCCCCATCTCTGATTCCACACATCTGATTCCCTGCCTCTGATTCCCCACCTCTGATTCCCCATATCTGATTCCCCACCTCTGTTTCCCCGCCTCTGATTCCCCGCCTCTGTTTCCCCATATTTAATTCCCCACCTCTGATGCACCAACTCTGATTCCCCGCCTCTGATTCCCCAGCTCTGATTCCCCGCCTCTGATTCCCAGCATCCGATTCCCCATATCTGATTCCCCGCCTCTGTTTCCCAACTATGATTCCCCGCCTCTGATTCCCCAGCTCTGATTCCCTGCCTCTGATTCCCCGCGTTCTATTCCCTGCCTCTGATTCCCCGCCTGTGATTCCCCATCTCTGATTCACCATCTCTGATTCCCCACCTGTGATTCCCCATATCTAATTCCCCGCCTCTGTTTGCCCGCCTCTGATTCCCCGCCTCTGTTTCCCCATATCTGATTCCCCGCCTCTGAATACCCAACTCTGATTCCCTGCCTCTGATTCCCCAGCTCTGATTCCCCGCCTTTGATTCCCCCCGTCTGATTCCCAGCCTCTGAATCCCCGTGTCTGATATCCTGCCTCTGATTCCCCGCCTCTGATTCCTCATCTCAGATTCACCGCCTCTGATTCCCCACCTCTGATTCCCCATCTCTGATTCCACACATCCGATTCCCTGCCTCTGATTGCCCGACTCTGATTCCCCACCTCTGATTCCCCAGCTCTGATTCCCCGCCTCTGATTCCCCAACTCTGATTCCCCGCCTCTGATAACGCAGCTCTGATTCCCCGCCTCCGATTCCCCGTGTTTGATTCCCTGCCTCTGATACCCCGCCTCTGATTCCCCATCTCTGATTCACCGCCTTTGATTCGCCACCTCTGATTCCCCATATCTGATTCCTCGCCTCTGTTTCCCCGCCTCTGATTCCCCGCCTCTGATTCCCCATATCTCATTCCCCGCCTCTGATTCCCCATCTCTGATTCCCGGACTCTGATTCCCCACCTCTGATTCCCGGCCTCTTATTCCCGGCATCAGATTCCGGCCTCTGATTCCCGGCCTCTGATTCCCTGCTTCTGATTCTGATTCCCTGCCTCTGATTCCCCATTTCTGATTCCGCACATCTAATTCCCTGCCTCTGATTCCCCACCTCTGATTCCCCATATCTGATTCCCCGCCTCTGTTTCCCCGCCTCTGAATCCCCGCCTCTGTTTCCCCATATCTAAGTCCCCGCCTCTGATTCCCCAACTCTGATTCCCCACCTCTGATTCCCCAGCTCTGATTCCCTGCATCTAATTCCCCAGCTCTGATTCCCCGCCTCTGATTCCCCGTGTCTGATTTCCTGCCTCTGATTCCCCGCCTCTGATTACCCATGTCTGATTCACCGCCTCTGATTCCCCACCTCTGATTCCCCATCTCAGATTCACCGCCTCTGATTCCCCACCTCTGATTCCCCATCTCTGATTCCGCACATCCGATTCCCTGCCTCTGATTCCCCGACTCTGATTCCCCACCTCTGATTCCCCAGCTCTGATTCCCCGCCTCTGATTCCCCAACTCTGATTCCCCGCCTCTGATTCCCCACCTCTGTTTCCCCATATCTAATTCCCTGCCTCTGATTCCCCACCTCTGATTCCCCACCTCTGATTCCCCATCTCTGATTCCGCACATCCGATTCCCAGCCTCTGATTCCCCATCTCTGATTCCCCGCCTCTGATTCCCCAACTCTGATTCCCCACCTCTGATTCCCCAGCTCTGATTCCCCGCCTCTGATTCCCCGTGTTTGATTCCCTGCCTCTGATTCCCCGCCTCTGATTCCCCAGCTCTGATTCCCCGCCTCTGATTCCCCGTGTTTGATTCCTCGCCTCTGTTTCCCCGCCTCTGATTTCCCACCTCTGATTCCCCATATCTCATTCCCCGCCTCTGATTCCCCATCTCTGATTCCCGGACTCTGATTCCCCACCTCTGATTCCCGGCCTCTGATTCGCTGCTTCTGATTCTGATTGCCTGCCTCTGATTCCCCATCTCTGATTCCGCACATCTAATTCCCCGCCTCTGTTTCCCCACCTCTGATTCCCCGCCTCTGTTTCCCCATATCTAAGTCCCTGCCTCTGATTCCCCAACTTTGATTCCCCACCTCTGATTCCCCAGCTCTGATTCCCCGCCTCTGATTCCCCGCATCTGATTCCCTGCATCTGATTCCCAGCCTCTGATTCCCTGCCTCTGATTCCCAAACTCTGATTCCCCACCTCTGATTCCCCATATCTGATTCCCCGCCTCTGTTTCCCCGCCTCTGATTCCCCGCCTCTGTTTCCCCATATCTGATTCCCCGCCTCTGTTTCCCCACCTCTGATTCCCCGCCTCTGATTCCCCGTGTCTGATTTCCTGCCTCTGATTCCCCGCCTCTGATTACCCATGTCTGATTCACCGCCTCTGATTCCCCACCTCTGATTCCCCATCTCTGATTCCGCACATCCGATTCCCAGCCTCTGATTCCCCATCTCTGATTCCCCGCCTCTGATTCCCCAACTCTGATTCCCCACCTCTGATTCCCCAGCTCTGATTCCCCGCCTCTGATTCCCCGTGTTTGATTCCCTGCCTCCGATTCCCCGCCTCTGATTCCCCATCTCTGATTCACCGCCTTTGATTCGCCACCTCTGATTCCCCATATCTGATTCCTCGCCTCTGTTTCCCCGCCTCTGATTTCCCGCCTCTGATTCCCCATATCTCATTCCCCGCCTCTGATTCCCCATCTCTGATTCCCGGACTCTGATTCCCCACCTCTGATTCCCGGCCTCTGATTCGCTGCTTCTGATTCTGATTCCCTGCCTCTGATTCCCCATCTCTGATTCCGCACATCTAATTCCCCGCCTCTGTTTCCCCGCCTCTGATTCCCCGCCTCTGTTTCCCCATATCTAAGTCCCCGCCTCTGATTCCCCAACTTTGATTCCCCATCTCTGATTCCCCAGCTCTGATTCCCCGCCTCTGATTCCCCGCATCTGATTCCCCACCTCTGATTCCCCAGCTCTGATTCCCCACCTCTGATTCCCCAACTCTGATTCCCCGCCTCTGATTCCCCGCCTCTGTTTCCCCATATCTGATTCCCCATCTCTGATTCCGCACATCCGATTCCCTGCCTCTGATTCCCCGCCTCTGATTCCCCAACTTTGATTCCCCACCTCTGATTCCCCGCATCTGATTCCCCGCCTCTGATTCCCCAGCTCTGATTCCCCGCCTCTGATTCCCCAACTCTGATTCCCCACCTCTGATTCCCCAGCTCTGATTACCCACCTCTGATTCCCCATATCTAATTCCCAGCCTCTGTTTCCCCGCCTCTGATTCCCCGCCACTGTTTCCCCATATCTGATTCTCCGCCTCTGGATCCCCAACTCTGATTCCCTGCATCTAATTCCCCAGCTCTGATTCCCCGCCTCTGATTCCCCGTGTCTGATTTCCTGCCTCTGATTCCCCGACTCTGATTACCCATGTCTGATTCACCGCCTCTGTTTCCCCGCCTCTGATTCCCCGCCTCTGTTTCCCCATATCTAATTCCCCACCTCTGATGCACCAACTCTGATTCCCCGCCTCTGATTCCCCAGCTCTGATTCCCCGCCTCTGATTCCCCGCATCCGATTCCCCATATCTGATTCCACGCCTCTGTTTCCCCGCCTCTGATTCCCCGCCTCTGTTTCCCCATATCTGATTCCCCGCCTCTGATTCCCAACTATGATTCCACGCCTCTGTTTCCCCGCCTCTGATTCCCCGCCTCTGTTTCCCCATATCTGATTCCCCGCCTCTGATTCCCAACTATGATTCCCCGCCTCTGATACCCCAACTCTGATTCCCCACCTCTGATTCCCCAGCTCTGATTCCCCGCCTCTGATTCCCCAACTCTGATTCCCCACCTCTGATTCCCCAGCTCTGATTACCCACCTCTGATTCCCCATATCTAATTCCCAGCCTCTGTTTCCCCGCCTCTGATTCCCCGCCACTGTTTCCCCATATCTGATTCTCCGCCTCTGAATCCCCAACTCTGATTCCCTGCATCTAATTCCCCAGCTCTGATTCCCCGCCTCTGTTTCCCCATATCTAATTCCCCACCTCTGATGCACCAACTCTGATTCCCCGCCTCTGATTCCCCAGCTCTGATTCCCCGCCTCTGATTCCCCGCATCCGATTCCCCATATCTGATTCCCCGCCTCTGATTCCCAACTATGATTCCCCGCCTCTGATTCCCCAGCTCTGATTCCCAGCCTCTGAATCCCCGTGTCTGATATCCTGCCTCTGATTCCCCGCCTCTGATTCCCCATCTCAGATTCACCGCCTCTGATTCCCCACCTCTGATTCCCCATCTCTGATTCCGCACATCCGATTCCCTGCCTCTGATTCCCCGCCTCTGATTCCCCATCTCTGATTCACCGCCTTTGATTCGCCACCTCTGATTCCCCATATCTGATTCCTCGCCTCTGTTTCCCCGCCTCTGATTTCCCGCCTCTAATTCCCCATATCTCATTCCCCGCCTCTGATTCCCCATCTCTGATTCCCGGACTCTGATTCCCCACCTCTGATTCCCGGCCTCTGATTCGCTGCTTCTGATTCTGATTCCCTGCGTCTGATTCCCCATCTCTGATTCCGCACATCTAATTCCCCGCCTCTGTTTCCCCGCCTCTGATTCCCCGCCTCTGTTTCCCCATATCTAAGTCCCCGCCTCTGATTCCCCAACTTTGATTCCCCACCTCTGATTCCCCAGCTCTGATTCCCCGCCTCTGATTCCCCGCATCTGATTCCCTGCATCTGATTCACAGCCTCTGATTCCCTGCCTCTGATTCCCATACTCTGATTCCCCACCTCTGATTCCCCATATCTGATTCCCCGCCTCTGTTTCCCCGCCTCTGATTCCCCGCCTCTGTTTCCCCATATCTGATTCCCCGCCTCTGTTTCCCCGCGTCTGATTCCCCGCCTCTGATTCCCCGTGTCTGATTTCCTGCCTCTGATTCCCCGCCTCTGATTACCCATGTCTGATTCACCGCCTCTGATTCCCCACCTCTGATTCCCCATCTCTGATTCCGCACATCCGATTCCCAGCCTCTGATTCCCCATCTCTGATTCCCCGCCTCTGATTCCCCAACTTTGATTCCCCACCTCTGATTCCCCAGCTCTGATTCCCCGCCTCTGATTCCCCGTGTTTGATTCCCTGCCTCTGATTCCCCGCCTCTGATTCCCCATCTCTGATTCACCGCCTTTGATTCGCCACCTCTGATTCCCCATATCTGATTCCTCGCCTCTGTTTCCCCGCCTCTGATTTCCCGCCTCTGATTCCCCATATCTCATTCCCCGCCTCTGATTCCCCATCTCTGATTCCCGGACTCTGATTCCCCACCTCTGATTCCCGGCCTCTGATTCGCTGCTTCTGATTCTGATTCCCTGCCTCTGATTCCCCATCTCTGATTCCGCACATCTAATTCCCCGCCTCTGTTTCCCCGCCTCTGATTCCCCGCCTCTGTTTCCCCATATCTAAGTCCCCGCCTCTGATTCCCCAACTTTGATTCCCCACCTCTGATTCCCCAGCTCTGATTCCCCGCCTCTGATTCCCCGCATCTGATTCCCCACCTCTGATTCCCCAGCTCTGATTCCCCACTTCTGATTACCCAACTCTGATTCCCCGCCTCTGATTCCCCGCCTCTGTTTCCCCATATCTGATTCCCCATCTCTGATTCCGCACATCCGATTCCCTGCCTCTGATTCCCCGCCTCTGATTCCCCAACTTTGATTCCCCACCTCTGATTCCCCAGCTCTGATTCCCCGCCTCTGATTCCCCGCATCTGATTCCCCACCTCTGATTCCCCAGCTCTGATTCCCCGCCTCTGATTCCCCAACTCTGATTCCCCACCTCTGATTCCCCAGCTCTGATTACCCACCTCTGATTCCCCATATCTAATTCCCAGCCTCTGTTTCCCCGCCTCTGATTCCCCGCCACTGTTTCCCCATATCTGATTCTCCGCCTCTGAATCCCCAACTCTGATTCCCTGCATCTAATTCCCCAGCTCTGATTCCCCGCCTCTGTTTCCCCATATCTAATTCCCCACCTCTGATGCACCAACTCTGATTCCCCGCCTCTGATTCCCCAGCTCTGATTCCCCGCCTCTGATTCCCCACATCCGATTCCCCATATCTGATTCCCCGCCTCTGTTTCCCCGCCTCTGATTCCCCGCCTCTGTTTCCCCATATCTGATTCCCCGCCTCTGATTCCCAACTATGATTCCCCGCCTCTGATTCCCCAGCTCTGATTCCCAGCCTCTGAATCCCCGTGTCTGATATCCTGCCTCTGATTCCCCGCCTCTGATTCCCCATCTCAGATTCACCGCCTCTGATTCCCCACCTCTGATTCCCCATCTCTGATTCCGCACATCCGATTCCCTGCCTCTGATTCCCCGCCTCTGATTCCCCAACTTTGATTCCCCACCTCTGATTCCCCAGCTCTGATTCCCCGCCTCTGATTCCCCGCATCTGATTCCCCACCTCTGATTCCCCAGCTCTGATTCCCCGCCTATGATTCCCCAACTCTGATTCCCCACCTCTGATTGCCCAGCTCTGATTACCCACCTCTGATTCCCCATATCTAATTCCCAGCCTCTGTTTCCCCGCCTCTGATTCCCCGCCACTGTTTCCCCATATCTGATTCTCCGCCTCTGAATCCCCAACTCTGATTCCCTGCATCTAATTCCCCAGCTCTGATTCCCCGCCTCTGATTCCCCGTGTCTGATTTCCTGCCTCTGATTCCCCGCCTCTGATTACCCATGTCTGATTCACCGCCTCTGTTTCCCCGCCTCTGATTCCCCGCCTCTGTTTCCCCATATCTAATTCCCCACCTCTGATGCACCAACTCTAATTCCCCGCCTCTGATTCCCCAGCTCTGATTCCCCGCCTCTGATTCCCCGCATACGATTCCCCATATCTGATTCCCCGCCTCTGTTTCCCCGCCTCTGATTCCCCGCCTCTGTTTCCCCATATCTGATTCCCCGCCTCTGATTCCCAACTATGATTCCCCGCCTCTGATTCCCCAGCTCTGATTCCCTGCCTCTGATTCCCCGCGTTCTATTCCCTGCCTCTGATTCCCCGCCTGTGATTCCCCATCTCTGATTCACCACCTCTGATTCCCCACCTCTGATTCCCCATATCTAATTCCCCGCCTCTGCTTGCCCGCCTCTGATTCCCCGCCTCTGTTTCCCCATATCTGATTCCCCGCCACTGAATCCCCAACTCTGATTCCCTGCCTCTGATTCCCCAGCTCTGATTCCCCGCCTTTGATTCCCCCCGTCTGATTCCCAGCCTCTGAATCCCCGTGTCTGATACCCTGCCTCTGATTCCCCGCCTCTGATTCCCCATCTCAGATTCACCGCCTCTGATTCCCCACCTCTGATTCCCCATCTCTGATTCCGCACATCCGATTCCCTGCCTCTGATTCCCCGACTCTGATTCCCCACCTCTGATTCCCCAGCTCTGATTCCCCGCCTCTGATTCCCCAACTCTGATTCCCCGCCTCTGATTGCCCACCTCTGTTTCCCCATATCTAAGTCCCCGCCTCTGATTCCCCAACTCTGATTCCCCACCTCTGATTCCCCAGCTCTGATTACCCACCTCTGATTCCCCATATCTATTTCCCTGCCTCTGTTTCCCCGCCTCTGATTCCCCGCCACTGTTTCCCCATATCTGATTCTCCGCCTCTGAATCCCCAACTGTGATTCCCTGCATCTAATTCCCCAGCTCTGATTCCACGCCTCTGATTCCCCGTGTCTGATTTCCTGCCTCTGATTCCCCGCCTCTGATTACCCATGTCTAATTCACCGCCTCTGATTCCCGACCTCTGATTCCCCATCTCTGATTCCGCACATCCGATTCCCAGCCTCTGATTCCCCATCTCTGATTCCCCGCCTCTGATTCCCCAACTCTGATTCCCAACCTCTGATTCCCCAGCTCTGATTCCCCGCCTCTGATTCCCCATGTTTGATTCCCTGCCTCTGATTCCCCGCCTCTGATTCCACAGCTCTGATTCCCCGCCTCTGATTCCCCGTGTTTGATTCCTCGCCTCTGTTTCCCCGCCTCTGATTTCCCGCCTCTGATTCCCCATATCTCATTCCCCGCCTCTGATTCCCCATCTCTGATTCCCGGACTCTGATTCCCCACCTCTGATTCCCGGCCTCTGATTCGCTGCTTCTGATTCTGATTGCCTGCCTCTGATTCCCCATCTCTGATTCCGCACATCTAATTCCCCGCCTCTGTTTCCCCGCCTCTGATTCCCCGCCTCTGTTTCCCCATATCTAAGTCCCCGCCTCTGATTCCCCAACTTTGATTCCCCACCTCTGATTCCCCAGCTCTGATTCCCCGCCTCTGATTCCCCGCATCTGATTCCCTGCATCTGATTCCCAGCCTCTGATTCCCTGCCTCTGATTCCCAAACTCTGATTCCCCACCTCTGATTCCCCATATCTGATTCCCCGCCTCTGTTTCCCCATATCTGGTTCCCCGCCTCTGATTCCCAGTGTTTGATTCCCTGCCTCTGATTCCCCGCCTCTGATTCCCCATCTCTGATTCACCGCCTTTGATTCGCCACCTCTGATTCCCCATATCTGATTCCTCGCCTCTGTTTCCCCGCCTCTGATTTCCCACCTCTGATTCCCCATATCTCATTCCCCGCCTCTGATTCCCCATCTCTGATTCCCGGACTCTGATTCCCCACCTCTGATTCCCGGCCTCTGATTCGCTGCTTCTGATTCTGATTCCCTGCCTCTGATTCCCCATCTCTGATTCCGCACATCTAATTCCCCGCCTCTGTTTCCCCGCCTCTGATTCCCCACCACTGATTCCCCAGCTCTGATTCCCCGCCTCTGATTCCCCGCATCCGATTCCCCATATCTGATTCCACGCCTCTGTTTCCCCGCCTCTGATTCCCAACTATGATTCCCCGCCTCTGATACCCCAACTCTGATTCCCCACCTCTGATTCCCCAGCTCTGATTCCCCGCCTCTGATTCCCCAACTCTGTTTCCCCACCTCTGATTCCCCAGCTCTGATTACCCACCTCTGATTCCCCATATCTAATTCCCAGCCTCTGTTTCCCCGCCTCTGATTCCCCGCCACTGTTTCCCCATATCTGATTCTCCGCCTCTGAATCCCCAACTCTGATTCCCTGCATCTAATTCCCCAGCTCTGATTCCCCGCCTCTGTTTCCCCATATCTAATTCTCCACCTCTGATGCACCAACTCTGATTCCCCGCCTCTGATTCCCCAGCTCTGATTCCCCGCCTCTGATTCCCCGCATCCGATTCCCCATATCTGATTCCACGCCTCTGTTTCCCCGCCTCTGATTCCCCGCCTCTGTTTCCCCATATCTGATTCCCCGCCTCTGATTCCCAACTATGATTCCCCGCCTCTGATTCCCCAGCTCTGATTCCCAGCCTCTGAATCCCCGTGTCTGATATCCTGCCTCTGATTCCCCGCCTCTGATTCCCCATCTCAGATTCACCGCCTCTGATTCCCCACCTCTGATTCCCCATCTCTGATTCCGCACATCCGATTCCCTGCCTCTGATTCACCGCCTCTGATTCCCCAACTTTGATTCCCCGCCTCTGATTCACCGCATCTGATTCCCCACCTCTGATTCCCCAGCTCTGATTCCCCGCCTCTGATTCCCCAACTCTGATTCCCCACCTCTGATTCCCCAGCTCTGATTACCCACCTCTGATTCCCCATATCTAATTCCCAGCCTCTGTTTCCCCGCCTCTGATTCCCCGCCACTGTTTCCCCATATCTGATTCTCCGCCTCTGAATCCCCAACTCTGATTCCCTGCATCTAATTCCCCAGCTCTGATTCCCCTCCTCTGATTCCCCGTGTCTGATTTCCTGCCTCTGATTCCCCGCCTCTGATTACCCATGTCTGGTTCACCGCCTCTGTTTCCCCGCCTCTGATTCCCCGCCTCTGTTTCCCCATATCTAATTCCCCACCTCTGATGCACCAACTCTGATTCCCCGCCTCTGATTCCCCAGCTCTGATTCCCCGCCTCTGATTCCCCGCATCCGATTCCCCATATCTGATTCCCCGCCTCTGTTTCCCCGCCTCTGATTCCCCGCCTCTGTTTCCCCATATCTGATTCCCCGCCTCTGATTCCCAACTATGATTCCCCGCCTCTGATTCCCCAGCTCTGATTCCCTGCCTCTGATTCCCCGCGTTCTATTCCCTGCCTCTGATTCCCCGCCTGTGATTCCCTATCTCTGATTCACCACCTCTGATTCCCCACCTCTGATTCCCCATATCTAATTCCCCGCCTCTGTTTGCCCGCCTCTGATTCCCCGCCTCTGTTTCCCCATATCTGATTCCCCGCCACTGAATCCCCAACTCTGATTCCCTGCCTCTGATTCCCCAGCTCTGATTCCCCGCCTTTGATTCCCCCCGTCTGATTCCCAGCCTCTGAATCCCCGTGTCTGATATCCTGCCTCTGATTCCCCGCCTCTGATTCCCCATCTCAGATTCACCGCCTCTGATTCCCCACCTCTGATTCCCCATCTCTGATTCCGCACATCCGATTCCCTGCCTCTGATTCCCCGACTCTGATTCCCCACCTCTGATTCCCCAGCTCTGATTCCCCGCCTCTGATTCCCCAACTCTGATTCCCTGCCTCTGATTCCCCACCTCTGATTCCCCAGCTCTGATTACCCACCTCTGTTTCCACTAATCTAATTCCCTGCCTCTGTTTCCCCGCCTCTGATTCCCCGCCACTGTTTCCCCATATCTGATTCTCCGCCTCTGAATCCCCAACTCTGATTCCCTGCATCTAATTCCCCAGCTCTGATTCCCCGCCTCTGATTCCCCGTGTCTGATTTCCTGCCTCCGATTCCCCGCCTCTGATTAACCATGTCTAATTCACCGCCTCTGATTCCCCACCTCTTATTCCCCATCTCTGATTCCGCACATCCGATTCCCAGCCTCTGATTCCCCATCTCTGATTCCCCGCCTCTGATTCCCCAACTCTGATTCCCCACCTCTGATTCCCCAGCTCTGATTCCCCGCCTCTGATTCCCCGTGTTTGATTCCCTGCCTATGATTCCCCGTCTCTGATTCCCCATCTCTGATTCACCGCCTTTGATTCGCCACCTCTGATTCCCCATATCTGATTCCTCGCCTCTGTTTCCCCGCCTCTGATTTCCCGCCTCTGATTCCCTATATCTCATTCCCCGCCTCTGATTCCCCATCTCTGATTCCCGGACTCTGATTCCCCACCTCTGATTCCCGGCCTCTGATTCGCTGCTTCTGATTCTGATTCCCTGCCTCTGATTCCCCATCTCTGATTCCGCACATCTAATTCCCCGCCTCTGTTTCCCCGCCTCTGATTCCCCGCCTCTGTTTCCCCATATCTAAGTCCCCGCCTCTGATTCCCCAACTTTGATTCCCCACCTCTGATTCCCCAGCTCTGATTCCCAGCCTCTGATTCCCGCATCTGATTCCCTGCATCTGATTCCCAGCCTCTGATTCCCAGCCTCTGATTCCCAAACTCTGATTCCCCGCCTCTGTTTCCCCGCCTCTGATTCCCCGCCTCTGTTTCCCCATATCTTATTCCCCGCCTCTGTTTCCCCGCCTCTGATTCCCCGCCTCTGATTCCCCGTGTCTGATTTCCTGCCTCTGATTCCCCGCTTCTGATTACCCATGTCTGATTCACCGCCTCTGATTCCCCACCTCTGATTCCCCATCTCTGATTCCGCACATCCGATTCCCAGCCTCTGATTCCCCATCTCTGATTCCCCGCCTCTGATTCCCCAACTCTGATTCCCCACCTCTGATTCCCCAGCTCTGATTCCCCGCCTCTGATTCCCCGTGTTTGATTCCCTGCCTCTGATTCCCCGCCTCTGATTTCCCATCTCTGATTCACAGCCTTTGATTCGCCACCTCTGATTCCCCATATCTGATTCCTCGCCTCTGTTTCCCCGCCTCTGATTTCCCGCCTCTGATTCCCCATATCTCATTCCCCGCCTCTGATTCCCCATCTCTGATTCCCGGACTCTGATTCCCCACCTCTGATTCCCGGCCTCTGATTCGCTGCTTCTGATTCTGATTCCCTGCCTCTGATTCCCCATCTCTGATTCCGCACATCTAATTCCCCGCCTCTGTTTCCCCGCCTCTGATTCCCCGCCTCTGTTTCCCCATATCTAAGTCCCCACTCTGAATCCCGAACTTTGATTCCCCACCTCTGATTCCCCAGCTCTGATTCCCCACCTCTGATTCCCCGCATCTGATTCCCTGCATCTGATTCCCAGCCTCTGATTCCCTGCCTCTGATTCCCAAACTCTGATTCCCCACCTCTGATTCCCCATCTCTGATTCCGAACATCTAATTCCCTGCCTCTGATTCCCCACCTCTGATTCCCCATATCTGATTCCCCGCCTCTGTTTCCCCGCCTCTGATTCCCCGCCTCTGTTTCCCCATATCTAAGTCCCCGCCTCTGATTCCCCAACTTTGATTCCCCACCTCTGATTCCCCAGCTCTTATTGCCCGCCTCTGATTCCCCGCATCTGATTCCCTCCATCTGATTCCCAGCCTCTGATTCCCTGCCTCTGATTCCCAAACTCTGATTCCCCACCTCTGATTCCCCATATCTGATTCCCCGCCTCTGTTTCCCCGCCTCTGATTCCCCGCCTCCGTTTCCCCATATCTGATTCCCCGCCTCTATTTGCCCGCCTCTGATTCCCCGCCTCTGTTTCCCCATATCTGATTACCCGCCTCTGAATCCCCAACTCTGATTCCCTGCCTCTAATTTCCCAGCTCTGATTCCCCGCCTTTGATTCCCCCCGTCTGATTCCCAGCCTCTGAATCCCCGTGTCTGATATCCTGCCTCTGATTCCCCGCCTCTGTTTCCCCATATCTGATTCCCGGCCTCTGATTCCCCGCCTCTGATTCCCCGCCTCTGATTCCCTGCCTCTGATTCCACATCTCCGATCCCGCCAATCTGATTCCCTGCCTCAGACTCCCCGCCTCCGATTCCCCGCCTCTGATTCCCTGCCTCTGATTCCCAACCTCTGATTCCCCACCTCTGATTCCCCGCCTCTGATTCCCCGCCTCTGATTCCCCATCTCTGATTCACCGCCTTTGATTCGCCATCTCTGATTCCCCATATCTGATTCCTCGCCTCTGTTTACCCGCCTCTGATTCCCCGCCTCTGATTCCCCATATCTCATTCCCCGCCTCTGATTCCCCACCTCTGATTCCCGGCCTCTTATTCCCAGCATCTGATTCCAGGCCTCTGATTCCCGGCCTCTGATTCCCCGCTTCTGATTCTGATTCCCTGACTCTGATTCCCCATCTCTGATTCCACACATCTGATTCCCTGCCTCTGATTCCCCACCTCTGATTCCCCATATCTGATTCCCCACCTCTGTTTCCCCGCCTCTGATTCCCCGCCTCTGTTTCCCCATATTTAATTCCCCACCTCTGATGCACCAACTCTGATTCCCCGCCTCTGATTCCCCAGCTCTGATTCCCCGCCTCTGATTCCCCGCATCCGATTCCCCATATCTGATTCCCCGCCTCTGTTTCCCAACTATGATTCCCCGCCTCTGATTCCCCAGCTCTGATTCCCTGCCTCTGATTCCCCGCGTTCTATTCCCTGCCTCTGATTCCCCGCCTGTGATTCCCCATCTCTGATTCACCATCTCTGATTCCCCACCTGTGATTCCCCATATCTAATTCCCCGCCTCTGTTTGCCCGCCTCTGATTCCCCGCCTCTGTTTCCCCATATCTGATTCCCCGCCTCTGAATACCCAACTCTGATTCCCTGCCTCTGATTCCCCAGCTCTGATTCCCCGCCTTTGATTCCCCCCGTCTGATTCCCAGCCTCTGAATCCCCGTGTCTGATATCCTGCCTCTGATTCCCCGCCTCTGATTCCTCATCTCAGATTCACCGCCTCTGATTCCCCACCTCTGATTCCCCATCTCTGATTCCGCACATCCGATTCCCTGCCTCTGATTGCCCGACTCTGATTCCCCACCTCTGATTCCCCAGCTCTGATTCCCCGCCTCTGATTCCCCAACTCTGATTCCCCGCCTCTGATAACGCAGCTCTGATTCCCCGCCTCCGATTCCCCGTGTTTGATTCCCTGCCTCTGATACCCCGCCTCTGATTCCCCATCTCTGATTCACCGCCTTTGATTCGCCACCTCTGATTCCCCATATCTGATTCCTCGCCTCTGTTTCCCCGCCTCTGATTCCCCGCCTCTGATTCCCCATATCTCATTCCCCGCCTCTGATTCCCCATCTCTGATTCCCGGACTCTGATTCCCCACCTCTGATTCCCGGCCTCTTATTCCCGGCATCAGATTCCGGCCTCTGATTCCCGGCCTCTGATTCCCTGCTTCTGATTCTGATTCCCTGCCTCTGATTCCCCATTTCTGATTCCGCACATCTAATTCCCTGCCTCTGATTCCCCACCTCTGATTCCCCATATCTGATTCCCCGCCTCTGTTTCCCCGCCTCTGAATCCCCGCCTCTGTTTCCCCATATCTAAGTCCCCGCCTCTGATTCCCCAACTCTGATTCCCCACCTCTGATTCCCCAGCTCTGATTCCCTGCATCTAATTCCCCAGCTCTGATTCCCCGCCTCTGATTCCCCGTGTCTGATTTCCTGCCTCTGATTCCCCGCCTCTGATTACCCATGTCTGATTCACCGCCTCTGATTCCCCACCTCTGATTCCCCATCTCAGATTCACCGCCTCTGATTCCCCACCTCTGATTCCCCATCTCTGATTCCGCACATCCGATTCCCTGCCTCTGATTCCCCGACTCTGATTCCCCACCTCTGATTCCCCAGCTCTGATTCCCCGCCTCTGATTCCCCAACTCTGATTCCCCGCCTCTGATTCCCCACCTCTGTTTCCCCATATCTAATTCCCTGCCTCTGATTCCCCACCTCTGATTCCCCACCTCTGATTCCCCATCTCTGATTCCGCACATCCGATTCCCAGCCTCTGATTCCCCATCTCTGATTCCCCGCCTCTGATTCCCCAACTCTGATTCCCCACCTCTGATTCCCCAGCTCTGATTCCCCGCCTCTGATTCCCCGTGTTTGATTCCCTGCCTCTGATTCCCCGCCTCTGATTCCCCAGCTCTGATTCCCCGCCTCTGATTCCCCGTGTTTGATTCCTCGCCTCTGTTTCCCCGCCTCTGATTTCCCACCTCTGATTCCCCATATCTCATTCCCCGCCTCTGATTCCCCATCTCTGATTCCCGGACTCTGATTCCCCACCTCTGATTCCCGGCCTCTGATTCGCTGCTTCTGAATCTGATTGCCTGCCTCTGATTCCCCATCTCTGATTCCGCACATCTAATTCCCCGCCTCTGTTTCCCCACCTCTGATTCCCCGCCTCTGTTTCCCCATATCTAAGTCCCTGCCTCTGATTCCCCAACTTTGATTCCCCACCTCTGATTCCCCAGCTCTGATTCCCCGCCTCTGATTCCCCGCATCTGATTCCCTGCATCTGATTCCCAGCCTCTGATTCCCTGCCTCTGATTCCCAAACTCTGATTCCCCACCTCTGATTCCCCATATCTGATTCCCCGCCTCTGTTTCCCCGCCTCTGATTCCCCGCCTCTGTTTCCCCATATCTGATTCCCCGCCTCTGTTTCCCCACCTCTGATTCCCCGCCTCTGATTCCCCGTGTCTGATTTCCTGCCTCTGATTCCCCGCCTCTGATTACCCATGTCTGATTCACCGCCTCTGATTCCCCACCTCTGATTCCCCATCTCTGATTCCGCACATCCGATTCCCAGCCTCTGATTCCCCATCTCTGATTCCCCGCCTCTGATTCCCCAACTCTGATTCCCCACCTCTGATTCCCCAGCTCTGATTCCCCGCCTCTGATTCCCCGTGTTTGATTCCCTGCCTCCGATTCACCGCCTCTGATTCCCCACCTCTGATTCCCCATCTCTGATTCCGCACATCCGATTCCCAGCCTCTGATTCCCCATCTCTGATTCCCCGCCTCTGATTCCCCAACTCTGATTCCCCACCTCTGATTCCCCAGCTCTGTTTCCCCGCCTCTGATTTCCCGCCTCTGATTCCCCATATCTCATTCCCCGCCTCTGATTCCCCATCTCTGATTCCCGGACTCTGATTCCCCACCTCTGATTCCCGGCCTCTGATTCGCTGCTTCTGATTCTGATTCCCTGCCTCTGATTCCCCATCTCTGATTCCGCACATCTAATTCCCCGCCTCTGTTTCCCCGCCTCTGATTCCCCGCCTCTGTTTCCCCATATCTAAGTCCCCGCCTCTGATTCCCCAACTTTGATTCCCCATCTCTGATTCCCCAGCTCTGATTCCCCGCCTCTGATTCCCCGCATCTGATTCCCCACCTCTGATTCCCCACCTCTGATTCCCCACCTCTGATTCCCCAACTCTGATTCCCCGCCTCTGATTCCCCGCCTCTGTTTCCCCATATCTGATTCCCCATCTCTGATTCCGCACATCCGATTCCCTGCCTCTGATTCCCCGCCTCTGATTCCCCAACTTTGATTCCCCACCTCTGATTCCCCGCATCTGATTCCCCGCCTCTGATTCCCCAGCTCTGATTCCCCGCCTCTGATTCCCCAACTCTGATTCCCCACCTCTGATTCCCCAGCTCTGATTACCCACCTCTGATTCCCCATATCTAATTCCCAGCCTCTGTTTCCCCGCCTCTGATTCCCCGCCACTGTTTCCCCATATCTGATTCTCCGCCTCTGGATCCCCAACTCTGATTCCCTGCATCTAATTCCCCAGCTCTGATTCCCCGCCTCTGATTCCCCGTGTCTGATTTCCTGCCTCTGATTCCCCGCCTCTGATTACCCATGTCTGATTCACCGCCTCTGTTTCCCCGCCTCTGATTCCCCGCCTCTGTTTCCCCATATCTAATTCCCCACCTCTGATGCACCAACTCTGATTCCCCGCCTCTGATTCCCCAGCTCTGATTCCCCGCCTCTGATTCCCCGCATCCGATTCCCCATATCTGATTCCACGCCTCTGTTTCCCCGCCTCTGATTCCCCGCCTCTGTTTCCCCATATCTGATTCCCCGCCTCTGATTCCCAACTATGATTCCACGCCTCTGTTTCCCCGCCTCTGATTCCCCGCCTCTGTTTCCCCATATCTGATTCCCCGCCTCTGATTCCCAACTATGATTCCCCGCCTCTGATACCCCAACTCTGATTCCCCACCTCTGATTCCCCAGCTCTGATTCCCCGCCTCTGATTCCCCAACTCTGATTCCCCACCTCTGATTCCCCAGCTCTGATTACCCACCTCTGATTCCCCATATCTAATTCCCAGCCTCTGTTTCCCCGCCTCTGATTCCCCGCCACTGTTTCCCCATATCTGATTCTCCGCCTCTGAATCCCCAACTCTGATTCCCTGCATCTAATTCCCCAGCTCTGATTCCCCGCCTCTGTTTCCCCATATCTAATTCCCCACCTCTGATGCACCAACTCTGATTCCCCGCCTCTGATTCCCCAGCTCTGATTCCCCGCCTCTGATTCCCCGCATCCGATTCCCCATATCTGATTCCCCGCCTCTGATTCCCAACTATGATTCCCCGCCTCTGATTCCCCAGCTCTGATTCCCAGCCTCTGAATCCCCGTGTCTGATATCCTGCCTCTGATTCCCCGCCTCTGATTCCACATCTCAGATTCACCGCCTCTGATTCCCCACCTCTGATTCCCCATCTCTGATTCCGCACATCCGATTCCCTGCCTCTGATTCCCCGCCTCTGATTCCCCATCTCTGATTCACCGCCTTTGATTCGCCACCTCTGATTCCCCATATCTGATTCCTCGCCTCTGTTTCCCCGCCTCTGATTTCCCGCCTCTAATTCCCCATATCTCATTCCCCGCCTCTGATTCCCCATCTCTGATTCCCGGACTCTGATTCCCCACCTCTGATTCCCGGCCTCTGATTCGCTGCTTCTGATTCTGATTCCCTGCGTCTGATTCCCCATCTCTGATTCCGCACATCTAATTCCCCGCCTCTGTTTCCCCGCCTCTGATTCCCCGCCTCTGTTTCCCCATATCTAAGTCCCCGCCTCTGATTCCCCAACTTTGATTCCCCACCTCTGATTCCCCAGCTCTGATTCCCCGCCTCTGATTCCCCGCATCTGATTCCCTGCATCTGATTCACAGCCTCTGATTCCCTGCCTCTGATTCCCATACTCTGATTCCCCACCTCTGATTCCCCATATCTGATTCCCCGCCTCTGTTTCCCCGCCTCTGATTCCCCGCCTCTGTTTCCCCATATCTGATTCCCCGCCTCTGTTTCCCCGCGTCTGATTCCCCGCCTCTGATTCCCCGTGTCTGATTTCCTGCCTCTGATTCCCCGCCTCTGATTACCCATGTCTGATTCACCGCCTCTGATTCCCCACCTCTGATTCCCCATCTCTGATTCCGCACATCCGATTCCCAGCCTCTGATTCCCCATCTCTGATTCCCCGCCTCTGATTCCCCAACTTTGATTCCCCACCTCTGATTCCCCAGCTCTGATTCCCCGCCTCTGATTCCCCGTGTTTGATTCCCTGCCTCTGATTCCCCGCCTCTGATTCCCCATCTCTGATTCACCGCCTTTGATTCGCCACCTCTGATTCCCCATATCTGATTCCTCGCCTCTGTTTCCCCGCCTCTGATTTCCCGCCTCTGATTCCCCATATCTCATTCCCCGCCTCTGATTCCCCATCTCTGATTCCCGGACTCTGATTCCCCACCTCTGATTCCCGGCCTCTGATTCGCTGCTTCTGATTCTGATTCCCTGCCTCTGATTCCCCATCTCTGATTCCGCACATCTAATTCCCCGCCTCTGTTTCCCCGCCTCTGATTCCCCGCCTCTGTTTCCCCATATCTAAGTCCCCGCCTCTGATTCCCCAACTTTGATTCCCCACCTCTGATTCCCCAGCTCTGATTCCCCGCCTCTGATTCCCCGCATCTGATTCCCCACCTCTGATTCCCCAGCTCTGATTCCCCACTTCTGATTACCCAACTCTGATTCCCCGCCTCTGATTCCCCGCCTCTGTTTCCCCATATCTGATTCCCCATCTCTGATTCCGCACATCCGATTCCCTGCCTCTGATTCCCCGCCTCTGATTCCCCAACTTTGATTCCCCACCTCTGATTCCCCAGCTCTGATTCCCCGCCTCTGATTCCCCGCATCTGATTCCCCACCTCTGATTCCCCAGCTCTGATTCCCCGCCTCTGATTCCCCAACTCTGATTCCCCACCTCTGATTCCCCAGCTCTGATTACCCACCTCTGATTCCCCATATCTAATTCCCAGCCTCTGTTTCCCCGCCTCTGATTCCCCGCCACTGTTTCCCCATATCTGATTCTCCGCCTCTGAATCCCCAACTCTGATTCCCTGCATCTAATTCCCCAGCTCTGATTCCCCGCCTCTGTTTCCCCATATCTAATTCCCCACCACTGATGCACCAACTCTGATTCCCCGCCTCTGATTCCCCAGCTCTGATTCCCCGCCTCTGATTCCCCACATCCGATTCCCCATATCTGATTCCCCGCCTCTGTTTCCCCGCCTCTGATTCCCCGCCTCTGTTTCCCCATATCTGATTCCCCGCCTCTGATTCCCAACTATGATTCCCCGCCTCTGATTCCCCAGCTCTGATTCCCAGCCTCTGAATCCCCGTGTCTGATATCCTGCCTCTGATTCCCCGCCTCTGATTCCCCATCTCAGATTCACCGCCTCTGATTCCCCACCTCTGATTCCCCATCTCTGATTCCGCACATCCGATTCCCTGCCTCTGATTCCCCGCCTCTGATTCCCCAACTTTGATTCCCCACCTCTGATTCCCCAGCTCTGATTCCCCGCCTCTGATTCCCCGCATCTGATTCCCCACCTCTGATTCCCCAGCTCTGATTCCCCGCCTATGATTCCCCAACTCTGATTCCCCACCTCTGATTGCCCAGCTCTGATTACCCACCTCTGATTCCCCATATCTAATTCCCAGCCTCTGTTTCCCCGCCTCTGATTCCCCGCCACTGTTTCCCCATATCTGATTCTCCGCCTCTGAATCCCCAACTCTGATTCCCTGCATCTAATTCCCCAGCTCTGATTCCCCGCCTCTGATTCCCCGTGTCTGATTTCCTGCCTCTGATTCCACGCCTCTGATTACCCATGTCTGATTCACCGCCTCTGTTTCCCCGCCTCTGATTCCCCGCCTCTGTTTCCCCATATCTAATTCCCCACCTCTGATGCACCAACTCTAATTCCCCGCCTCTGATTCCCCAGCTCTGATTCCCCGCCTCTGATTCCCCGCATACGATTCCCCATATCTGATTCCCCGCCTCTGTTTCCCCGCCTCTGATTCCCCGCCTCTGTTTCCCCATATCTGATTCCCCGCCTCTGATTCCCAACTATGATTCCCCGCCTCTGATTCCCCAGCTCTGATTCCCTGCCTCTGATTCCCCGCGTTCTATTCCCTGCCTCTGATTCCCCGCCTGTGATTCCCCATCTCTGATTCACCACCTCTGATTCCCCACCTCTGATTCCCCATATCTAATTCCCCGCCTCTGTTTGCCCGCCTCTGATTCCCCGCCTCTGTTTCCCCATATCTGATTCCCCGCCACTGAATCCCCAACTCTGATTCCCTGCCTCTGATTCCCCAGCTCTGATTCCCCGCCTTTGATTCCCCCCGTCTGATTCCCAGCCTCTGAATCCCCGTGTCTGATACCCTGCCTCTGATTCCCCGCCTCTGATTCCCCATCTCAGATTCACCGCCTCTGATTCCCCACCTCTGATTCCCCATCTCTGATTCCGCACATCCGATTCCCTGCCTCTGATTCCCCGACTCTGATTCCCCACCTCTGATTCCCCAGCTCTGATTCCCCGCCTCTGATTCCCCAACTCTGATTCCCCGCCTCTGATTCCCCACCTCTGTTTCCCCATATCTAAGTCCCCGCCTCTGATTCCCCAACTCTGATTCCCCACCTCTGATTCCCCAGCTCTGATTACCCACCTCTGATTCCCCATATCTATTTCCCTGCCTCTGTTTCCCCGCCTCTGATTCCCCGCCACTGTTTCCCCATATCTGATTCTCCGCCTCTGAATCCCCAACTGTGATTCCCTGCATCTAATTCCCCAGCTCTGATTCCACGCCTCTGATTCCCCGTGTCTGATTTCCTGCCTCTGATTCCCCGCCTCTGATTACCCATGTCTAATTCACCGTCTCTGATTCCCGACCTCTGATTCCCCATCTCTGATTCCGCACATCCGATTCCCAGCCTCTGATTCCCCATCTCTGATTCCCCGCCTCTGATTCCCCAACTCTGATTCCCAACCTCTGATTCCCCAGCTCTGATTCCCCGCCTCTGATTCCCCATGTTTGATTCCCTGCCTCTGATTCCCCGCCTCTGATTCCACAGCTCTGATTCCCCGCCTCTGATTCCCCGTGTTTGATTCCTCGCCTCTGTTTCCCCGCCTCTGATTTCCCGCCTCTGATTCCCCATATCTCATTCCCCGCCTCTGATTCCCCATCTCTGATTCCCGGACTCTGATTCCCCACCTCTGATTCCCGGCCTCTGATTCGCTGCTTCTGATTCTGATTGCCTGCCTCTGATTCCCCATCTCTGATTCCGCACATCTAATTCCCCGCCTCTGTTTCCCCGCCTCTGATTCCCCGCCTCTGTTTCCCCATATCTAAGTCCCCGCCTCTGATTCCCCAACTTTGATTCCCCACCTCTGATTCCCCAGCTCTGATTCCCCGCCTCTGATTCCCCGCATCTGATTCCCTGCATCTGATTCCCAGCCTCTGATTCCCTGCCTCTGATTCCCAAACTCTGATTCCCCACCTCTGATTCCCCATATCTGATTCCCCGCCTCTGTTTCCCCGCCTCTGATTCCCCTCCTCTGTTTCCCCATATCTGGTTCCCCGCCTCTGTTTCCCCACCTCTGATTCCCCGCCTCTGATTCCCCGTGTCTGATTTCCTGCCTCTGATTCCCCGCCTCTGATTACCCATGTCTGATTCACCGCCTCTGATTCCCCACCTCTGATTTCCCATCTCTGATTCCGCACATCCGATTCCCAGCCTCTGATTCCCCATCTCTGATTCCCCGCCTCTGATTCCCCAACTCTGATTCCCCACCTCTGATTCCCCAGCTCTGATTCCCCGCCTCTGATTCCCCGTGTTTGATTCCCTGCCTCTGATTCCCCGCCTCTGATTCCCCATCTCTGATTCACCGCCTTTGATTCGCCACCTCTGATTCCCCATATCTGATTCCTCGCCTCTGTTTCCCCGCCTCTGATTTCCCGCCTCTGATTCCCCATATCTCATTCCCCGCCTCTGATTCCCCATCTCTGATTCCCGGACTCTGATTCCCCACCTCTGATTCCCGGCCTCTGATTCGCTGCTTCTGATTCTGATTCCCTGCCTCTGATTCCCCATCTCTGATTCCGCACATCTAATTCCCCGCCTCTGTTTCCCCGCCTCTGATTCCCCGCCTCTGTTTCCCAATATCTAAGTCCCCGCCTCTGATTCCCCAACTTTGATTCCCCACCTCTGATTCCCCAGCTCTGATTCCCCGCCTCTGATTCCCCGCATCTGATTCCCCACCTCTGATTTCCCAGCTCTGATTCCCCGCCTCTGATTCCCCAACTCAGATTCCCCGCCTCTGATTCCCCGCCTCTGTTTCCCCATATCTGATTCCCCATCTCTGATTCCGCACATCCGATTCCCTGCCTCTGATTCCCCGCCTCTGATTCCCCAACTTTGATTCCCCACCTCTGATTCCCCAGCTCTGATTCCCCGCCTCTGATTCCCCGCATCTGATTCCCCACCTCTGATTCCCCAGCTCTGATTCCCCGCCTCTGATTCCCCAACTCTGATTCCCCACCTCTGATTCCCCAGCTCTGATTACCCACCTCTGATTCCCCATATCTAATTCCCAGCCTCTGTTTCCCCGCCTCTGATTCCCCGCCACTGTTTCCCCATATCTGATTCTCCGCCTCTGAATCCCCAACTCTGATTCCCTGCATCTAATTCCCCAGCTCTGATTCCCCGCCTCTGATTCCCCGTGTCTGATTTCCTGCCTCTGATTCCCCGCCTCTGATTACCCATGTCTGATTCACCGCCTCTGTTTCCCCGCCTCTGATTCCCCGCCTCTGTTTCCCCATATCTAATTCCCCACCTCTGATGCACCAACTCTGATTCCCCGCCTCTGATTCCCCAGCTCTGATTCCCCGCCTCTGATTCCCCGCATCCGATTCCCCATATCTGATTCCACGCCTCTGTTTCCCCGCCTCTGATTCCCCGCCTCTGTTTCCCCATATCTGATTCCCCGCCTCTGATTCCCAACTATGATTCCACGCCTCTGTTTCCCCGCCTCTGATTCCCCGCCTCTGTTTCCCCATATCTGATTCCCCGCCTCTGATTCCCAACTCTGATTCCCCACCTCTGATTCCCCAGCTCTGGTTCCCCGCCTCTGATTCCCCGTGTTTGATTCCCTGCCTCTGATTCCCCGCCTCTGATTTCCCATCTCTGATTCACAGCCTTTGATTCGCCACCTCTGATTCCCCATATCTGATTCCTCGCCTCTGTTTCCCCGCCTCTGATTTCCCGCCTCTGATTCCCCATATCTCATTCCCCGCCTCTGATTCCCCATCTCTGATTCCCGGACTCTGATTCCCCACCTCTGATTCCCGGCCTCTGATTCGCTGCTTCTGATTCTGATTCCCTGCCTCTGATTCCCAATCTCTGATTCCGCACATCTAATTCCCCGCCTCTGTTTCCCCGCCTCTGATTCCCCGCCTCTGTTTCCCCATATCTAAGTCCCCACTCTGAATCCCGAACTTTGATTCCCCACCTCTGATTCCCCAGCTCTGATTCCCCACCTCTGATTCCCCGCATCTGATTCCCTGCATCTGATTCCCAGCCTCTGATTCCCTGCCTCTGATTCCCAAACTCTGATTCCCCACCTCTGATTCCCCATCTCTGATTCCGAACATCTAATTCCCTGCCTCTGATTCCCCACCTCTGATTCCCCATATCTGATTCCCCGCCTCTGTTTCCCCGCCTCTGATTCCCCGCCTCTGTTTCCCCATATCTAAGTCCCCGCCTCTGATTCCCCAACTTTGATTCCCCACCTCTGATTCCCCAGCTCTTATTGCCCGCCTCTGATTCCCCGCATCTGATTCCCTCCATCTGATTCACAGCCTCTGATTCCCTGCCTCTGATTCCCAAACTCTGATTCCCCACCTCTGATTCCCCATATCTGATTCCCCGCCTCTGTTTCCCCGCCTCTGATTCCCCGCCTCCGTTTCCCCATATCTGATTCCCCGCCTCTATTTGCCCGCCTCTGATTCCCCGCCTCTGTTTCCCCATATCTGATTACCCGCCTCTGAATCCCCAACTCTGATTCCCTGCCTCTAATTTCCCAGCTCTGATTCCCCGCCTTTGATTCCCCCCGTCTGATTCCCAGCCTCTGAATCCCCGTGTCTGATATCCTGCCTCTGATTCCCCGCCTCTGTTTCCCCATATCTGATTCCCGGCCTCTGATTCCCCGCCTCTGATTCCCCGCCTCTGATTCCCTGCCTCTGATTCCACATCTCCGATCCCGCCAATCTGATTCCCTGCCTCAGACTCCCCGCCTCCGATTCCCCGCCTCTGATTCCCTGCCTCTGATTCCCAACCTCTGATTCCCCACCTCTGATTCCCCGCCTCTGATTCCCCGCCTCTGATTCCCCATCTCTGATTCACCGCCTTTGATTCGCCATCTCTGATTCCCCATATCTGATTCCTCGCCTCTGTTTACCCGCCTCTGATTCCCCGCCTCTGATTCCCCATATCTCATTCCCCGCCTCTGATTCCCCACCTCTGATTCCCGGCCTCTTATTCCCAGCATCTGATTCCAGGCCTCTGATTCCCGGCCTCTGATTCCCCGCTTCTGATTCTGATTCCCTGACTCTGATTCCCCATCTCTGATTCCACACATCTGATTCCCTGCCTCTGATTCCCCACCTCTGATTCCCCATATCTGATTCCCCACCTCTGTTTCCCCGCCTCTGATTCCCCGCCTCTGTTTCCCCATATCTAATTCCCCACCTCTGATGCACCAACTCTGATTCCCCGCCTCTGATTCCCCAGCTCTGATTCCCCGCCTCTGATTCCCCGCATCCGATTCCCCATATCTGATTCCCCGCCTCTGTTTCCCAACTATGATTCCCCGCCTCTGATTCCCCAGCTCTGATTCCCTGCCTCTGATTCCCCGCGTTCTATTCCCTGCCTCTGATTCCCCGCCTGTGATTCCCCATCTCTGATTCACCATCTCTGATTCCCCACCTGTGATTCCCCATATCTAATTCCCCGCCTCTGTTTCCCCATATCTGATTCCCCGCCTCTGAATACCCAACTCTGATTCCCTGCCTCTGATTCCCCAGCTCTGATTCCCCGCCTTTGATTCCCCCCGTCTGATTCCCAGCCTCTGAATCCCCGTGTCTGATATCCTGCCTCTGATTCCCCGCCTCTGATTCCTCATCTCAGATTCACCGCCTCTGATTCCCCACCTCTGATTCCCCATCTCTGATTCCGCACATCCGATTCCCTGCCTCTGATTGCCCGACTCTGATTCCCCACCTCTGATTCCCCAGCTCTGATTCCCCGCCTCTGATTCCCCAACTCTGATTCCCCGCCTCTGATAACGCAGCTCTGATTCCCCGCCTCCGATTCCCCGTGTTTGATTCCCTGCCTCTGATACCCCGCCTCTGATTCCCCATCTCTGATTCACCGCCTTTGATTCGCCACCTCTGATTCCCCATATCTGATTCCTCGCCTCTGTTTCCCCGCCTCTGATTCCCCGCCTCTGATTCCCCATATCTCATTCCCCGCCTCTGATTCCCCATCTCTGATTCCCGGACTCTGATTCCCCACCTCTGATTCCCGGCCTCTTATTCCCGGCATCAGATTCCGGCCTCTGATTCCCGGCCTCTGATTCCCTGCTTCTGATTCTGATTCCCTGCCTCTGATTCCCCATTTCTGATTCCGCACATCTAATTCCCTGCCTCTGATTCCCCACCTCTGATTCCCCATATCTGATTCCCCGCCTCTGTTTCCCCGCCTCTGAATCCCCGCCTCTGTTTCCCCATATCTAAGTCCCCGCCTCTGATTCCCCAACTCTGATTCCCCACCTCTGATTCCCCAGCTCTGATTCCCTGCATCTAATTCCCCAGCTCTGATTCCCCGCCTCTGATTCCCCGTGTCTGATTTCCTGCCTCTGATTCCCCGCCTCTGATTACCCATGTCTGATTCACCGCCTCTGATTCCCCACCTCTGATTCCCCATCTCAGATTCACCGCCTCTGATTCCCCACCTCTGATTCCCCATCTCTGATTCCGCACATCCGATTCCCTGCCTCTGATTCCCCGACTCTGATTCCCCACCTCTGATTCCCCAGCTCTGATTCCCCGCCTCTGATTCCCCAACTCTGATTCCCCGCCTCTGATTCCCCACCTCTGTTTCCCCATATCTAATTCCCTGCCTCTGATTCCCCACCTCTGATTCCCCACCTCTGATTCCCCATCTCTGATTCCGCACATCCGATTCCCAGCCTCTGATTCCCCATCTCTGATTCCCCGCCTCTGATTCCCCAACTCTGATTCCCCACCTCTGATTCCCCAGCTCTGATTCCCCGCCTCTGATTCCCCGTGTTTGATTCCCTGCCTCTGATTCCCCGCCTCTGATTCCCCAGCTCTGATTCCCCGCCTCTGATTCCCCGTGTTTGATTCCTCGCCTCTGTTTCCCCGCCTCTGATTTCCCACCTCTGATTCCCCATATCTCATTCCCCGCCTCTGATTCCCCATCTCTGATTCCCGGACTCTGATTCCCCACCTCTGATTCCCGGCCTCTGATTCGCTGCTTCTGATTCTGATTGCCTGCCTCTGATTCCCCATCTCTGATTCCGCACATCTAATTCCCCGCCTCTGTTTCCCCGCCTCTGATTCCCCGCCTCTGTTTCCCCATATCTAAGTCCCTGCCTCTGATTCCCCAACTTTGATTCCCCACCTCTGATTCCCCAGCTCTGATTCCCCGCCTCTGATTCCCCGCATCTGATTCCCTGCATCTGATTCCCAGCCTCTGATTCCCTGCCTCTGATTCCCAAACTCTGATTCCCCACCTCTGATTCCCCATATCTGATTCCCCGCCTCTGTTTCCCCGCCTCTGATTCCCCGCCTCTGTTTCCCCATATCTGATTCCCCGCCTCTGTTTCCCCACCTCTGATTCCCCGCCTCTGATTCCCCGTGTCTGATTTCCTGCCTCTGATTCCCCGCCTCTGATTACCCATGTCTGATTCACCGCCTCTGATTCCCCACCTCTGATTCCCCATCTCTGATTCCGCACATCCGATTCCCAGCCTCTGATTCCCCATCTCTGATTCCCCGCCTCTGATTCCCCAACTCTGATTCCCCACCTCTGATTCCCCAGCTCTGATTCCCCGCCTCTGATTCCCCGTGTTTGATTCCCTGCCTCCGATTCCCCGCCTCTGATTCCCCATCTCTGATTCACCGCCTTTGATTCGCCACCTCTGATTCCCCATATCTGATTCCTCGCCTCTGTTTCCCCGCCTCTGATTTCCCGCCTCTGATTCCCCATATCTCATTCCCCGCCTCTGATTCCCCATCTCCGATTCCCGGACTCTGATTCCCCACCTCTGATTCCCGGCCTCTGATTCGCTGCTTCTGATTCTGATTCCCTGCCTCTGATTCCCCATCTCTGATTCCGCACATCTAATTCCCCGCCTCTGTTTCCCCGCCTCTGATTCCCCGCCTCTGTTTCCCCATATCTAAGTCCCCGCCTCTGATTCCCCAACTTTGATTCCCCATCTCTGATTCCCCAGCTCTGATTCCCCGCCTCTGATTCCCCGCATCTGATTCCCCACCTCTGATTCCCCAGCTCTGATTCCCCACCTCTGATTCCCCAACTCTGATTCCCCGCCTCTGATTCCCCGCCTCTGTTTCCCCATATCTGATTCCCCATCTCTGATTCCGCACATCCGATTCCCTGCCTCTGATTCCCCGCCTCTGATTCCCCAACTTTGATTCCCCACCTCTGATTCCCCGCATCTGATTCCCCGCCTCTGATTCCCCAGCTCTGATTCCCCGCCTCTGATTCCCCAACTCTGATTCCCCACCTCTGATTCCCCAGCTCTGATTACCCACCTCTGATTCCCCATATCTAATTCCCAGCCTCTGTTTCCCCGCCTCTGATTCCCCGCCACTGTTTCCCCATATCTGATTCTCCGCCTCTGGATCCCCAACTCTGATTCCCTGCATCTAATTCCCCAGCTCTGATTCCCCGCCTCTGATTCCCCGTGTCTGATTTCCTGCCTCTGATTCCCCGCCTCTGATTACCCATGTCTGATTCACCGCCTCTGTTTCCCCGCCTCTGATTCCCCGCCTCTGTTTCCCCATATCTAATTCCCCACCTCTGATGCACCAACTCTGATTCCCCGCCTCTGATTCCCCAGCTCTGATTCCCCGCCTCTGATTCCCCGCATCCGATTCCCCATATCTGATTCCACGCCTCTGTTTCCCCGCCTCTGATTCCCCGCCTCTGTTTCCCCATATCTGATTCCCCGCCTCTGATTCCCAACTATGATTCCACGCCTCTGTTTCCCCGCCTCTGATTCCCCGCCTCTGTTTCCCCATATCTGATTCCCCGCCTCTGATTCCCAACTATGATTCCCCGCCTCTGATACCCCAACTCTGATTCCCCACCTCTGATTCCCCAGCTCTGATTCCCCGCCTCTGATTCCCCAACTCTGATTCCCCACCTCTGATTCCCCAGCTCTGATTACCCACCTCTGATTCCCCATATCTAATTCCCAGCCTCTGTTTCCCCGCCTCTGATTCCCCGCCACTGTTTCCCCATATCTGATTCTCCGCCTCTGAATCCCCAACTCTGATTCCCTGCATCTAATTCCCCAGCTCTGATTCCCCGCCTCTGTTTCCCCATATCTAATTCCCCACCTCTGATGCACCAACTCTGATTCCCCGCCTCTGATTCCCCAGCTCTGATTCCCCGCCTCTGATTCCCCGCATCCGATTCCCCATATCTGATTCCCCGCCTCTGATTCCCAACTATGATTCCCCGCCTCTGATTCCCCAGCTCTGATTCCCAGCCTCTGAATCCCCGTGTCTGATATCCTGCCTCTGATTCCCCGCCTCTGATTCCCCATCTCAGATTCACCGCCTCTGATTCCCCACCTCTGATTCCCCATCTCTGATTCCGCACATCCGATTCCCTGCCTCTGATTCCCCGCCTCTGATTCCCCATCTCTGATTCACCGCCTTTGATTCGCCACCTCTGATTCACCATATCTGATTCCTCGCCTCTGTTTCCCCGCCTCTGATTTCCCGCCTCTAATTCCCCATATCTCATTCCCCGCCTCTGATTCCCCATCTCTGATTCCCGGACTCTGATTCCCCACCTCTGATTCCCGGCCTCTGATTCGCTGCTTCTGATTCTGATTCCCTGCGTCTGATTCCCCATCTCTGATTCCGCACATCTAATTCCCCGCCTCTGTTTCCCCGCCTCTGATTCCCCGCCTCTGTTTCCCCATATCTAAGTCCCCGCCTCTGATTCCCCAACTTTGATTCCCCACCTCTGATTCCCCAGCTCTGATTCCCCGCCTCTGATTCCCCGCATCTGATTCCCTGCATCTGATTCACAGCCTCTGATTCCCTGCCTCTGATTCCCATACTCTGATTCCCCACCTCTGATTCCCCATATCTGATTCCCCGCCTCTGTTTCCCCGCCTCTGATTCCCCGCCTCTGTTTCCCCATATCTGATTCCCCGCCTCTGTTTCCCCGCGTCTGATTCCCCGCCTCTGATTCCCCGTGTCTGATTTCCTGCCTCTGATTCCCCGCCTCTGATTACCCATGTCTGATTCACCGCCTCTGATTCCCCACCTCTGATTCCCCATCTCTGATTCCGCACATCCGATTCCCAGCCTCTGATTCCCCATCTCTGATTCCCCGCCTCTGATTCCCCAACTTTGATTCCCCACCTCTGATTCCCCAGCTCTGATTCCCCGCCTCTGATTCCCCGTGTTTGATTCCCTGCCTCTGATTCCCCGCCTCTGATTCCCCATCTCTGATTCACCGCCTTTGATTCGCCACCTCTGATTCCCCATATCTGATTCCTCGCCTCTGTTTCCCCGCCTCTGATTTCCCGCCTCTGATTCCCCATATCTCATTCCCCGCCTCTGATTCCCCATCTCTGATTCCCGGACTCTGATTCCCCACCTCTGATTCCCGGCCTCTGATTCGCTGCTTCTGATTCTGATTCCCTGCCTCTGATTCCCCATCTCTGATTCCGCACATCTAATTCCCCGCCTCTGTTTCCCCGCCTCTGATTCCCCGCCTCTGTTTCCCCATATCTAAGTCCCCGCCTCTGATTCCCCAACCTTGATTCCCCACCTCTGATTCCCCAGCTCTGATTCCCCGCCTCTGATTCCCCGCATCTGATTCCCCACCTCTGATTCCCCAGCTCTGATTCCCCGCCTCTGATTCCCCGCATCTGATTCCCCACCTCTGATTCCCCAGCTCTGATTCCCCGCCTCTGATTCCCCAACTCTGATTCCCCACCTCTGATTCCCCAGCTCTGATTACCCACCTCTGATTCCCCATATCTAATTCCCAGCCTCTGTTTCCCCGCCTCTGATTCCCCGCCACTGTTTCCCCATATCTGATTCTCCGCCTCTGAATCCCCAACTCTGATTCCCTGCATCTAATTCCCCAGCTCTGATTCCCCGCCTCTGTTTCCCCATATCTAATTCCCCACCTCTGATGCACCAACTCTGATTCCCCGCCTCTGATTCCCCAGCTCTGATTCCCCGCCTCTGATTCCCCACATCCGATTCCCCATATCTGATTCCCCGCCTCTGTTTCCCCGCCTCTGATTCCCCGCCTCTGTTTCCCCATATCTGATTCCCCGCCTCTGATTCCCAACTATGATTCCCCGCCTCTGATTCCCCAGCTCTGATTCCCAGCCTCTGAATCCCCGTGTCTGATATCCTGCCTCTGATTCCCCGCCTCTGATTCCCCATCTCAGATTCACCGCCTCTGATTCCCCACCTCTGATTCCCCATCTCTGATTCCGCACATCCGATTCCCTGCCTCTGATTCCCCGCCTCTGATTCCCCAACTTTGATTCCCCACCTCTGATTCCCCAGCTCTGATTCCCCGCCTCTGATTCCCCGCATCTGATTCCCCACCTCTGATTCCCCAGCTCTGATTCCCCGCCTATGATTCCCCAACTCTGATTCCCCACCTCTGATTGCCCAGCTCTGATTACCCACCTCTGATTCCCCATATCTAATTCCCAGCCTCTGTTTCCCCGCCTCTGATTCCCCGCCACTGTTTCCCCATATCTGATTCTCCGCCTCTGAATCCCCAACTCTGATTCCCTGCATCTAATTCCCCAGCTCTGATTCCCCGCCTCTGATTCCCCGTGTCTGATTTCCTGCCTCTGATTCCCCGCCTCTGATTACCCATGTCTGATTCACCGCCTCTGTTTCCCCGCCTCTGATTCCCCGCCTCTGTTTCCCCATATCTAATTCCCCACCTCTGATGCACCAACTCTAATTCCCCGCCTCTGATTCCCCAGCTCTGATTCCCCGCCTCTGATTCCCCGCATACGATTCCCCATATCTGATTCCCCGCCTCTGTTTCCCCGCCTCTGATTCCCCGCCTCTGTTTCCCCATATCTGATTCCCCGCCTCTGATTCCCAACTATGATTCCCCGCCTCTGATTCCCCAGCTCTGATTCCCTGCCTCTGATTCCCCGCGTTCTATTCCCTGCCTCTGATTCCCCGCCTGTGATTCCCCATCTCTGATTCACCACCTCTGATTCCCCACCTCTGATTCCCCATATCTAATTCCCCGCCTCTGTTTGCCCGCCTCTGATTCCCCGCCTCTGTTTCCCCATATCTGATTCCCCGCCACTGAATCCCCAACTCTGATTCCCTGCCTCTGATTCCCCAGCTCTGATTCCCCGCCTTTGATTCCCCCCGTCTGATTCCCAGCCTCTGAATCCCCGTGTCTGATACCCTGCCTCTGATTCCCCGCCTCTGATTCCCCATCTCAGATTCACCGCCTCTGATTCCCCACCTCTGATTCCCCATCTCTGATTCCGCACATCCGATTCCCTGCCTCTGATTCCCCGACTCTGATTCCCCACCTCTGATTCCCCAGCTCTGATTCCCCGCTTCTGATTCCCCAACTCTGATTCCCCGCCTCTGATTCCCCACCTCTGTTTCCCCATATCTAAGTCCCCGCCTCTGATTCCCCAACTCTGATTCCCCACCTCTGATTCCCCAGCTCTGATTACCCACCTCTGATTCCCCATATCTATTTCCCTGCCTCTGTTTCCCCGCCTCTGATTCCCCGCCACTGTTTCCCCATATCTGATTCTCCGCCTCTGAATCCCCAACTGTGATTCCCTGCATCTAATTCCCCAGCTCTGATTCCACGCCTCTGATTCCCCGTGTCTGATTTCCTGCCTCTGATTCCCCGCCTCTGATTACCCATGTCTAATTCACCGCCTCTGATTCCCGACCTCTGATTCCCCATCTCTGATTCCGCACATCCGATTCCCAGCCTCTGATTCCCCATCTCTGATTCCCCGCCTCTGATTCCCCAACTCTGATTCCCAACCTCTGATTCCCCAGCTCTGATTCCCCGCCTCTGATTCCCCATGTTTGATTCCCTGCCTCTGATTCCCCGCCTCTGATTCCACAGCTCTGATTCCCCGCCTCTGATTCCCCGTGTTTGATTCCTCGCCTCTGTTTCCCCGCCTCTGATTTCCCGCCTCTGATTCCCCATATCTCATTCCCCGCCTCTGATTCCCCATCTCTGATTCCCGGACTCTGATTCCCCACCTCTGATTCCCGGCCTCTGATTCGCTGCTTCTGATTCTGATTGCCTGCCTCTGATTCCCCATCTCTGATTCCGCACATCTAATTCCCCGCCTCTGTTTCCCCGCCTCTGATTCCCCGCCTCTGTTTCCCCATATCTAAGTCCCCGCCTCTGATTCCCCAACTTTGATTCCCCACCTCTGATTCCCCAGCTCTGATTCCCCGCCTCTGATTCCCCGCATCTGATTCCCTGCATCTGATTCCCAGCCTCTGATTCCCTGCCTCTGATTCCCAAACTCTGATTCCCCACCTCTGATTCCCCATATCTGATTCCCCGCCTCTGTTTCCCCGCCTCTGATTCCCCTCCTCTGTTTCCCCATATCTGGTTCCCCGCCTCTGTTTCCCCACCTCTGATTCCCCGCCTCTGATTCCCCGTGTCTGATTTCCTGCCTCTGATTCCCCGCCTCTGATTACCCATGTCTGATTCACCGCCTCTGATTCCCCACCTCTGATTTCCCATCTCTGATTCCGCACATCCGATTCCCAGCCTCTGATTCCCCATCTCTGATTCCCCGCCTCTGATTCCCCAACTCTGATTCCCCACCTCTGATTCCCCAGCTCTGATTCCCCGCCTCTGATTCCCCGTGTTTGATTCCCTGCCTCTGATTCCCCGCCTCTGATTCCCCATCTCTGATTCACCGCCTTTGATTCGCCACCTCTGATTCCCCATATCTGATTCCTCGCCTCTGTTTCCCCGCCTCTGATTTCCCGCCTCTGATTCCCCATATCTCATTCCCCGCCTCTGATTCCCCATCTCTGATTCCCGGACTCTGATTCCCCACCTCTGATTCCCGGCCTCTGATTCGCTGCTTCTGATTCTGATTCCCTGCCTCTGATTCCCCATCTCTGATTCCGCACATCTAATTCCCCGCCTCTGTTTCCCCGCCTCTGATTCCCCGCCTCTGTTTCCCCATATCTAAGTCCCCGCCTCTGATTCCCCAACTTTGATTCCCCACCTCTGATTCCCCAGCTCTGATTCCCCGCCTCTGATTCCCCGCATCTGATTCCCCACCTCTGATTCCCCAGCTCTGATTCCCCGCCTCTGATTCCCCAACTCAGATTCCCCGCCTCTGATTCCCCGCCTCTGTTTCCCCATATCTGATTCCCCATCTCTGATTCCGCACATCCGATTCCCTGCCTCTGATTCCCCGCCTCTGATTCCCCAACTTTGATTCCCCACCTCTGATTCCCCACCTCTGATTCCCCGCCTCTGATTCCCCGCATCTGATTCCCCACCTCTGATTCCCCAGCTCTGATTCCCCGCCTCTGATTCCCCAACTCTGATTCCCCACCTCTGATTCCCCAGCTCTGATTACCCACCTCTGATTCCCCATATCTAATTCCCAGCCTCTGTTTCCCCGCCTCTGATTCCCCGCCACTGTTTCCCCATATCTGATTCTCCGCCTCTGAATCCCCAACTCTGATTCCCTGCATCTAATTCCCCAGCTCTGATTCCCCGCCTCTGATTCCCCGTGTCTGATTTCCTGCCTCTGATTCCCCGCCTCTGATTACCCATGTCTGATTCACCGCCTCTGTTTCCCCGCCTCTGATTCCCCGCCTCTGTTTCCCCATATCTAATTCCCCACCTCTGATGCACCAACTCTGATTCCCCGCCTCTGATTCCCCAGCTCTGATTCCCCGCCTCTGATTCCCCGCATCCGATTCCCCATATCTGATTCCACGCCTCTGTTTCCCCGCCTCTGATTCCCCGCCTCTGTTTCCCCATATCTGATTCCCCGCCTCTGATTCCCAACTATGATTCCACGCCTCTGTTTCCCCGCCTCTGATTCCCCGCCTCTGTTTCCCCATATCTGATTCCCCGCCTCTGATTCCCAACTATGATTCCCCGCCTCTGATACCCCAACTCTGATACCCCACCTCTGATTCCCCAGCTCTGATTCCCCGCCTCTGATTCCCCAACTCTGATTCCCCACCTCTGATTCCCCAGCTCTGATTACCCACCTCTGATTCCCCATATCTAATTCCCAGCCTCTGTTTCCCCGCCTCTGATTCCCCGCCACTGTTTCCCCATATCTGATTCTCCGCCTCTGAATCCGCAACTCTGATTCCCTGCATCTAATTCCCCGCCTCTGATTCCCCGCATCCGATTCCCCATATCTGATTCCACGCCTCTGTTTTCCCGCCTCTGATTCCCCGCCTCTGTTTCCCCATATCTGATTCCCCGCCTCTGTTTCCCAACTATGATTCCCCGCCTCTGATTCCCCAGCTCTGATTCCCAGCCTCTGAATCCCCGTGTCTGATATCCTGCCTCTGATTCCCCGCCTCTGATTCCCCATCTCAGATTCACCGCCTCTGATTCCCCACCTCTGATTCCCCATCTCTGATTCCGCACATCCGATTCCCTGCCTCTGATTCCCCGCCTCTGATTCCCCAACTTTGATTCCCCGCCTCTGATTCACCGCATCTGATTCCCCACCTCTGATTCCCCAGCTCTGATTCCCCGCCTCAGATTCCCCAACTCTGATTCCCCACCTCTGATTCCCCAGCTCTGATTACCCACCTCTGATTCCCCACATCTAATTCCCAGCCTCTGATTCCCCGCCTCTGATTCCCCGCCACTGTTTCCCCATATCTGATTCTCCGCCTCTGAATCCCCAACTCTGATTCCCTGCATCTAATTCCCCAGCTCTGATTCCCCGCCTCTGATTCCCCGTGTCTGATTTCCTGCCTCTGATTCCCCGCCTCTGATTACCCATGTCTGATTCACCGCCTCTGTTTCCCCGCCTCTGATTCCCCGCCTCTGTTTCCCCATATCTAATTCCCCACCTCTGATGCACCAACTCTGATTCCCCGCCTCTGATTCCCCAACTCTGATTCCCCACCTCTGATTCCCCAGCTCTGATTACCCACCTCTGATTCCCCATATCTAATTCCCAGCCTCTGTTTCCCCGCCTCTGATTCCCCGCCACTGTTTCCCCATATCTGATTCTCCGCCTCTGAATCCCCAACTCTGATTCCCTGCATCTAATTCCCCAGCTCTGATTCCCCGCCTCTGTTTCCCCATATCTAATTCCCCACCTCTGATGCACCAACTCTGATTCCCCGCCTCTGATTCCCCAGCTCTGATTCCCCGCCTCTGATTCCCCACATCCGATTCCCCATATCTGATTCCCCGCCTCTGTTTCCCCGCCTCTGATTCCCCGCCTCTGTTTCCCCATATCTGATTCCCCGCCTCTGATTCCCAACTATGATTCCCCGCCTCTGATTCCCCAGCTCTGATTCCCAGCCTCTGAATCCCCGTGTCTGATATCCTGCCTCTGATTCCCCGCCTCTGATTCCCCATCTCAGATTCACCGCCTCTGATTCCCCACCTCTGATTCCCCATCTCTGATTCCGCACATCCGATTCCCTGCCTCTGATTCCCCGCCTCTGATTCCCCAACTTTGATTCCCCACCTCTGATTCCCCAGCTCTGATTCCCCGCCTCTGATTCCCCGCATCTGATTCCCCACCTCTGATTCCCCAGCTCTGATTCCCCGCCTATGATTCCCCAACTCTGATTCCCCACCTCTGATTGCCCAGCTCTGATTACCCACCTCTGATTCCCCATATCTAATTCCCAGCCTCTGTTTCCCCGCCTCTGATTCCCCGCCACTGTTTCCCCATATCTGATTCTCCGCCTCTGAATCCCCAACTCTGATTCCCTGCATCTAATTCCCCAGCTCTGATTCCCCGCCTCTGATTCCCCGTGTCTGATTTCCTGCCTCTGATTCCCCGCCTCTGATTACCCATGTCTGATTCACCGCCTCTGTTTCCCCGCCTCTGATTCCCCGCCTCTGTTTCCCCATATCTAATTCCCCACCTCTGATGCACCAACTCTAATTCCCCGCCTCTGATTCCCCAGCTCTGATTCCCCGCCTCTGATTCCCCGCATACGATTCCCCATATCTGATTCCCCGCCTCTGTTTCCCCGCCTCTGATTCCCCGCCTCTGTTTCCCCATATCTGATTCCCCGCCTCTGATTCCCAACTATGATTCCCCGCCTCTGATTCCCCAGCTCTGATTCCCTGCCTCTGATTCCCCGCGTTCTATTCCCTGCCTCTGATTCCCCGCCTGTGATTCCCCATCTCTGATTCACCACCTCTGATTCCCCACCTCTGATTCCCCATATCTAATTCCCCGCCTCTGTTTGCCCGCCTCTGATTCCCCGCCTCTGTTTCCCCATATCTGATTCCCCGCCACTGAATCCCCAACTCTGATTCCCTGCCTCTGATTCCCCAGCTCTGATTCCCCGCCTTTGATTCCCCCCGTCTGATTCCCAGCCTCTGAATCCCCGTGTCTGATACCCTGCCTCTGATTCCCCGCCTCTGATTCCCCATCTCAGATTCACCGCCTCTGATTCCCCACCTCTGATTCCCCATCTCTGATTCCGCACATCCGATTCCCTGCCTCTGATTCCCCGACTCTGATTCCCCACCTCTGATTCCCCAGCTCTGATTCCCCGCTTCTGATTCCCCAACTCTGATTCCCCGCCTCTGATTCCCCACCTCTGTTTCCCCATATCTAAGTCCCCGCCTCTGATTCCCCAACTCTGATTCCCCACCTCTGATTCCCCAGCTCTGATTACCCACCTCTGATTCCCCATATCTATTTCCCTGCCTCTGTTTCCCCGCCTCTGATTCCCCGCCACTGTTTCCCCATATCTGATTCTCCGCCTCTGAATCCCCAACTGTGATTCCCTGCATCTAATTCCCCAGCTCTGATTCCACGCCTCTGATTCCCCGTGTCTGATTTCCTGCCTCTGATTCCCCGCCTCTGATTACCCATGTCTAATTCACCGCCTCTGATTCCCGACCTCTGATTCCCCATCTCTGATTCCGCACATCCGATTCCCAGCCTCTGATTCCCCATCTCTGATTCCCCGCCTCTGATTCCCCAACTCTGATTCCCAACCTCTGATTCCCCAGCTCTGATTCCCCGCCTCTGATTCCCCATGTTTGATTCCCTGCCTCTGATTCCCCGCCTCTGATTCCACAGCTCTGATTCCCCGCCTCTGATTCCCCGTGTTTGATTCCTCGCCTCTGTTTCCCCGCCTCTGATTTCCCGCCTCTGATTCCCCATATCTCATTCCCCGCCTCTGATTCCCCATCTCTGATTCCCGGACTCTGATTCCCCACCTCTGATTCCCGGCCTCTGATTCGCTGCTTCTGATTCTGATTGCCTGCCTCTGATTCCCCATCTCTGATTCCGCACATCTAATTCCCCGCCTCTGTTTCCCCGCCTCTGATTCCCCGCCTCTGTTTCCCCATATCTAAGTCCCCGCCTCTGATTCCCCAACTTTGATTCCCCACCTCTGATTCCCCAGCTCTGATTCCCCGCCTCTGATTCCCCGCATCTGATTCCCTGCATCTGATTCCCAGCCTCTGATTCCCTGCCTCTGATTCCCAAACTCTGATTCCCCACCTCTGATTCCCCATATCTGATTCCCCGCCTCTGTTTCCCCGCCTCTGATTCCCCTCCTCTGTTTCCCCATATCTGGTTCCCCGCCTCTGTTTCCCCACCTCTGATTCCCCGCCTCTGATTCCCCGTGTCTGATTTCCTGCCTCTGATTCCCCGCCTCTGATTACCCATGTCTGATTCACCGCCTCTGATTCCCCACCTCTGATTTCCCATCTCTGATTCCGCACATCCGATTCCCAGCCTCTGATTCCCCATCTCTGATTCCCCGCCTCTGATTCCCCAACTCTGATTCCCCACCTCTGATTCCCCAGCTCTGATTCCCCGCCTCTGATTCCCCGTGTTTGATTCCCTGCCTCTGATTCCCCGCCTCTGATTCCCCATCTCTGATTCACCGCCTTTGATTCGCCACCTCTGATTCCCCATATCTGATTCCTCGACTCTGTTTCCCCGCCTCTGATTTCCCGCCTCTGATTCCCCATATCTCATTCCCCGCCTCTGATTCCCCATCTCTGATTCCCGGACTCTGATTCCCCACCTCTGATTCCCGGCCTCTGATTCGCTGCTTCTGATTCTGATTCCCTGCCTCTGATTCCCCATCTCTGATTCCGCACATCTAATTCCCCGCCTCTGTTTCCCCGCCTCTGATTCCCCGCCTCTGTTTCCCCATATCTAAGTCCCCGCCTCTGATTCCCCAACTTTGATTCCCCACCTCTGATTCCCCAGCTCTGATTCCCCGCCTCTGATTCCCCGCATCTGATTCCCCACCTCTGATTCCCCAGCTCTGATTCCCCGCCTCTGATTCCCCAACTCAGATTCCCCGCCTCTGATTCCCCGCCTCTGTTTCCCCATATCTGATTCCCCATCTCTGATTCCGCACATCCGATTCCCTGCCTCTGATTCCCCGCCTCTGATTCCCCAACTTTGATTCCCCACCTCTGATTCCCCACCTCTGATTCCCCGCCTCTGATTCCCCGCATCTGATTCCCCACCTCTGATTCCCCAGCTCTGATTCCCCGCCTCTGATTCCCCAACTCTGATTCCCCACCTCTGATTCCCCAGCTCTGATTACCCACCTCTGATTCCCCATATCTAATTCCCAGCCTCTGTTTCCCCGCCTCTGATTCCCCGCCACTGTTTCCCCATATCTGATTCTCCGCCTCTGAATCCCCAACTCTGATTCCCTGCATCTAATTCCCCAGCTCTGATTCCCCGCCTCTGATTCCCCGTGTCTGATTTCCTGCCTCTGATTCCCCGCCTCTGATTACCCATGTCTGATTCACCGCCTCTGTTTCCCCGCCTCTGATTCCCCGCCTCTGTTTCCCCATATCTAATTCCCCACCTCTGATGCACCAACTCTGATTCCCCGCCTCTGATTCCCCAGCTCTGATTCCCCGCCTCTGATTCCCCGCATCCGATTCCCCATATCTGATTCCACGCCTCTGTTTCCCCGCCTCTGATTCCCCGCCTCTGTTTCCCCATATCTGATTCCCCGCCTCTGATTCCCAACTATGATTCCACGCCTCTGTTTCCCCGCCTCTGATTCCCCGCCTCTGTTTCCCCATATCTGATTCCCCGCCTCTGATTCCCAACTATGATTCCCCGCCTCTGATACCCCAACTCTGATACCCCACCTCTGATTCCCCAGCTCTGATTCCCCGCCTCTGATTCCCCAACTCTGATTCCCCACCTCTGATTCCCCAGCTCTGATTACCCACCTCTGATTCCCCATATCTAATTCCCAGCCTCTGTTTCCCCGCCTCTGATTCCCCGCCACTGTTTCCCCATATCTGATTCTCCGCCTCTGAATCCCCAACTCTGATTCCCTGCATCTAATTCCCCGCCTCTGATTCCCCGCATCCGATTCCCCATATCTGATTCCACGCCTCTGTTTTCCCGCCTCTGATTCCCCGCCTCTGTTTCCCCATATCTGATTCCCCGCCTCTGTTTCCCAACTATGATTCCCCGCCTCTGATTCCCCAGCTCTGATTCCCAGCCTCTGAATCCCCGTGTCTGATATCCTGCCTCTGATTCCCCGCCTCTGATTCCCCATCTCAGATTCACCGCCTCTGATTCCCCACCTCTGATTCCCCATCTCTGATTCCGCACATCCGATTCCCTGCCTCTGATTCCCCGCCTCTGATTCCCCAACTTTGATTCCCCGCCTCTGATTCACCGCATCTGATTCCCCACCTCTGATTCCCCAGCTCTGATTCCCCGCCTCTGATTCCCCAACTCTGATTCCCCACCTCTGATTCCCCAGCTCTGATTACCCACCTCTGATTCCCCACATCTAATTCCCAGCCTCTGATTCCCCGCCTCTGATTCCCCGCCACTGTTTCCCCATATCTGATTCTCCGCCTCTGAATCCCCAACTCTGATTCCCTGCATCTAATTCCCCAGCTCTGATTCCCCGCCTCTGATTCCCCGTGTCTGATTTCCTGCCTCTGATTCCCCGCCTCTGATTACCCATGTCTGATTCACCGCCTCTGTTTCCCCGCCTCTGATTCCCCGCCTCTGTTTCCCCATATCTAATTCCCCACCTCTGATGCACCAACTCTGATTCCCCGCCTCTGATTCCCCAGCTCTGATTCCCCGCCTCTGATTCCCCGCATCCGATTCCCCATATCTGATTCCCCGCCTCTGTTTCCCCGCCTCTGATTCCCCGCCTCTGTTTCCCCATATCTGATTCCCCGCCTCTGATTCCCAACTATGATTCCCCGCCTCTGATTCCCCAGCTCTGATTCCCTGCCTCTGATTCCCCGCGTTCTATTCCCTGCCTCTGATTCCCCGCCTGTGATTCCCTATCTCTGATTCACCACCTCTGATTCCCCACCTCTGATTCCCCATATCTAATTCCCCGCCTCTGTTTGCCCGCCTCTGATTCCCCGCCTCTGTTTCCCCATATCTGATTCCCCGCCACTGAATCCCCAACTCTGATTCCCTGCCTCTGATTCCCCAGCTCTAATTCCACGCCTTTGATTCCCCCCGTCTGATTCCCAGCCTCTGAATCCCCGTGTCTGATATCCTGCCTCTGATTCCCCGCCTCTGATTCCCCATCTCAGATTCACCGCCTCTGATTCCCCACCTCTGATTCCCCATCTCTGATTCCGCACATCCGATTCCCTGCCTCTGATTCCCCGCCTCTGATTCCCCGTGTCTGATTTCCTGCCTCCGATTCCCCGCCTCTGATTAACCATGTCTAATTCACCGCCTCTGATTCCCCACCTCTGATTCCCCATCTCTGATTCCGCACATCCGATTCCCAGCCTCTGATTCCCCATCTCTGATTCCCCGCCTCTGATTCCCCAACTCTGATTCCCCACCTCTGATTCCCCAGCTCTGATTCCCCGCCTCTGATTCCCCGTGTTTGATTCCCTGCCTCTGATTCCCCGCCTCTGATTCCCCATCTCTGATTCACCGCCTTTGATTCGCCACCTCTGATTCCCCATATCTGATTCCTCGCCTCTGTTTCCCCGCCTCTGATTTCCCGCCTCTGATTCCCCATATCTCATTCCCCGCCTCTGATTCCCCATCTCTGATTCCCGGACTCTGATTCCCCACCTCTGATTCCCGGCCTCTGATTCGCTGCTTCTGATTCTGATTCCCTGCCTCTGATTCCCCATCTATGATTCCGCACATCTAATTCCCCGCCTCTGTTTCCCCGCCTCTGATTCCCCGCCTCTGTTTCCCCATATCTAAGTCCCCGCCTCTGATTCCCCAACTTTGATTCCCCACCTCTGATTCCCCAGCTCTGATTCCCCGCCTCTGATTCCCCGCATCTGATTCCCTGCATCTGATTCCCAGCCTCTGATTCCCAGCCTCTGATTCCCAAACTCTGATTCCCCACCTCTGATTCCCCATATCTGATTCCCCGCCTCTGTTTCCCCGCCTCTGATTCCCCGCCTCTGGTTCCCCATATCTTATTCCCCGCCTCTGTTTCCCCGCCTCTGATTCCCCGCCTCTGATTCCCCGTGTCTGATTTCCTGCCTCTGATTCCCCGCTTCTGATTACCCATGTCTGATTCACCGCCTCTGATTCCCCACCTCTGATTCCCCATCTCTGATTCTGCACATCCGATTCCCAGCCTCTGATTCCCCATCTCTGATTCCCCGCCTCTGATTCCCCAACTCTGATTCCCCACCTCTGATTCCCCAGCTCTGATTCCCCGCCTCTGATTCCCCGTGTTTGATTCCCTGCCTCTGATTCCCCGCCTCTGATTCCCCATCTCTGATTCACAGCCTTTGATTCGCCACCTCTGATTCCCCATATCTGATTCCTCGCCTCTGTTTCCCCGCCTCTGATTTCCCGCCTCTGATTCCCCATATCTCATTCCCCGCCTCTGATTCCCCATCTCTGATTCCCGGACTCTGATTCCCCACCTCTGATTCCCGGCCTCTGATTCGCTGCTTCTGATTCTGATTCCCTGCCTCTGATTCCCCATCTCTGATTCCGCACATCTAATTCCCCGCCTCTGTTTCCCCGCCTCTGATTCCCCGCCTCTGTTTCCCCATATCTAAGTCCCCACTCTGATTCCCCAACTTTGATTCCACACCTCTGATTCCCCAGCTCTGATTCCCCACCTCTGATTCCCCGCATCTGATTTCCTGCATCAGATTCCCAGCCTCTGATTCCCTGCCTCTGATTCCCAAACTCTGATTCCCCACCTCTGATTCCCCATCTCTGATTCCGAACATCTAATTCCCTGCCTCTGATTCCCCACCTCTGATTCCCCATATCTGATTCCCCGCCTCTGTTTCCCCGCCTCTGATTCCCCGCCTCTGTTTCCCCATATCTAAGTCCCCGCCTCTGATTCCCCAACTTTGATTCCCCACCTCTGATTCCCCAGCTCTTATTGCCCGCCTCTGATTCCCCGCATCTGATTCCCTCCATCTGATTCCCAGCCTCTGATTCCCTGCCTCTGATTCCCAAACTCTGATTCCCCACCTCTGATTCCCCATATCTGATTCCCCGCCTCTGTTTCCCCGCCTCTGATTCCCCGCCTCCTTTTCCCCATATCTGATTCCCCGCCTCTATTTGCCCGCCTCTGATTCCCCGCCTCTGTTTCCCCATATCTGATTACCCGCCTCTGAATCCCCAACTCTGATTCCCTGCCTCTAATTTCCCAGCTCTGATTCCCCGCCTCTGATTCCCCGTGTCTGATTTCCTGCCTCTGATTCCCCGCCTCTGATTACCCATGTCTGATTCACCGCCTCTGATTCCCCACCTCTGATTCCCCATCTCTGATTCCGCACATCCGATTCACTGCCTCTGATTCCCCAGCTCTGATTCCCCGCCTCTGATTCCCCGCGTCTTAATCCCTGCTTCTGATTCTGATTCCCTGCCTCTGATTCCCCATCTCTGATTCTGCACATCTGATTCCCTGCCTCTGATTCCCCACCTCTGATTCCCCATATCTGATTCCCCGCCTCTGAATCCCCATCTCTGATTCCCGGACTCTGATTACCCACCTCTGATTCCCGGCCTCTTATTACCAGCATCTGATTCCAGGCCTCTGATTCCCGGCCTCTGATTCCCCACCTCTGATTCCCCAGCTCTGATTCCCCGCCTCTGATTCCCCGCATCTGATTCCCTGCATCTGATTCCATGCCTCTGATTCCCTGCCTCTGATTCCCAACCTCTGATTCCCCACCACTGATTCCCCATATCTGATTCCCAGCCTCTGTTTCCCCGCCTCTGATTCCCCGCCTCTGTTTCCCCATATCTGATTCCCGGCCTCTGATTCCCCGCCTCTGATTCCCCGCCTCTGATTCCCTGCCTCTGATTCCACATCTCCGATCCCGCAAATCTGATTCCCTGCTTCTGACTCCCCGCCTCCGCTTCCCCGCCTCTGATTCCCTGCCTCTGATTCCCAACCTCTGATTCCCCACCTCTGATTCCCCGCCTCTGATTCCCCGCCTTTGATTCCCCATCTCTGATTCACCGCCTTTGATTCGCCACCTCTGATTCCCCATATCTGATTCCTCGCCTCTGTTTACCCGCCTCTGATTCCACGCCTCTGATTCCCCATATCTCATTCCCCGCCTCTGATTCCCCACCTCTGATTCCCGGCCTCTTATTCCCAGCATCTGATTCCAGGCCTCTGATTCCCGGCCTCTGATTCCCCGCTTCTGATTCTGATTCCCTGCCTCTGATTCCCCATCTCTGATTCCACACATCTGATTCCCTGCCTCTGATTCCCCACCTCTGATTCCCCATATCTGATTCCCCACCTCTGTTTCCCCGCCTCTGATTCCCCGCCTCTGTTTCCCCATATCTAATTCCCCACCTCTGATGCACCAACTCTGATTCCCCGCCTCTGATTCCACAGCTCTGATTCCCCGCCTCTGATTCCCCGCATCCGATTCCCCATATCTGATTCCCCGCCTCTGTTTCCCAACTATGATTCCCCGCCTTTGATTCCCCAGCTCTGATTCCCTGCCTCTGATTCCCCGCGTTCTATTCCCTGCCTCTGATTTCCCGCCTGTGATTCCCCATCTCTGATTCACCACCTCTGATTCCCCACCTCTGATTCACCATATCTAATTCCCCGCCTCTGTTTGCCCGCCTCTGATTCCCCGCCTCTGTTTCCCCATATCTGATTCCCCGCCTCTGAATCCCCAACTCTGATTCCCTGCCTCTGATTCCCCAGCTCTGATTCCCCGCCTTTGATTCCCCCCGTCTGATTCCCAGCCTCTGAATCCCCGTGTCTGATATCCTGCCTCTGATTACCCGCCTCTGATTCCTCATCTCAGATTCACCGCCTCTGATTCCCCACCTCTGATTCCCCATCTCTGATTCCGCACATCCGATTCCCTGCCTCTGATTGCCCGACTCTGATTCCCCACCTCTGATTCCCCAGCTCTGATTCCCCGCCTCTGATTCCCCAACTCTGATTCCCCGCCTCTGATAACGCAGCTCTGATTCACCGCCTCCGATTCCCCGTGTTTGATTCCCTGCCTCTGATTCCCCGCCTCTGATTCCCCATCTCTGATTCACCGCCTTTGATTCGCCACCTCTGATTCCCCATATCTGATTCCTCGCCTCTGTTTCCCCGCCTCTGATTCCCCGCCTCTGATTCCCCATATCTCATTCCCCGCCTCTGATTCCCCATCTCTGATTCCCGGACTCTGATTCCCCACCTCTGATTCCCGGCCTCTTATTCCCGGCATCAGATTCCGGCCTCTGATCCCCGGCCTCTCATTCCCTGCTTCTGATTCTGATTCCCTGCCTCTGATTCCCCATTTCTGATTCCGCACATCTAATTCCCTGCCTCTGATTCCCCACCTCTGATTCCCCATATCTGATTCCCTGCCTCTGTTTCCCCGCCTCTGATTCCCCGCCTCTGTTTCCCCATATCTAAGTCCCCGCCTCTGATTCCCCAACTCTGATTCCCCACCTCTGATTCCCCAGCTCTGATTACCCACCTCTGATTCCCCATATCTGATTCCCCGCCTCTGTTTCCCCGCCTCTGATTCCCCGCCACTGTTTCCCCATATCTGATTCCCCGCCTCTGAATCCCCAACTCTGATTCCCTGCATCTAATTCCCCAGCTCTGATTCCCCGCCTCTGATTCCCCGTGTCTGATTTCCTGCCTCTGATTCCCCGCCTCTGATTACCCATGTCTGATTCACCGCCTCTGATTCCCCACCTCTGATTCCCCATCTCAGATTCACCGCCTCTGATTCCCCACCTCTGATTCCCCATCTCTGATTCCGCACATCCGATTCCCTGCCTCTGATTCCCCGACTCTGATTCCCCACCTCTGATTCCCCAGCTCTGATTCCCCGCCTCTGATTCCCCAACTCTGATTCCCCATATCTAAGTCCCCGCCTCTGATTCCCCAACTCTGATTCCCCACCTCTGATTCCCCAGCTCTGATTACCCACCTCTGATTCCCCATATCTAATTCCCTGCCTCTGTCTCCCCGGCTCTGATTCCACGCCACTGTTTCCCCATATCTGATTCTCCGCCTCTGAATCCCCAACTGTGATTCCCTGCATCTAATTCCCCAGCTCTGATTCCCCGCCTCTGATTCCCCGTGTCTGATTTCCTGCCTCTGATTCCCCGCCTCTGATTACCCATGTCTAATTCACCGCCTCTGATTCCCCACCTCTGATTCCCCATCTCTGATTCCGCACATCCGATTCCCAGCCTCTGATTCCCCATCTCTGATTCCCCGCCACTGATTCCCCAACTCTGATTCCCCACCTCTGATTCCCCAGCTCTGATTCCCCGCCTCTGATTCCCCGTGTTTGATTCCCTGCCTCTGATTCCCCGCCTCTGATTCCCCAGCTCTGATTCCCCGCCTCTGATTCCCCGTGTTTGATTCCTCGCCTCTGTTTCCCCGCCTCTGATTTCCCGCCTCTGATTCCCCATATCTCATTCCCCGCCTCTGATTCCCCATCTCTGATTCCCGGACTCTGATTCCCCACCTCTGATTCCCGGCCTCTGATTCGCTGCTTCTGATTCTGATTGCCTGCCTCTGATTCCCCATCTCTGATTCCGCACATCTAATTCCCCGCCTCTGTTTCCCCGCCTCTGATTCCCCGCCTCTGTTTCCCCATATCTAAGTCCCCGCCTCTGATTCCCCAACTTTGATTCCCCACCTCTGATTCCCCAGCTCTGATTCCCCGCCTCTGATTCCCCGCATCTGATTCCCTGCATCTGATTCCCAGCCTCTGATTCCCTGCCTCTGATTCCCAAACTCTGATTCCCCACCTCTGATTCCCCATATCTGATTCCCCGCCTCTGTTTCCCCGCCTCTGATTCCCCGCCTCTGTTTCCCCATATCTGATTCCCGCCTCTGTTCCTCCACCTCTGATTCCCCGCCTCTGATTCCCCGTGTCTGATTTCCTGCCTCTGATTCCCCGCCTCTGATTACCCATGTCTGATTCACCGCCTCTGATTCCCCACCTCTGATTCCCCATCTCTGATTCCGCACATCCGATTCCCAGCCTCTGATTCCCCATCTCTGATTCCCCGCCTCTGATACCCCAACTCTGATTCCCCACCTCTGATTCCCCAGCTCTGATTCCCCGCCTCTGATTCCCCGTGTTTGATTCCCTGCCTCCGATTCCCCGCCTCTGATTCCCCATCTCTGATTCACCGCCTTTGATTCGCCACCTCTGATTCCCCATATCTGATTCCTCGCCTCTGTTTCCCCGCCTCTGATTTCCCGCCTCTGATTCCGCATATCTCATTCCCCGCCTCTGATTCCCCATCTCTGATTCCCGGACTCTGATTCCCCACCTCTGATTCCCGGCCTCTGATTCGCTGCTTCTGATTCTGATTCCCTGCCTCTGATTCCCCATCTCTGATTCCGCACATCTAATTCCCCGCCTCTGTTTCCCCGCCTCTGATTCCCCGCCTCTGTTTCCCCATATCTAAGTCCCCGCCTCTGATTCCCCAACTTTGATTCCCCACCTCTGATTCCCCAGCTCTGATTCCCCGCCTCTGATTCCCCGCATCTGATTCCCCACCTCTGATTCCCCAGCTCTGATTCCCCGCCTCTGATTCCCCAACTCTGATTCCCCAACTCTGATTCCCCGCCTCTGATTCCCCGCCTCTGTTTCCCCATATCTGATTCCCCATCTCTGATTCCGCACATCCGATTCCCTGCCTCTGATTCCCCGCCTCTGATTCCCCAACTTTGATTCCCCACCTCTGATTCCCCAGCTCTGATTCCCCGCCTCTGATTCCCCGCATCTGATTCCCCACCTCTGATTCCCCAGCTCTGATTCCCCGCCTCTGATTCCCCAACTCTGATTCCCCACCTCTGATTCCCCAGCTCTGATTACCCACCTCTGATTCCCCATATCTAATTCCCAGCCTCTGTTTCCCCGCCTCTGATTCCCCGCCACTGTTTCCCCATATCTGATTCTCCGCCTCTGAATCCCCAACTCTGATTCCCTGCATCTAATTCCCCAGCTCTGATTCCCCGCCTCTGATTCCCCGTGTCTGATTTCCTGCCTCAGATTCCCCGCCTCTGATTACCCATGTCTGATTCACCGCCTCTGTTTCCCTGCCTCTGATTCCCCGCCTCTGTTTCCCCATATCTAATTCCCCACCTCTGATGCACCAACTCTGATTCCCCGCCTCTGATTCCCCAGCTCTGATTCCCCGCCTCTGATTCCCCGCATCCGATTCCCCATATCTGATTCCACGCCTCTGTTTCCCCGCCTCTGATTCCCCGCCTCTGTTTCCCCATATCTGATTCCCCGCCTCTGATTCCCAACTATGATTCCACGCCTCTGTTTCCCCGCCTCTGATTCCCCGCCTCTGTTTCCCCATATCTGATTCCCCGCCTCTGATTCCCAACTATGATTCCCCGCCTCTGATACCCCAACTCTGACTCCCCACCTCTGATTCCCCAGCTCTGATTCCCCGCCTCTGATTCCCCAACTCTGATTCCCCACCTCTGATTCCCCAGCTCTGATTACCCACCTCTGATTCCCCATATCTAATTCCCAGCCTCTGTTTCCCCGCCTCTGATTCCCCGCCACTGTTTCCCCATATCTGATTCTCCGCCTCTGAATCCCCAACTCTGATTCCCTGCATCTAATTCCCCAGCTCTGATTCCCCGCCTCTGTTTCCCCATATCTAATTCCCCACCTCTGATTCACCAACTCTGATTCCCCGCCTCTGATTCCCCAGCTCTGATTCCCCGCCTCTGATTCCCCGCATCCGATTCCCCATATCTGATTCCACGCCTCTGTTTCCCCGCCTCTGATTCCCCGCCTCTGTTTCCCCATATCTGATTCCCCGCCTCTGATTCCCAACTATGATTCCCCGCCTCTGATTCCCCAGCTCTGATTCCCAGCCTCTGAATCCCCGTGTCTGATATCCTGCCTCTGATTCCCCGCCTCTGATACCCCATCTCAGATTCACCGCCTCTGATTCCCCACCTCTGATTCCCCATCTCTGATTCCGCACATCCGATTCCCTGCCTCTGATTCCCCGCCTCTGATTCCCCAACTTTGATTCCCCGCCTCTGATTCACCGCATCTGATTCCCAACCTCTGATTCCCCAGCTCTGATTCCCCGCCTCTGATTCCCCAAATCTGATTCCCCACCTCTGATTCCCCAGCTCTGATTACCCACCTCTGATTCCCCATATCTAATTCCCAGCCTCTGTTTCCCTGCCTCTGATTCCCCGCCACTGTTTCCCCATATCTGATTCTCCGCCTCTGAATCCCCAACTCTGATTCCCTGCATCTAATTCCCCAGCTCTGATTCCCCGCCTCTGATTCCCCGTGTCTGATTTCCTGCCTCTGATTCCCCGCCTCTGATTACCCATGTCTGATTCACCGCCTCTGTTTCCCCGCCTCTGATTCCCCGCCTCTGTTTCCCCATATCTAATTCCCCACCTCTGATGCACCAACTCTGATTCCCCGCCTCTGATTCCCCAGCTCTGATTCCCCGCCTCTGATTCCCCGCATCCGATTCCCCATATCTGATTCCCCGCCTCTGTTCCCCGCCTCTGATTCCCCGCCTCTGTTTCCCCATATCTGATTCCCCGCCTCTGATTCCCAACTATGATTCCCCGCCTCTGATTCCCCAGCTCTGATTCCCTGCCTCTGATTCCCCGCGTTCTATTCCCTGCCTCTGATTCCCCGCCTGTGATTCCCTATCTCTGATTCACCACCTCTGATTCCCCACCTCTGATTCCCCATATCTAATTCCCCACCTCTGTTTGCCCGCCTCTGATTCCCCGCCACTGTTTCCCCATATCTGATTCCCCGCCACTGAATCCCCAACTCTGATTCCCTGCCTCTGATTCCCCAGCTCTGATTCCCCGCCTTTGATTCCCCCCGTCTGATTCCCAGCCTCTGAATACCCGTGTCTGATATCCTGCCTCTGATTCCCCGCCTCTGATTCCCCATCTCAGATTCACCGCCTCTGATTCCCCACCTCTGATTCCCCATCTCTGATTCCGCACATCCGATTCCCTGCCTCTGATTCCCCGACTCTGATTCCCAACCTCTGATTCCCCAGCTCTGATTCCCCGCCTCTGATTCCCCAACTCTGATTCCCTGCCTCTGATTCCCCGCCTCTGATTCCCCACCTCTGTTTCCCCATATCTAAGTCCCCGCCTCTGATTCCCCAACTCTGATTCCCCACCTCTGATTCCCCAGCTCTGATTACCCACCTCTGATTCCCCATATCTAATTCCCTGCCTCTGTCTCCCCGCCTCTGATTCCCCGCCACTGTTTCCCCATATCTGATTCTCCGCCTCTGAATCCCCAACTGTGATTCCCTGCATCTAATTCCCCAGCTCTGATTCCCCGCCTCTGATTCCCCGTGTCTGATTTCCTGCCTCTGATTCCCCGCCTCTGATTACCGATGTCTAATTCACCGCCTCTGATTCCCCACCTCTGATTCCCCATCTCTGATTCCGCACATCCGATTCCCAGCCTCTGATTCCCCATCTCTGATTCCCCACCTCTGATTCCCCAACTCTGATTCCCCTCCTCTGATTCCCCAGCTCTGATTCCCCGCCTCTGATTCCCCGTGTTTGATTCCCTGCCTCTGATTCCCCGCCTCTGATTCCCCAGCTTTGATTCCCCGCCTCTGATTCCCCGTGTTTGATTCCTCGCCTCTGTTTCCCCGCCTCTGATTCCCCATCTCTGATTCCCGGACTCTGATTCCCCACCTCTGATTCCCGGCCTCTGATTCGCTGCTTCTGATTCTGATTGCCTGCCTCTGATTCCCCATCTCTGATTCCGCACATCTAATTCCCCGCCTCTGTTTCCCCGCCTCTGATTCCCCGCCTCTGTTTCCCCATATCTAAGTCCCCGCCTCTGATTCCCCAACTTTGATTCCCCACCTCTGATTCCCCAGCTCTGATTCCCCGCCTCTGATTCCCCGCATCTGATTCCCTGCATCTGATTCCCAGCCTCTGATTCCCTGCCTCTGATTCCGAAACTCTGATTCCCCACCTCTGATTCCCCATATCTGATTCCCCGCCTCTGTTTCCCCGCCTCTGATTCCCCGCCTCTGTTTCCCCATATCTGATTCCCCGCCTCTGTTTCCCCACCTCTGATTCCCTGCCTCTGATTCCCCGTGTCTGATTTCCTGCCTCTGATTCCCCGCCTCTGATTACCCATGTCTGATTCACCGCCTCTGATTCCCCACCTCTGATTCCCCATCTCTGATTCCGCACATCCGATTCCCAGCCTCTGATTCCCCATCTCTGATTCCCCGCCTCTGATACCCCAACTCTGATTCCCCACCTCTGATTCCCCAGCTCTGATTCCCCGCCTCTGATTCCCCGTGTTTGATTCCCTGCCTCCGATTCCCCGCCTCTGATTCCCCATCTCTGATTCACCGCCTTTGATTTGCCACCTCTGATTCCCCATATCTGATTCCTCGCCTCTGTTTCCCCGCCTCTGATTTCCCGCCTCTGATTCCCCATATCTCATTCCCCGCCTCTGATTCCCCATCTCTGATTCCCGGACTCTGATTCCCCACCTCTGATTCCCGGCCTCTGATTCGCTGCTTCTGATTCTGATTCCCTGCCTCTGATTCCCCATCTCTGATTCCGCACATCTAATTCCCCGCCTCTGTTTCCCCGCCTCTGATTCCCCGCCTCTGTTTCCCCATATCTAAGTCCCCGCCTCTGATTCCCCAACTTTGATTCCCCACCTCTGATTCCCCAGCTCTGATTCCCCGCCTCTGATTCCCCGCATCTGATTCCCCACCTCTGATTCCCCAACTCTGATTCCCCGCCTCTGATTCCCCAACTCTGATTCCCCGCCTCTGATTCCCCGCCTCTGTTTCCCCATATCTGATTCCCCATCTCTGATTCCGCACATCCGATTCCCTGCGTCTGATTCCCCGCCTCTGATTCCCCAACTTTGATTCCCCACCTCTGATTCCCCAGCTCTGATTCCCCGCCTCTGATTCCCCGCATCTGATTCCCCACCTCTGATTCCCCAGCTCTGATTCCCCGCCTCTGATTCCCCAACTCTGATTCCCCACCTCTGATTCCCCAGCTCTGATTACCCACCTCTGATTCCCCATATCTAATTCCCAGCCTCTGTTTCCCCGCCTCTGATTCCCCGCCACTGTTTCCCCATATCTGATTCTCCGCCTCTGAATCCCCAACTCTGATTCCCTGCATCTAATTCCCCAGCTCTGATTCCCCGCCTCTGATTCCCCGTGTCTGATTTCCTGCCTCTGATTCCCCGCCTCTGATTACCCATGTCTGATTCACCGCCTCTGTTTCCCTGCCTCTGATTCCCCGCCTCTGTTTCCCCATATCTAATTCCCCACCTCTGATGCACCAACTCTGATTCCCCGCCTCTGATTCCCCAGCTCTGATTCCCCGCCTCTGATTCCCCGCATCTGATTCCCCATATCTGATTCCACGCCTCTGTTTCCCCGCCTCTGATTCCCCGCCTCTGTTTCCCCATATCTGATTCCCCGCCTCTGATTCCCAACTATGATTCCACGCCTCTGTTTCCCCGCCTCTGATTCCCCGCCTCTGTTTCCCCATATCTGATTCCCCGCCTCTGATTCCCAACTATGATTCCCCGCCTCTGATACCCCAACTCTGATTCCCCACCTCTGATTCCCCAGCTCTGATTCCCCGCCTCTGATTCCCCAACTCTGATTCCCCACCTCTGATTCCCCAGCTCTGATTACCCACCTCTGATTCCCCATATGTAATTCCCAGCCTCTGTTTCCCCGCCTCTGATTCCCCGCCACTGTTTCCCCATATCTGATTCTCCGCCTCTGAATCCCCAACTCTGATTCCCTGCATCTAATTCCCCAGCTCTGATTCCCCGCCTCTGTTTCCCCATATCTAATTCCCCACCTCTGATGCACCAACTCTGATTCCCCGCCTCTGATTCCCCAGCTCTGATTCCCCGCCTCTGATTCCCCGCATCCGATTCCCCATATCTGATTCCACGCCTCTGTTTCCCCGCCTCTGATTCCCCGCCTCTGTTTCCCCATATCTGATTCCCCACCTCTGATTCCCAACTATGATTCCCCGCCTCTAATTCCCCAGCTCTGATTCCCAGCCTCTGAATCCCCGTGTCTGATATCCTGCCTCTGATTCCCCGCCTCTGATTCCCCATCTCAGATTCACCGCCTCTGATTCCCCACCTCTGATTCCCCATCTCTGATTCCGCACATCCGATTCCCTGCCTCTGATTCCCCGCCTCTGATTCCACAACTTTGATTCCCCGCCTCTGATTCACCGCATCTGATTCCCCACCTCTGATTCCCCAGCTCTGATTCCCCGCCTCTGATTCCCCAACTCTGATTCCCCACCTCTGATTCCCCAGCTCTGATTACCCACCTCTGATTCCCCATATCTAATTCCCAGCCTCTGTTTCCCCGCCTCTGATTCCCCGCCACTGTTTCCCCATATCTGATTCTCCGCCTCTGAATCCCCAACTCTGATTCCCTGCATCTAATTCCCCAGCTCTGATTCCCCGCCTCTGATTCCCCGTGTCTGATTTCCTGCCTCTGATTCCCCGCCTCTGATTACCCATGTCTGATTCACCGCCTCTGTTTCCCCGCCTCTGATTCCCCGCCTCTGTTTCCCCATATCTAATTCCCCACCTCTGATGCACCAACTCTGATTCCCCGCCTCTGATTCCCCAGCTCTGATTCCCCGCCTCTGATTCCCCGCATCCGATTCCCCATATCTGATTCCCCGCCTTTGTTTCCCCGCCTCTGATTCCCCGCCTCTGTTTCCCCATATCTGATTCCCCGCCTCTGATTCCCAACTATGATTCCCCGCCTCTGATTCCCCAGCTCTGATTCCCTGCCTCTGATTCCCCGCGTTCTATTCCCTGCCTCTGATTCCCCGCCTGTGATTCCCTATCTCTGATTCACCACCTCTGATTCCCCACCTCTGATTCCCCATATCTAATTCCCCACCTCTGTTTGCCCGCCTCTGATTCCCCGCCACTGTTTCCCCATATCTGATTCCCCGCCACTGAATCCCCAACTCTGATTCCCTGCCTCTGATTCCCCAGCTCTGATTCCCCGCCTTTGATTCCCCCCGTCTGATTCCCAGCCTCTGAATCCCCGTGTCTGATATCCTGCCTCTGATTCCCCGCCTCTGATTCCCCATCTCAGATTCACCGCCTCTGATTCCCCACCTCTGATTCCCCATCTCTGATTCCGCACATCCGATTCCCTGCCTCTGATTCCCCGACTCTGATTCCCAACCTCTGATTCCCCAGCTCTGATTCCCCGCCTCTGATTCCCCAACTCTGATTCCCTGCCTCTGATTCCCCGCCTCTGTTTCCCCATATCTAAGTCCCCGCCTCTGATTCCCCAACTCTGATTCCCCACCTCTGATTCCCCAGCTCTGATTACCCACCTCTGATTCCCCTAATCTAATTCCCTGCCTCTGTTTCCCCGCCTCTGATTCCCCGCCACTGTTTCCCCATATCTGATTCTCCGCCTCTGAATCCCCAACTCTGATTCCCTGCATCTAATTCCCCAGCTCTGATTCCCCGCCTCTGATTCCCCGTGTCTGATTTCCTGCCTCCGATTCCCCGCCTCTGATTAACCATGTCTAATTCACCGCCTCTGATTCCCCACCTCTGATTCCCCATCTCTGATCCCGCACATCCGATTCCCAGCCTCTGATTCCCCATCTCTGATTCCCCGCCTCTGATTCCCCAACTCTGATTCCCCACCTCTGATTCCCCAGCTCTGATTCCCCGCCTCTGATTCCCCGTGTTTGATTCCCTGCCTCTGATTCCCCGCCTCTGATTCCCCATCTCTGATTCACCGCCTTTGATTCGCCACCTCTGATTCCCCATATCTGATTCCTCGCCTCTGTTTCCCCGCCTCTGATTTCCCGCCTCTGATTCCCCATATCTCATTCCCCGCCTCTGATTCCCCATCTCTGATTCCCGGACTCTGATTCCCCACCTCTGATTCCCGGCCTCTGATTCGCTGCTTCTGATTCTGATTCCCTGCCTCTGATTCCCCATCTCTGATTCCGCACATCTAATTCCCCGCCTCTGTTTCCCCGCCTCTGATTCCCCGCCTCTGTTTCCCCATATCTAAGTCCCCGCCTCTGATTCCCCAACTTTGATTCCCCACCTCTGATTGCCCAGCTCTGATTCCCCGCCTCTGATTCCCCGCATCTGATTCCCTGCATCTGATTCCCAGCCTCTGATTCCCTGCCTCTGATTCCCAAACTCTGATTCCCCACCTCTGATTCCCCATATCTGATTCCCCGCCTCTGTTTCCCCGCCTCTGATTCCCCGCCTCTGTTTCCACATATCTTATTCCCCGCCTCTGTTTCCCCGCCTCTGATTCCCCGCCTCTGATTCCCCGTGTCTGATTTCCTGCCTCTGATTCCCCGCTTCTGATTACCCATGTCTGATTCACCGCCTCTGATTCCCCACCTCTGATTCCCCATCTCTGATTCCGCACATCCGATTCCCAGCCTCTGATTCCCCATCTCTGATTCCCCGCCTCTGATTCCCCAACTCTGATTCCCCACCTCTGATTCCCCAGCTCTGATTCCCCGCCTCTGATTCCCCGTGTTTGATTCCCTGCCTCTGATTCCCCGCCTCTGATTCCCCATCTCTGATTCACAGCCTTTGATTCGCCACCTCTGATTCCCCATATCTGATTCCTCGCCTCTGTTTCCCCGCCTCTGATTTCCCGCCTCTGATTCCCCATATCTCATTCCCCGCCTCTGATTCCCCATCTCTGATTCCCGGACTCTGATTCCCCACCTCTGATTCCCGGCCTCTGATTCGCTGCTTCTGATTCTGATTCCCTGCCTCTGATTCCCCATCTCTGATTCCGCACATCTAATTCCCCGCCTCTGTTTCCCCGCCTCTGATTCCCCGCCTCTGTTTCCCCATATCTAAGTCCCCACTCTGATTCCCCAACTTTGATTCCTCACCTCTGATTCCCCAGCTCTGATTCCCCGCCTCTGATTACCCGCATCTGATTCCCTGCATCTGATTCCCAGCCTCTGATTCCCTGCCTCTGATTCCCAAACTCTGATTCCCCACCTCTGATTCCCCATCTCTGATTCCGAACATCTAATTCCCTGCCTCTGATTCCCCACCTCTGATTCCCCATATCTGATTCCCCGCCTCTGTTTCCCCGCCTCTGATTCCCCGCCTCTGTTTCCCCATATCTAAGTCCACGCCTCTGATTCCCCAACTTTGATTCCCCACCTCTGATTCCCCAGCTCTTATTGCCCGCCTCTGATTCCCCGCATCTGATTCCCTCCATCTGATTCCCAGCCTCTGATTCCCTGCCTCTGATTCCCAAACTCTGATTCCCCACCTCTGATTCCCCATATCTGATTCCCCGCCTCTGTTTCCCCGCCTCTGATTCCCCGCCTCCGTTTCCCCATATCTGATTCCCCGCCTCTATTTGCCCGCCTCTGATTCCCCGCCTCTGTTTCCCCATATCTGATTACCCGCCTCTGAATCCCCAACTCTGATTCCCTGCCTCTAATTTCCCAGCTCTGATTCCCCGCCTCTGATTCCCCGTGTCTGATTCACCGCCTCTGATTCCCCACCTCTGATTCCCCATCTCTGATTCCGCACATCCGATTCACTGCCTCTGATTCCCCAGCTCTGATTCCCCGCCTCTGATTCCCCGCGTCTTATTCCCTGCTTCTGATTCTGATTCCCTGCCTCTGATTCCCCATCTCTGATTCTGCACATCTGATTCCCTGCCTCTGATTCCCCACCTCTGATTCCCCATATCTGATTCCCCGCCTCTGAATCCCCATCTCTGATTCCCGGACTCTGATTACCCACCTCTGATTCCCGGCCTCTTATTACCAGCATCTGATTCCAGGCCTCTGATTCCCGGCCTCTGATTCCCCACCTCTGATTCCCCAGCTCTGATTCCCCGCCTCTGATTCCCCGCATCTGATTCCCTGCATCTGATTCCATGCCTCTGATTCCCTGCCTCTGATTCCCAACCTCTGATTCCCCACCACTGATTCCCCATATCTGATTCCCAGCCTCTGTTTCCCCGCCTCTGATTCCCCGCCTCTGTTTCCCCATATCTGATTCCCGGCCTCTGATTCCCCGCCTCTGATTCCCCGCCTCTGATTCCCTGCCTCTGATTCCACATCTCCGATCCCGCAAATCTGATTCCCTGCCTCTGATTCCCCGCCTCCGATTCCCCGCCTCTGATTCCCTGCCTCTGATTCCCAACCTCTGATTCCCCACCTCTGATTCCCCGCCTCTGATTCCCCGCCTCTGATTCCCCATCTCTGATTCACCGCCTTTGATTCGCCACCTCTGATTCCCCATATCTGATTCCTCGCCTCTGTTTACCCGCCTCTGATTCCCCGCCTCTGATTCCCCATTTCTCATTCCCCGCCTCTGATTCCCCACCTCTGATTCCCGGCCTCTTATTCCCAGCATCTGATTCCAGGCCTCTGATTCCCGGCCTCTGATTCCCCGCTTCTGATTCTGATTCCCTGCCTCTGATTCCCCATCTCTGATTCCACACATCTGATTCCCTGCCTCTGATTCCCCACCTCTGATTCCCCATATCTGATTCCCCACCTCTGTTTCCCCGCCTCTGATTCCCCGCCTCTGTTTCCCCATATCTAATTCCCCACCTCTGATGCACCAACTCTGATTCCCCGCCTCTGATTCCCCAGCTCTGATTCCCCGCCTCTGATTCCCCGCATCCGATTCCCCATATCTGATTCCCCGCCTCTCATTCCCAACTATGATTCCCCGCCTCTGATTCCCCAGCTCTGATTCCCTGCCTCTGATTCCCCGCGTTCTATTCCCTGCCTCTGATTCCCCGCCTGTGATTCCCCATCTCTGATTCACCACCTCTGATTCCCCACCTCTGATTCCCCATATCTAATTCCCCGCCTCTGTTTGCCCGCCTCTGATTCCCCGCCTCTGTTTCCCCATATCTGATTCCCCGCCTCTGAAACCCCAACTCTGATTCCCTGCCTCTGATTCCCCAGCTCTGATTCCCCGCCTTTGATTCCCCCCGTCTGATTCCCAGCCTCTGAATCCCCGTGTCTGATATCCTGCCTCTGATTCCCCGCCTCTGATTCCTCATCTCAGATTCACCGCCTCTGATTCCCCACCTCTGATTCCCCACCTCTGATTCCGCACATCCGATTCCCTGCCTCTGATTCCCCGACTCTGATTCCCCACCTCTGATTCCCCAGCTCTGATTCCCCGCCTCTGATTCCCCAACTCTGATTCCCCGCCTCTGATAACGCAGCTCTGATTCCCCGCCTCCGATTCCCCGTGTTTGATTCCCTGCCTCTGATTCCCCGCCTCTGATTCCCCATCTCTGATTCACCGCCTTTGATTCGCCACCTCTGATTCCCCATATCTGATTCCTCGCCTCTGTTTCCCCGCCTCTGATTCCCCGCCTCTGATTCCCCATATCTCATTCCCCGCCTCTGATTCCCCATCTCTGATTCCCGGACTCTGATTCCCCACCTCTGATTCCCGGCCTCTTATTCCCGGCATCAGATTCCGGCCTCTGATTCCCGGCCTCTGATTCCCTGCTTCTGATTCTGATTCCCTGCCTCTGATTCCCCATTTCTGATTCCGCACATCTAATTCCCTGCCTCTGATTCCCCACCTCTGATTCCCCATATCTGATTCCCCGCCTCTGTTTCCCCGCCTCTGATTCCCCGCCTCTGTTTCCCCATATCTAAGTCCCCGCCTCTGATTCCCCAACTCTGATTCCCCACCTCTGATTCCCCAGCTCTGATTACCCACCTCTGATTCCCCATATCTGATTCCCCGCCTCTGTTTCCCCGCCTCTGATTCCCCGCCACTGTTTCCCCATATCTGATTCCCCGCCTCTGAATCCCCAACTCTGATTCCCTGCATCTAATTCCCCAGCTCTGATTCCCCGCCTCTGATTCCCCGTGTCTGATTTCCTGCCTCTGATTCCCCGCCTCTGATTACCCATGTCTGATTCACCGCCTCTGATTCCCCACCTCTGATTCCCCATCTCTGATTCTGCACATCCGATTCCCAGCCTCTGATTCCCCATCTCTGATTCCCCGCCTCTGATTCCCCAACTCTGATTCCCCACCTCCGATTCCCCAGCTCTGATTCCCCGCCTCTGATTCCCCGTGTTTGATTCCCTGCCTCTGATTCCCGGCCTCTGATTCCCCATCTCTGATTCACCGCCTTTGATTCGCCACCTCTGATTCCCCATATCTGATTCCTCGCCTCTGTTTACCCGCCTCAGATTCCCCGCCTCTGATTCCCCATGTCTCATTCCCCGCCTCTGATTCCCCATCTCTGATTCCCGGACTCTGATTCCCCACCTCTGATTCCCGGCCTCTGATTCCCTGCTTCTGATTCTGATTCCCTGCCTCTGATTCCCCATCTCTGATTCCGCACATCTAATTCCCTGCCTCTGATTCCCCACCTCTGATTCCCCATATCTGATTCCCCGCCTCTGTTTCCCCGCCTCTGATTCCCCGCCTCTGTTTCCCCATATCTAAGTCCCCGCCGCTGATTCCCCAACTTTGATTCCCCACCTCTGATTCTCCAGCTCTGATTCCCCGCCTCTGATTCCCCGCATCTGATTCCCTGCATCTGATTCCCAGCCTCTGATTCCCTGCCTCTGATTCCCAACCTCTGATTCCCCACCTCTGATTCCCCGCCTCTGATTCCCCGCCTCTGTTTCCCCATATCTGATTCCCCGCCTCTATTTGCCCGCCTCTGATTCCCCGCCTCTGTTTCCCCATATCTGATTACACGCCTCTGAATCCCCAACTCTGATTCCCTGCCTCTAATTTCCCAGCTCTGATTCCCCGCCTCTGATTCCCCGTGTCTGATTTCCTGCCTCTGATTCCCCGCCTCTGATTACCCATGTCTGATTCACCGCCTCTGATTCCCCACCTATGATTCCCCACCTCTGATCCCGCACATCCGATTCACTGCCTCTGATTCCCCAGCTCTGATTCCCCGCCTCTGATTCCCCGCGTCTTATTCCCTGCTTCTGATTCTGATTCCCTGCCTCTGATTCCCCATCTCTGATTCTGCACATCTGATTCCTCGCCTCTGTTTACCCGCCTCTGATTCCCCGCCTCTGATTCCCCATATCTCATTCCCCACCTCTGATTCCCCATCTCTGATTCCCGGACTCTGATTCCCCACTTCTGATTCCCGGCCTCTGATTCCCTGCTTCTGATTCTGATTCCCTGCCTCTGATTCCCCATCTCTGATTCCGCACATCTAATTCCCTGCCTCTGATTCCCCACCTCTGATTCCCCATATCTGATTCCCCGCCTCTGTTTCCCCGCCTCTGATTCCCCGCCTCTGTTTCCCCATATCTAAGTCCCCGCCTCTGATTCCCCAACTTTGATTCCCCACCTCTGATTCCCCAGCTCTGATTGCCCGCCTCTGATTCCCCGCATCTGATTCCCTGCATCTGATTCCCAGCCTCTGATTCCCTGCCTCTGATTCCCAAACTCTGATTCCCCACCTCTGATTCCCCATATCTGATTCCCCGCCTCTGTTTCCCCGCCTCTGATTCCCCGCCTCTGTTTCCCCATATCTGATTCCCCGCCTCTATTTGCCCGCCTCTGATTCCCCGCCTCTGTTTCCCCATATCTGATTACCCGCCTCTGAATCCCCAACTCTGATTCCCTGCCTCTAATTTCCCAGCTCTGATTCCCCGCCTCTGATTCCCCGTGTCTGATTTCCTGCCTCTGATTCCCCGCCTCTGATTACCCATGTCTGATTCACCGCCTCTGATTCCCCACATCTGATTCCCCATCTCTGATTCCGCACATCCGATTCACTGCCTCTGATTCCCCAGCTCTGATTCCCCGCCTCTGATTCCCCGCGTCTTATTCCCTGCTTCTGATTCTGATTCCCTGCCTCTGATTCCCCATCTCTGATTCTGCACATCTGATTCCCTGCCTCTGATTCCCCACCTCTGATTCCCCATATCTGATTCCCCGCCTCTGAATCCCCATCTCTGATTCCCGGACTCTGATTCCCCACCTCTGATTCCCGGCCTCTTATTACCAGCATCTGATTCCAGGCCTCTGATTCCCGGCCTCTGATTCCCCGCTTCTGATTCTGATTCCCTGCCTCTGATTCCCCATCTCTGATTCCGCACATCTGATTCCCTGCCTCTGATTCCCCACCTCTGATTCCCCATATCTGATTCCCCGCCTCTGTTTCCCCGCCTCTGATTCCCCGCCTCTGTTTCCCCATATCTAATTCCCCACCTCTGATTCCCCATCTCTGATTCACCACCTCTGATTCCCCACCTCTGATTCCCCATATCTAATTCCCGGCCTCTGTTTGCCCGCCTCTGATTCCCCGCCTCTGTTTCCCCATATCTGATTCCCCGCCACTGAATCCCCAACTCTGATTCCCTGCCTCTGATTCCCCAGCTCTGATTCCCCGCCTTTGATTCCCCCCCGTCTGATTCCCAGCCTCTGAATCCCCGTGTCTGATATCCTGCCTCTGATTCCCCGCCTCTGATTCCCCATCTCAGATTCACCGCCTCTGATTCCCCACCTCTGATTCCCCATCTCTGATTCCGCACATCCGATTCCCTGCCTCTGATTCCCCGACTCTGATTCCCCACCTCTGATTCCCCAGCTCTGATTCCCCGCCTCTGATTCCCCAACTCTGATTCCCCGCCTCTGATTCCCCGCCTCTGTTTCCCCATATCTAAGTCCCCGCCTCTGATTCCCCAACTCTGATTCCCCACCTCTGATTCCCCAGCTCTGATTACCCACCTCTGATTCCCCATATCTAATTCCCTGCCTCTGTTTCCCCGCCTCTGATTCCCCGCCACTGTTTCCCCGTGTCTGATTTCCTGCCTCTGATTCCCCGCCTCTTATTACCCATGTCTAATTCACCGCCTCTGATTCCCCACCTCTGATTCCCCATCTCTGATTCCGCACATCCGATTCCCAGCCTCTGATTCCCCATCTCTGATTCCCCGCCTCTGATTCCCCAACTCTGATTCCCCACCTCTGATTCCCCAGCTCTGATTCCCCGCCTCTGATTCCCCGTGTTTGATTCCCTGCCTCTGATTCCCCGCCTCTGATTCCCCATCTCTGATTCACCGCCTTTGATTCGCCACCTCTGATTCCCCATATCTGATTCCTCGCCTCTGTTTCCCCGCCTCTGATTTCCCGCCTCTGATTCCCCATATCTCATTCCCCGCCTCTGATTCCCCATCTCTGATTCCCGGACTCTGATTCCCCACCTCTGATTCCCGGCCTCTGATTCGCTGCTTCTGATTCTGATTCCCTGCCTCTGATTCCCCATCTCTGATTCCGCACATCTAATTCCCCGCCTCTGTTTCCCCGCCTCTGATTCCCCGCCTCTGTTTCCCCATATCTAAGTCCCCGCCTCTGATTCCCCAACTTTGATTCCCCACCTCTGATTCCCCAGCTCTGATTCCCCGCCTCTGATTCCCCGCATCTGATTCCCTGCATCTGATTCACAGCCTCTGATTCCCTGCCTCTGATTCCCAAACTCTGATTCCCCACCTCTGATTCCCCATATCTGATTCCCCGCCTCTGTTTCCCCGCCTCTGATTCCCCGCCTCTGTTTCCCCATATCTGATTCCCCGCCTCTGTTTCCCCGCGTCTGATTCCCCGCCTCTGATTCCCCGTGTCTGATTTCCTGCCTCTGATTCCCCACCTCTGATTACCCATGTCTGATTCACCGCCTCTGATTCCCCACCTCTGATTCCCCATCTCTGATTCCGCACATCCGATTCCCAGCCTCTGATTCCCCATCTCTGATTCCCCGCCTCTGATTCCCCAACTCTGATTCCCCACCTCTGATTCCCCAGCTCTGATTCCCCGCCTCTGATTCCCCGTGTTTGATTCCCTGCCTCTGATTCCCCGCCTCTGATTCCCCATCTCTGATTCACCGCCTTTGATTCGCCACCTCTGATTCCCCATATCTGTTTCCTCGCCTCTGTTTCCCCGCCTCTGATTTCCCGCCTCTGATTCCCCATATCTCATTCCCCGCCTCTGATTCCCCATCTCTGATTCCCGGACTCTGATTCCCCACCTCTGATTCCCGGCCTCTGATTCGCTGCTTCTGATTCTGATTCCCTGCCTCTGTTTCCCCATATCTGATTCCCCGCCTCTGTTTCCCCGCGTCTGATTCCCCGCCTCTGATTCCCCGTGTCTGATTTCCTGCCTCTGATTCCCCACCTCTGATTACCCATGTCTGATTCACCGCCTCTGATTCCCCACCTCTGATTCCCCATCTCTGATTCCGCACATCCGATTCCCAGCCTCTGATTCCCCATCTCTGATTCCCCGCCTCTGATTCCCCAACTCTGATTCCCCACCTCTGATTCCCCAGCTCTGATTCCCCGCCTCTGATTCCCCGTGTTTGATTCCCTGCCTCTGATTCCCCGCCTCTGATTCCCCATCTCTGATTCACCGCCTTTGATTCGCCACCTCTGATTCCCCATATCTGTTTCCTCGCCTCTGTTTCCCCGCCTATGATTTCCCGCCTCTGATTCCCCATATCTCATTCCCCGCCTCTGATTCCCCATCTCTGATTCCCGGACTCTGATTCCCCGCCTCTGATTCCCCGCCTCTGTTTCCCCATATCTAAGTCCCCGCCTCTGATTCCCCAACTTTGATTCCCCACCTCTGATTCCCCAGCTCTGATTCCCCGCCTCTGATTCCCCGCATCTGATTCCCCACCTCTGATTCCCCAGCTCTGATTCCCCGCCTCTGATTCCCCAACTCTGATTCCCCGCCTCTGATTCCCCGCCTCTGTTTCCCCATATCTGATTCCCCATCTCTGATTCCGCACATCCGATTCCCTGCCTCTGATTCCCCGCCTCTGATTCCCCAACTTTGATTCCCCACCTCTGATTCCCCAGCTCTGATTCCCCGCCTCTGATTCCCCGCATCTGATTCCCCACCTCTGATTCCCCAGCTCTGATTCCCCGCCTCTGATTCCCCAACTCTGATTCCCCACCTCTGATTCCCCAGCTCTGATTACCCACCTCTGATTCCCCATATCTAATTCCCAGCCTCTGTTTCCCCGCCTCTGATTCCCCGCCACTGTTTCCCCATATCTGATTCTCCGCCTCTGAATCCCCAACTCTGATTCCCTGCATCTAATTCCCCAGCTCTGATTCCCCGCCTCTGTTTCCCCATATCTAATTCCCCACCTCTGATGCACCAACTCTGATTCCCCGCCTCTGATTCCCCAGCTCTGATTCACCGCCTCTGATTCCCCGCATCCGATTCCCCATATCTGATTCCCCGCCTCTGATTCCCAACTATGATTCCCCGCCTCTGATTCCCCAGCTCTGATTCCCAGCCTCTGAATCCCCGTGTCTGATATCCTGCCTCTGATTCCCCGCCTCTGATTCCCCATCTCAGATTCACCGCCTCTGATTCCCCACCTCTGATTCCCCATCTCTGATTCCGCACATCCGATTCCCTGCCTCTGATTCCCCGCCTCTGATTCCCCAACTTTGATTCCCCACCTCTGATTCCCCAGCTCTGATTCCCCGCCTCTGATTCCCCGCATCTGATTCCCCACCTCTGATTCCCCAGCTCTGATTCCCCGCCTCTGATTCCCCAACTCTGATTCCCCACCTCTGATTCCCCAGCTCTGATTACCCACCTCTGATTCCCCATATCTAATTCCCAGCCTCTGTTTCCCCGCCTCTGATTCCCCGCCACTGTTTCCCCATATCTGATTCTCCGCCTCTGAATCACCAACTCTGATTCCCTGCATCTAATTCCCCAGTTCTGATTCCCCGCCTCTGATTCCCCGTGTCTGATTTCCTGCCTCTGTTTCCCCACCTCTGATTCCCCGCCTCTGTTTCCCCATATCTGATTCCCCGCCTCTGTTTCCCCACCTCTGATTCCCCGCCTCTGATTCCCCGTGTCTGATTTCCTGCCTCTGATTCCCCGCCTCTGATTACCCATGTCTGATTCACCGCCTCTGATTCCCCACCTCTGATTCCCCATCTCTGATTCCGCACATCCGATTCCCAGCCTCTGATTCCCCATCTCTGATTCCCCGCCTCTGATTCCCCAACTCTGATTCCCCACCTCTGATTCCCAGGCTCTGATTCCCCGCCTCTGATTCCCCGTGTTTGATTCCCTGCCTCTGATTCCCCGCCTCTGATTCCCCATCTCTGATTCACCGCCTTTGATTCGCCACCTCTGATTCCCCATATCTGATTCCTCGCCTCTGTTTCCCCGCCTCTGATTTCCCGCCTCTGATTCCCCATATCTCATTCCCCGCCTCTGATTCCCCATCTCTGATTCCCGGACTCTGATTCCCCACCTCTGATTCCCGGCCTCTGATTCGCTGCTTCTGATTCTGATTCCCTGCCTCTGATTCCCCATCTCTGATTCCGCACATCTAATTCCCCGCCTCTGTTTCCCCGCCTCTGATTCCCCGCCTCTGTATCCCCATATCTAAGTCCCCGCCTCTGATTCCCCAACTTTGATTCCCCACCTCTGATTCCCCAGCTCTGATTCCCCGCCTCTGATTCCCCGCATCTGATTCCCCACCTCTGATTCCCCAGCTCTGATTCCCCGCCTCTGATTCCCCAACTCTGATTCCCCGCCTCTGATTCCCCGCCTCTGTTTCCCCATATCTGATTCCCCATCTCTGATTCCGCACATCCGATTCCCTGCCTCTGATTCCCCGCCTCTGATTCCCCAACTTTGATTCCCCACCTCTGATTCCCCAGCTCTGATTCCCCGCCTCTGATACCCCGCATCTGATTCCCCACCTCTGTTTCCCCAGCTCTGATTCCCCGCCTCTGATTCCCCAACTCTGATTCCCCACCTCTGATTCCCCAGCTCTGATTACCCACCTCTGATTCCCCATATCTAATTCCCAGCCTCTGTTTCCCCGCCTCTGATTCCCCGCCACTGTTTCCCCATATCAGATTCTCCGCCTCTGAATCCCCATATCTAATTCCCCACCTCTGATGCACCAACTCTGATTCCCCGCCTCTGATTCCCCAGCTCTGATTCCCCGCCTCTGATTCCCCGCATCCGATTCCCCATATCTGATTCCACGCCTCTGTTTCCCCGCCTCTGATTCCCCGCCTCTGTTTCCCCATATCTGATTCCCCACCTCTGATTCCCAACTATGATTCCCGCCTCTAATTCCCCAGCTCTGATTCCCAGCCTCTGAATCCCCGTGTCTGATATCCTGCCTCTGATTCCCCGCCTCTGATTCCCCATCTCAGATTCACCGCCTCTGATTCCCCACCTCTGATTCCCCATCTCTGATTCCGCACATCCGATTCCCTGCCTCTGATTCCCCGCCTCTGATTCCCCAACTTTGATTCCCCGCCTCTGATTCACCGCATCTGATTCCCCACCTCTGATTCCCCAGCTCTGATTCCCCGCCTCTGATTCCCCAACTCTGATTCCCCGCCTCTGATTCCCCGCCTCTGTTTCCCCATATCTGATTCCCCATCTCTGATTCCGCACATCCGATTCCCTGCCTCTGATTCCCCGCCTCTGATTCCCCAACTTTGATTCCCCACCTCTGATTCCCCAGCTCTGATTCCCCGCCTCTGATACCCCGCATCTGATTCCCCACCTCTGTTTCCCCAGCTCTGATTCCCCGCCTCTGATTCCCCAACTCTGATTCCCCACCTCTGATTCCCCAGCTCTGATTACCCACCTCTGATTCCCCATATCTAATTCCCAGCCTCTGTTTCCCCGCCTCTGATTCCCCGCCACTGTTTCCCCATATCAGATTCTCCGCCTCTGAATCCCCATATCTAATTCCCCACCTCTGATGCACCAACTCTGATTCCCCGCCTCTGATTCCCCAGCTCTGATTCCCCGCCTCTGATTCCCCGCATCCGATTCCCCATATCTGATTCCACGCCTCTGTTTCCCCGCCTCTGATTCCCCGCCTCTGTTTCCCCATATCTGATTCCCCACCTCTGATTCCCAACTATGATTCCCGCCTCTAATTCCCCAGCTCTGATTCCCAGCCTCTGAATCCCCGTGTCTGATATCCTGCCTCTGATTCCCCGCCTCTGATTCCCCATCTCAGATTCACCGCCTCTGATTCCCCACCTCTGATTCCCCATCTCTGATTCCGCACATCCGATTCCCTGCCTCTGATTCCCCGCCTCTGATTCCCCAACTTTGATTCCCCGCCTCTGATTCACCGCATCTGATTCCCCACCTCTAATTCCCCAGCTCTGATTCCCCGCCTCTGATTCCCCAACTCTGATTCCCCACCTCTGATTCCCCAGCTCTGATTACCCACCTCTGATTCCCCATATCTAATTCCCAGCCTCTGTTTCCCCGCCTCTGATTCCCCGCCACTGTTTCCCCATATCTGATTCTCCGCCTCTGAATCCCCAACTCTGATTCCCTGCATCTAATTCCCCAGCTCTGATTCCACGCCTCTGATTCCCCGTGTCTGATTTCCTGCCTCTGATTCCCCGCCTCTGATTACCCATGTCTGATTCACCGCCTCTGTTTCCCCGCCTCTGATTCCCCGCCTCTGTTTCCCCATATCTAATTCCCCACCTCTGATGCACCAACTCTGATTCCCCGCGTCTGATTCCCCAGCTCTGATTCCCCGCCTCTGATTCCCCGCATCCGATTCCCCATATCTGATTCCCCGCCTCTGTTTCCCCGCCTCTGATTCCCCGCCTCTGTTTCCCCATATCTGATTCCCCGCCTCTGATTCCCAACTATGATTCCCCGCCTCTGATTCCCCAGCTCTGATTCCCTGCCTCTGATTCCCCGCGTTCTATTCCCTGCCTCTGATTCCCCGCCTGTGATTCCCTATCTCTGATTCACCACCTCTGATTCCCCACCTCTGATTCCCCATATCTAATTCCCCACCTCTGTTTGCCCGCCTCTGATTCCACGCCACTGTTTCCCCATATCTGATTCCCCGCCACTGAATCCCCAACTCTGATTCCCTGCCTCTGATTCCCCAGCTCTGATTCCCCGCCTTTGATTCCCCCCGTCTGATTCCCAGCCTCTGAATCCCCGTGTCTGATATCCTGCCTCTGATTCCCCGCCTCTGATTCCCCATCTCAGATTCACCGCCTCTGATTCCCCACCTCTGATTCCCCATCTCTGATTCCGCACATCCGATTCCCTGCCTCTGATTCCCCGACTCTGATTCCCAACCTCTGATTCCCCAGCTCTGATTCCCCGCCTCTGATTCCCCAACTCTGATTCCCTGCCTCTGATTCCCCGCCTCTGTTTCCCCATATCTAAGTCCCCGCCTCTGATTCCCCAACTCTGATTCCCCACCTCTGATTCCCCAGCTCTGATTACCCACCTCTGATTCCCCTAATCTAATTCCCTGCCTCTGTTTCCCCGCCTCTGATTCCCCGCCACTGTTTCCCCATATCTGATTCTCCGCCTCTGAATCCCCAACTCTGATTCCCTGCATCTAATTCCCCAGCTCTGATTCCCCGCCTCTGATTCCCCGTGTCTGATTTCCTGCCTCCGATTCCCCGCCTCTGATTAACCATGTCTAATTCACCGCCTCTGATTCCCCACCTCTGATTCCCCATCTCTGATTCCGCACATCCGATTCCCAGCCTCTGATTCCCCATCTCTGATTCCCCGCCTCTGATTCCCCAACTCTGATTCCCCACCTCTGATTCCCCAGCTCTGATTCCCCGCCTCTGATTCCCCGTGTTTGATTCCCTGCCTCTGATTCCCCGCCTCTGATTCCCCATCTCTGATTCACCGCCTTGGATTCGCCACCTCTGATTCCCCATATCTGATTCCTCGCCTCTGTTTCCCCGCCTCTGATTTCCCGCCTCTGATTCCCCATATCTCATTCCCCGCCTCTGATTCCCCATCTCTGATTCCCGGACTCTGATTCCCCACCTCTGATTCCCGGCCTCTGATTCGCTGCTTCTGATTCTGATTCCCTGCCTCTGATTCCCCATCTCTGATTCCGCACATCTAATTCCCCGCCTTTGTTTCCCCGCCTCTGATTCCCCGCCTCTGTTTCCCCATATCTAAGTCCCCGCCTCTGATTCCCCAACTTTGATTCCCCACCTCTGATTCCCCAGCTCTGATTCCCCGCCTCTGATTCCCCGCATCTGATTCCCTGCATCTGATTCCCAGCCTCTGATTCCCTGCCTCTGATTCCCTAACTCTGATTCCCCACCTCTGATTCCCCATATCTGATTCCCCGCCTCTCTTTCCCCGCCTCTGATTCCCCGCCTCTGTTTCCCCATATCTTATTCCCCGCCTCTGTTTCCCCGCCTCTGATTCCCCGCCTCTGATTCCCCGTGTCTGATTTCCTGCCTCTGATTCCCCGCTTCTGATTACCCATGTCTGATTCACCGCCTCTGATTCCCCACCTCTGATTCCCCATCTCTGATTCCGCACATCCGATTCCCAGCCTCTGATTCCCCATCTCTGATTCCCCGCCTCTGATTCCCCAACTCTGATTCCCCACCTCTGATTCCCCAGCTCTGATTCCCCGCCTCTGATTCCCCGTGTTTGATTCCCTGCCTCTGATTCCCCGCCTCTGATTCCCCATCTCTGATTCACAGCCTTTGATTCGCCACCTCTGATTCCCCATATCTGATTCCTCGCCTCTGTTTCCCCGCCTCTGATTTCCCGCCTCTGATTCCCCATATCTCATTCCCCGCCTCTGATTCCCCATCTCTGATTCCCGGACTCTGATTCCCCACCTCTGATTCCCGGCCTCTGATTCGCTGCTTCTGATTCTGATTCCCTGCATCTGATTCCCCATCTCTGATTCCGCACATCTAATTCCCCGCCTCTGTTTCCCCGCCTCTGATTCCCCGCCTCTGTTTCCCCATATCTAAGTCCCCACTCTGATTCCCCAACTTTGATTCCTCACCTCTGATTCCCCAGCTCTGATTCCCCGCCTCTGAGTCCCCGCATCTGATTCCCTGCATCTGATTCCCAGCCTCTGATTCCCTGCCTCTGATTCCCAAACTCTGATTCCCCACCTCTGATTCCCCATCTCTGATTCCGAACATCTAATTCCCTGCCTCTGATTCCCCACCTCTGATTCCCCATATCTGATTCCCCGCCTCTGTTTCCCCGCCTCTGATTCCCCGCCTCTGTTTCCCCATATCTAAGTCCCCGCCTCTGATTCCCCAACTTTGATTCCCCACCTCTGATTCCCCAGCTCTTATTGCCCGCCTCTGATTCCCCGCATCTGATTCCCTCCATCTGATTCCCAGCCTCTGATTCCCTGCCTCTGATTCCCAAACTCTGATTCCCCACCTCTGATTCCCCATATCTGATTCCCCGCCTCTGTTTCCCCGCCTCTGATTCCCCGCCTCTGTTTCCCCATATCTGATTACCCGCCTCTGAATCCCCAACTCTGATTCCCTGCCTCTAATTTCCCAGCTCTGATTCCCCGCCTCTGATTCCCCGTGTCTGATTTCCTGCCTCTGATTCCCCGCCTCTGATTACCCATGTCTGATTCACCGCCTCTGATTCCCCACCTCTGATTCCCCATCTCTGATTCCGCACATCCGATTCACTGCCTCTGATTCCCCAGCTCTGATTCCCCGCCTCTGATTCCCCGCGTCTTATTCCCTTCTTCTGATTCTGATTCCCTGCCTCTGATTCCCCATCTCTGATTCTGCACATCTGATTCCCTGCCTCTGATTCCACGCCTCTGATTCCCCGCATCTGATTCCCCACCTCTGATTCCCCAGCTCTGATTCCCCGCCTCTGATTCCCCAACTCTGATTCCCCGCCTCTGATTCCCCGCCTCTGTTTCCCCATATCTGATTCCCCATCTCTGATTCCGCACATCCGATTCCCTGCCTCTGATTCCCCGCCTCTGATTCCCCAACTTTGATTCCCCACCTCTGATTCCCCAGCTCTGATTCCCCGCCTCTGATACCCCGCATCTGATTCCCCACCTCTGATTCCCCACCTCTGATTCCCCGCCTCTGAATCCCCATCTCTGATTCCCGGACTCTGATTACCCACCTCTGATTCCCGGCCTCTTATTACCAGCATCTGATTCCAGGCCTCTGATTCCCGGCCTCTGATTCCCCACCTCTGATTCCCCAGCTCTGATTCCCCGCCTCTGATTCCCCGCATCTGATTCCCTGCATCTGATTCCATGCCTCTGATTCCCTGCCTCTGATTCCCAACCTCTGATTCCCCACCACTGATTCCCCATATCTGATTCCCAGCCTCTGTTTCCCCGCCTCTGATTCCCCGCCTCTGTTTCCCCATATCTGATTCCCGGCCTCTGATTCCCCGCCTCTGATTCCACGCCTCTGATTCCCTGCCTCTGATTCCACATCTCCGATCCCGCAAATCTGATTCCCTGCCTCTGATTCCCCGCCTCCGATTCCCCGCCTCTGATTCCCTGCCTCTGATTCCCAACCTCTGATTCCCCACCTCTGATTCCCCGCCTCTGATTCCCCGCCTCTGATTCCCCATCTCAGATTCACCGCCTTTGATTCGCCACCTCTGATTCCCCATATCTGATTCCTCGCCTCTGTTTACCCGCCTCTGATTCCCCGCCTCTGATTCCCCATATCTCATTCCCCGCCTCTGATTCCCCACCTCTGATTCCCGGCCTCTTATTCCCAGCATCTGATTCCAGGCCTCTGATTCCCGGCCTCTGATTCCCCGCTTCTGATTCTGATTCCCTGCCTCTGATTCCCCATCTCTGATTCCACACATCTGATTCCCTGCCTCTGATTCCCCACCTCTGATTCCCCATATCTGATTCCCCACCTCTGTTTCCCCGCCTCTGATTCCCCGCCTCTGTTTCCCCATATCTAATTCCCCACCTCTGATGCACCAACTCTGATTCCCCGCCTCTGATTCCCCAGCTCTGATTCCCCGCCTCTGATTCCCTGCATCCGATTCCCCATATCTGATTCCCCGCCTCTCATTCCCAACTATGATTCCCCGCCTCTGATTCCCCAGCTCTGATTCCCTGCCTCTGATTCCCCGCGTTCTATTCCCTGCCTCTGATTCCCCGCCTGTGATTCCCCATCTCTGATTCACCACCTCTGATTCCCCACCTCTGATTCCCCATATCTAATTCCCCGCCTCTGTTTGCCCGCCTCTGATTCCCCGCCTCTGTTTCCCCATATCTGATTCCCCGCCTCTGAAACCCCAACTCTGATTCCCTGCCTCTGATTCCCCAGCTCTGATTCCCCGCCTTTGATTCCCCCCGTCTGATTCCCAGCCTCTGAATCCCCGTGTCTGATATCCTGCCTCTGATTCCCCGCCTCTGATTCCTCATCTCAGATTCACCGCCTCTGATTCCCCACCTCTGATTCCCCATCTCTGATTCCGCACATCCGATTCCCTGCCTCTGATTCCCCGACTCTGATTCCCCACCTCTGATTCCCCAGCTCTGATTCCCCGCCTCTGATTCCCCAACTCTGTTTCCCCGCCTCTGATAACGCCGCTCTGATTCCCCGCCTCCGATTCCCCGTGTTTGATTCCCTGCCTCTGATTCCCCGCCTCTGATTCCCCATCTCTGATTCACCGCCTTTGATTCGCCACCTCTGATTCCCCATATCTGATTCCTCGCCTCTGTTTCCCCGCCTCTGATTCCCCGCCTCTGATTCCCCATATCTCATTCCCCGCCTCTGATTCCCCATCTCTGATTCCCGGACTCTGATTCCCCACCTCTGATTCCCGGCCTCTTATTCCCGGCATCAGATTCCGGCCTCTGATTCCCGGCCTCTGATTCCCTGCTTCTGATTCTGATTCCCTGCCTCTGATTCCCCATTTCTGATTCCGCACATCTAATTCCCTGCCTCTGATTCCCCACCTCTGATTCCCCATATCTGATTCCCCGCCTCTGTTTCCCCGCCTCTGATTCCCCGCCTCTGTTTCCCCATATCTAAGTCCCCGCCTCTGATTCCCCAACTCTGATTCCCCACCTCTGATTCCCCAGCTCTGATTACCCACCTCTGATTCCCCATATCTGATTCCCCGCCTCTGTTTCCCCGCCTCTGATTCCCCGCCACTGTTTCCCCATATCTGATTCCCCGCCTCTGAATCCCCAACTCTGATTCCCTGCATCTAATTCCCCAGCTCTGATTCCCCGCCTCTGATTCCCCGTGTCTGATTTCCTGCCTCTGATTCCCCGCCTCTGATTACCCATGTCTGATTCACCGCCTCTGATTCCCCACCTCTGATTCCCCATCTCTGATTCTGCACATCCGATTCCCAGCCTCTGATTCCCCATCTCTGATTCCCCGCCTCTGATTCCCCAACTCTGATTCCCCACCTCCGATTCCCCAGCTCTGATTCCCCGCCTCTGATTCCCCGTGTTTGATTCCCTGCCTCTGATTCCCCGCCTCTGATTCCCCATCTCTGATTCACCGCCTTTGATTCGCCACCTCTGATTCCCCATATCTGATTCCTCGCCTCTGTTTACCCGCTTCAGATTCCACGCCTCTGATTCCCCATGTCTCATTCCCCGCCTCTGATTCCCCATCTCTGATTCCCGGACTCTGATTCCCCACCTCTGATTCCCGGCCTCTGATTCCCTGCTTCTGATTCTGATTCCCTGCCTCTGATTCCCCATCTCTGATTCCGCACATCTAATTCCCTGCCTCTGATTCCCCACCTCTGATTCCCCATATCTGATTCCCCGCCTCTGTTTCCCCGCCTCTGATTCCCCGCCTCTGTTTCCCCATATCTAAGTCCCCGCCGCTGATTCCCCAACTTTGATTCCCCACCTCTGATTCTCCAGCTCTGATTCCCCGCCTCTGATTCCCCGCATCTGATTCCCTGCATCTGATTCCCAGCCTCTGATTCCCTGCCTCTGATTCCCAACCTCTGATTCCCCACCTCTGATTCCCCGCCTCTGATTCCCCGCCTCTGTTTCCCCATATCTGATTCCCCGCCTCTATTTGCCCGCCTCTGATTCCCCGCCTCTGTTTCCCCATATCTGATTACACGCCTCTGAATCCCCAACTCTGATTCCCTGCCTCTAATTTCCCAGCTCTGATTCCCCGCCTCTGATTCCCCGTGTCTGATTTCCTGCCTCTGATTCCCCGCCTCTGATTACCCATGTCTGATTCACCGCCTCTGATTCCCCACCTATGATTCCCCACCTCTGATTCCGCACATCCGATTCACTGCCTCTGATTCCCCAGCTCTGATTCCCCGCCTCTGATTCCCCGCGTCTTATTCCCTGCTTCTGATTCTGATTCCCTGCCTCTGATTCCCCATCTCTGATTCTGCACATCTGATTCCTCGCCTCTGTTTACCCGCCTCTGATTCCCCGCCTCTGATTCCCCATATCTCATTCCCCACCTCTGATTCCCCATCTCTGATTCCCGGACTCTGATTCCCCACTTCTGATTCCCTGCCTCTGATTCCCCGCCTCTGATTCCCCATCTCTGATTCACCGCCTTTGATTCGCCACCTCTGATTCCCCATATCTGATTCCTCGCCTCTGTTTCCCCGCCTCTGATTCCCCGCCTCTGATTCCCCATATCTCATTCCCCGCCTCTGATTCCCCATCTCTGATTCCCGGACTCTGATTCCCCACCTCTGATTCCCGGCCTCTTATTCCCGGCATCAGATTCCGGCCTCTGATTCCCGGCCTCTGATTCCCTGCTTCTGATTCTGATTCCCTGCCTCTGATTCCCCATTTCTGATTCCGCACATCTAATTCCCTGCCTCTGATTCCCCACCTCTGATTCCCCATATCTGATTCCCCGCCTCTGTTTCCCCGCCTCTGATTCCCCGCCTCTGTTTCCCCATATCTAAGTCCCCGCCTCTGATTCCCCAACTCTGATTCCCCACCTCTGATTCCCCAGCTCTGATTACCCACCTCTGATTCCCCATATCTGATTCCCCGCCTCTGTTTCCCCGCCTCTGATTCCCCGCCACTGTTTCCCCATATCTGATTCCCCGCCTCTGAATCCCCAACTCTGATTCCCTGCATCTAATTCCCCAGCTCTGATTCCCCGCCTCTGATTCCCCGTGTCTGATTTCCTGCCTCTGATTCCCCGCCTCTGATTACCCATGTCTGATTCACCGCCTCTGATTCCCCACCTCTGATTCCCCATCTCTGATTCTGCACATCCGATTCCCAGCCTCTGATTCCCCATCTCTGATTCCCCGCCTCTGATTCCCCAACTCTGATTCCCCACCTCCGATTCCCCAGCTCTGATTCCCTGCCTCTGATTCCCCGTGTTTGATTCCCTGCCTCTGATTTCCCAGCTCTGATTCCCCGCCTCTGATTCCCCGTGTCTGATTTCCTGCATCTGATTCCCCGCCTCTGATTACCCATATCTGATTCCCCGCCTCTGTTTCCCCGCCTCTGATTCCCCGCCTCTGTTTCCCCATATCTAAGTCCCCGCCGCTGATTCCCCAACTTTGATTCCCCACCTCTGATTCTCCAGCTCTGATTCCCCGCCTCTGATTCCCCGCATCTGATTCCCTGCATCTGATTCCCAGCCTCTGATTCCCTGCCTCTGATTCCCAACCTCTGATTCCCCACCTCTGATTCCCCGCCTCTGATTCCCCGCCTCTGTTTCCCCATATCTGATTCCCCGCCTCTATTTGCCCGCCTCTGATTCCCCGCCTCTGTTTCCCCATATCTGATTACACGCCTCTGAATCCCCAACTCTGATTCCCTGCCTCTAATTTCCCAGCTCTGATTCCCCGCCTCTGATTCCCCGTGTCTGATTTCCTGCATCTGATTCCCCGCCTCTGATTACCCATGTCTGATTCACCGCCTCTGATTCCCCACCTATGATTCCCCACCTCTGATTCCGCACATCCGATTCACTGCCTCTGATTCCCCAGCTCTGATTCCCCGCCTCTGATTCCCCGCGTCTTATTCCCTGCTTCTGATTCTGATTCCCTGCCTCTGATTCCCCATCTCTGATTCTGCACATCTGATTCCTCGCCTCTGTTTACCCGCCTCTGATTCCCCGCCTCTGATTCCCCATATCTCATTCCCCACCTCTGATTCCCCATCTCTGATTCCCGGACTCTGATTCCCCACTTCTGATTCCCGGCCTCTGATTCCCTGCTTCTGATTCTGATTCCCTGCCTCTGATTCCCCATCTCTGATTCCGCACATCTAATTCCCTGCCTCTGATTCCCCACCTCTGATTCCCCATATCTGATTCCCCGCCTCTGTTTCCCCGCCTCTGATTCCCCGCCTCTGTTTCCCCATATCTAAGTCCCCGCCTCTGATTCCCCAACTTTGATTCCCCACCTCTGATTCCCCAGCTCTGATTGCCCGCCTCTGATTCCCCGCATCTGATTCCCTGCATCTGATTCCCAGCCTCTGATTCCCTGCCTCTGATTCCCAAACTCTGACTCCCCACCTCTGATTCCCCATATCTGATTCCCCGCCTCTGTTTCCCCGCCTCTGATTCCCCGCCTCTGTTTCCCCATATCTGATTCCCCGCCTCTATTTGCCCGCCTCTGATTCCCCGCCTCTGTTTCCCCGTATCTGATTACCCGCCTCTGAATCCCCAACTCTGATTCCCTGCCTCTAATTTCCCAGCTCTGATTCCCCGCCTCTGATTCCCCGTGTCTGATTTCCTGCCTCTGATTCCCCGCCTCTGATTACCCATGTCTGATTCACCGCCTCTGATTCCCCACATCTGATTCCCCATCTCTGATTCCGCACATCCGATTCACTGCCTCTGATTCCCCAGCTCTGATTCCCCGCCTCTGATTCCCCGCGTCTTATTCCCTGCTTCTGATTCTGATTCCCTGCCTCTGATTCCCCATCTCTGATTCTGCACATCTGATTCCCTGCCTCTGATTCCCCACCTCTGATTCCCCATATCTGATTCCCCGCCTCTGAATCCCCATCTCTGATTCCCGGACTCTGATTCCCCACCTCTGATTCCCGGCCTCTTATTACCAGCATCTGATTCCAGGCCTCTGATTCCCGGCCTCTGATTCCCCGCTTCTGATTCTGATTCCCTGCCTCTGATTCCCCATCTCTGATTCCGCACATCTGATTCCCTGCCTCTGATTCCCCACCTCTGATTCCCCATATCTGATTCCCCGCCTCTGTTTCCCCGCCTCTGATTCCCCGCCTCTGTTTCCCCATATCTAATTCCCCACCTCTGATTCCCCATCTCTGATTCACCACCTCTGATTCCCCACCTCTGATTCCCCATATCTAATTCCCCGCCTCTGTTTGCCCGCCTCTGATTCCCCGCCTCTGTTTCCCCATATCTGATTCCCCGCCACTGAATCCCCAACTCTGATTCCCTGCCTCTGATTCCCCAGCTCTGATTCCCCGCCTTTGATTCCCCCCCGTCTGATTCCCAGCCTCTGAATCCCCGTGTCTGATATCCTGCCTCTGATTCCCCGCCTCTGATTCCCCATCTCAGATTCACCGCCTCTGATTCCCCACCTCTGATTCCCCATCTCTGATTCCGCACATCCGATTCCCTGCCTCTGATTCCCCGACTCTGATTCCCCACCTCTGATTCCCCAGCTCTGATTCCCCGCCTCTGATTCCCCAACTCTGATTCCCCGCCTCTGATTCCCCGCCTCTGTTTCCCCATATCTAAGTCCCCGCCTCTGATTCCCCAACTCTGATTCCCCACCTCTGATTCCCCAGCTCTGATTACCCACCTCTGATTCCCCATATCTAATTCCCTGCCTCTGTTTCCCCGCCTCTGATTCCCCGCCACTGTTTCCCCGTGTCTGATTTCCTGCCTCTGATTCCCCGCCTCTTATTACCCATGTCTAATTCACCGCCTCTGATTCCCCACCTCTGATTCCCCATCTCTGATTCCGCACATCCGATTCCCAGCCTCTGATTCCCCATCTCTGATTCCCCGCCTCTGATTCCCCAACTCTGATTCCCCACCTCTGATTCCCCAGCTCTGATTCCCCGCCTCTGATTCCCCGTGTTTGATTCCCTGCCTCTGATTCCCCGCCTCTGATTCCCCATCTCTGATTCACCGCCTTTGATTCGCCACCTCTGATTCCCCATATCTGATTCCTCGCCTCTGTTTCCCAGCCTCTGATTTCCCGCCTCTGATTCCCCATATCTCATTCCCCGCCTCTGATTCCCCATCTCTGATTCCCGGACTCTGATTCCCCACCTCTGATTCCCGGCCTCTGATTCGCTGCTTCTGATTCTGATTCCCTGCCTCTGATTCCCCATCTCTGATTCCGCACATCTAATTCCCCGCCTCTGTTTCCCCGCCTCTGATTCCCCGCCTCTGTTTCCCCATATCTAAGTCCCCGCCTCTGATTCCCCAACTTTGATTCCCCACCTCTGATTCCCCAGCTCTGATTCCCCGCCTCTGATTCCCCGCATCTGATTCCCTGCATCTGATTCACAGCCTCTGATTCCCTGCCTCTGATTCCCAAACTCTGATTCCCCACCTCTGATTCCCCATATCTGATTCCCCGCCTCTGTTTCCCCGCCTCTGATTCCCCGCCTCTGTTTCCCCATATCTGATTCCCCGCCTCTGTTTCCCCGCGTCTGATTCCCCGCCTCTGATTCCCCGTGTCTGATTTCCTGCCTCTGATTCCCCACCTCTGATTACCCATGTCTGATTCACCGCCTCTGATTCCCCACCTCTGATTCCCCATCTCTGATTCCGCACATCCGATTCCCAGCCTCTGATTCCCCATTTCTGATTCCCCGCCTCTGATTCCCCAACTCTGATTCCCCACCTCTGATTCCCCAGCTCTGATTCCCCGCCTCTGATTCCCCGTGTTTGATTCCCTGCCTCTGATTCCCCGCCTCTGATTCCCCATCTCTGATTCACCGCCTTTGATTCGCCACCTCTGATTCCCCATATCTGTTTCCTCGCCTCTGTTTCCCCGCCTCTGATTTGCCGCCTCTGATTCCCCATATCTCATTCCCCGCCTCTGATTCCCCATCTCTGATTCCCGGACTCTGATTCCCCACCTCTGATTCCCGGCCTCTGATTCGCTGCTTCTGATTCTGATTCCCTGCCTCTGATTCCCCATCTCTGATTCCGCACATCTAATTCCCCGCCTCTGTTTCCCCGCCTCTGATTCCCCGCCTCTGTTTCCCCATATCTAAGTCCCCGCCTCTGATTCCCCAACTTTGATTCCCCACCTCTGATTCCCCAGCTCTGATTCCCCGCCTCTGATTCCCCGCATCTGATTCCCCACCTCTGATTCCCCAGCTCTGATTCCCCGCCTCTGATTCCCCAACTCTGATTCCCCGCCTCTGATTCCCCGCCTCTGTTTCCCCATATCTGATTCCCCATCTCTGATTCCGCACATCCGATTCCCTGCCTCTGATTCCCCGCCTCTGATTCCCCAACTTTGATTCCCCACCTCTGATTCCCCAGCTCTGATTCCCCGCCTCTGATTCCCCGCATCTGATTCCCCACCTCTGATTCCCCAGCTCTGATTCCCCGCCTCTGATTCCCCAACTCTGATTCCCCACCTCTGATTCCCCAGCTCTGATTACCCACCTCTGATTCCCCATATCTAATTCCCAGCCTCTGTTTCCCCGCCTCTGATTCCCCGCCACTGTTTCCCCATATCTGATTCTCCGCCTCTGAATCCCCAACTCTGATTCCCTGCATCTAATTCCCCAGCTCTGATTCCCCGCCTCTGTTTCCCCATATCTAATTCCCCACCTCTGATGCACCAACTCTGATTCCCCGCCTCTGATTCCCCAGCTCTGATTCACCGCCTCTGATTCCCCGCATCCGATTCCCCATATCTGATTCCCCGCCTCTGATTCCCAACTATGATTCCCCGCCTCTGATTCCCCAGCTCTGATTCCCAGCCTCTGAATCCCCGTGTCTGATATCCTGCCTCTGATTCCCCGCCTCTGATTCCCCATCTCAGATTCACCGCCTCTGATTCCCCACCTCTGATTCCCCATCTCTGATTCCGCACATCCGATTCCCTGCCTCTGATTCCCCGCCTCTGATTCCCCAACTTTGATTCCCCACCTCTGATTCCCCAGCTCTGATTCCCCGCCTCTGATTCCCCGCATCTGATTCCCCACCTCTGATTTCCCAGCTCTGATTCCCCGCCTCTGATTCCCCAACTCTGATTCCCCACCTCTGATTCCCCAGCTCTGATTACCCACCTCTGATTCCCCATATCTAATTCCCAGCCTCTGTTTCCCCGCCTCTGATTCCCCGCCACTGTTTCCCCATATCTGATTCTCCGCCTCTGAATCCCCAACTCTGATTCCCTGCATCTAATTCCCCAGTTCTGATTCCCCGCCTCTGATTCCCCGTGTCTGATTTCCTGCCTCTGTTTCCCCGCCTCTGATTCCCCGCCTCTGTTTCCCCATATCTGATTCCCCGCCTCTGTTTCCCCACCTCTGATTCCCCGCCTCTGATTCCCCGTGTCTGATTTCCTGCCTCTGATTCCCCGCCTCTGATTACCCATGTCTGATTCACCGCCTCTGATTCCCCACCTCTGATTCCCCATCTCTGATTCCGCACATCCGATTCCCAGCCTCTGATTCCCCATCTCTGATTCCCCGCCTCTGATTCCCCAACTCTGATTCCCCACCTCTGATTCCCCAGCTCTGATTCCCCGCCTCTGATTCCCCGTGTTTGATTCCCTGCCTCTGATTCCCCGCCTCTGATTCCCCATCTCTGATTCACCGCCTTTGATTCGCCACCTCTGATTCCCCATATCTGATTCCTCGCCTCTGTTTCCCCGCCTCTGATTTCCCGCCTCTGATTCCCCATATCTCATTCCCCGCCTCTGATTCCCCATCTCTGATTCCCGGACTCTGATTCCCCACCTCTGATTCCCGGCCTCTGATTCGCTGCTTCTGATTCTGATTCCCTGCCTCTGATTCCCCATCTCTGATTCCGCACATCTAATTCCCCGCATCTGTTTCCCCGCCTCTGATTCCCCGCCTCTGTATCCCCATATCTAAGTCCCCGCCTCTGATTCCCCAACTTTGATTCCCCACCTCTGATTCCCCAGCTCTGATTCCCCGCCTCTGATTCCCCGCATCTGATTCCCCACCTCTGATTCCCCAGCTCTGATTCCCCGCCTCTGATTCCCCAACTCTGATTCCCCGCCTCTGATTCCCCGCCTCTGTTTCCCCATATCTGATTCCCCATCTCTGATTCCGCACATCCGATTCCCTGCCTCTGATTCCCCGCCTCTGATTCCCCAACTTTGATTCCCCACCTCTGATTCCCCAGCTCTGATTCCCCGCCTCTGATACCCCGCATCTGATTCCCCACCTCTGTTTCCCCAGCTCTGATTCCCCGCCTCTGATTCCCCAACTCTGATTCCCCACCTCTGATTCCCCAGCTCTGATTACCCACCTCTGATTCCCCATATCTAATTCCCAGCCTCTGTTTCCCCGCCTCTGATTCCCCGCCACTGTTTCCCCATATCAGATTCTCCGCCTCTGAATCCCCAACTCTGATTCCCTGCATCTAATTCCCCAGCTCTGATTCCCCGCCTCTGATTCCCCGTGTCTGATTTCCTGCCTCTGATTCCCCGCCTCTGATTACCCATGTCTGATTCACCGCCTCTGTTTCCCCGCCTCTGATTCCCCGCCTCTGTTTCCCCATATCTAATTCCCCACCTCTGATGCACCAACTCTGATTCCCCGCCTCTGATTCCCCAGCTCTGATTCCCCGCCTCTGATTCCCCGCATCCGATTCCCCATATCTGATTCCCCGCCTCTGTTTCCCCGCCTCTGATTCCCCGCCTCTGTTTCCCCATATCTGATTCCCCGCCTCTGATTCCCAACTATGATTCCCCGCCTCTGATTCCCCAGCTCTGATTCCCTGCCTCTGATTCCCCGCGTTCCATTCCCTGCCTCTGATTCCCCGCCTGTGATTCCCCATCTCTGATTCACCACCTCTGATTCCCCACCTCTGATTCCCCATATCTAATTCCCCGCCTCTGTTTGCCCGCCTCTGATTCCCCGCCTCTGATTCCCCATATCTCATTCCCCGCCTCTGATTCCCCATCTCTGATTCCCGGACTCTGATTCCCCACCTCTGATTCCCGGCCTCTGATTCGCTGCTTCTGATTCTGATTCCCTGCCTCTGATTCCCCATCTCTGATTCCGCACATCTAATTCCCCGCCTCTGTTTCCCCGCCTCTGATTCCCCGCCTCTGTTTCCCCATATCTAAGTCCCCGCCTCTGATTCCCCAACTTTGATTCCCCACCTCTGATTCCCCAGCTCTGATTCCCCACCTCTGATTCCCCGCATCTGATTCCCCACCTCTGATTCCCCAGCTCTGATTCCCCGCCTCTGATTCCCCAACTCTGATTCCCCGCCTCTGATTCCCCGCCTCTGTTTCCCCATATCTGATTCCCCATCTCTGATTCCGCACATCCGATTCCCTGCCTCTGATTCCCCGCCTCTGATTCCCCAACTTTGATTCCCCACCTCTGATTCCCCAGCTCTGATTCCCCGCCTCTGATACCCCGCATCTGATTCCCCACCTCTGTTTCCCCAGCTCTGATTCCCCGCCTCTGATTCCCCAACTCTGATTCCCCACCTCTGATTCCCCAGCTCTGATTACCCACCTCTGATTCCCCATATCTAATTCCCAGCCTCTGTTTCCCCGCCTCTGATTCCCCGCCACTGTTTCCCCATATCAGATTCTCCGCCTCTGAATCCCCAACTCTGATTCCCTGCATCTAATTCCCCAGCTCTGATTCCCCGCCTCTGATTCCCCGTGTCTGATTTCCTGCCTCTGATTCCCCGCCTCTGATTACCCATGTCTGATTCACCGCCTCTGTTTCCCCGCCTCTGATTCCCCGCCTCTGTTTCCCCATATCTAATTCCCCACCTCTGATGCACCAACTCTGATTCCCCGCCTCTGATTCCCCAGCTCTGATTCCCCGCCTCTGATTCCCCGCATCCGATTCCCCATATCTGATTCCCCGCCTCTGTTTCCCCGCCTCTGATTCCCCGCCTCTGTTTCCCCATATCTGATTCCCCGCCTCTGATTCCCAACTATGATTCCCCGCCTCTGATTCCCCAGCTCTGATTCCCTGCCTCTGATTCCCCGCGTTCTATTCCCTGCCTCTGATTCCCCGCCTGTGATTCCCCATCTCTGATTCACCACCTCTGATTCCCCACCTCTGATTCCCCATATCTAATTCCCCGCCTCTGTTTGACCGCCTCTGATTCCCCGCCTCTGTTTCCCCATATCTGATTCCCCGCCACTGAATCCCCAACTCTGATTCCCTGCCTCTGATTCCCCAGCTCTGATTCCCCGCCTTTGATTCCCCCCGTCTGATTCCCAGCCTCTGAATCCCCGTGTCTGATATCCTGCCTCTGATTCCCCGCCTCTGATTCCCCATCTCAGATTCACCGCCTCTGATTCCCCACCTCTGATTCCCCATCTCTGATTCCGCACATCCGATTCCCTTCCTCTGATTCCCCGACTCTGATTCCCCACCTCTGATTCCCCAGCTCTGATTCCCCGCCTCTGATTCCCCAACTCTGATTCCCCGCCTCTGATTCCCCACCTCTGTTTCCCCATATCTAAGTCCCCGCCTCTGATTCCCCAACTCTGATTCCCCACCTCTGATTCCCCAGCTCTGATTACCCACCTCTGATTCCCCATATCTAATTCCCTGCCTCTGTTTCCCCGCCTCTGATTCCCCGCCACTGTTTCCCCATATCTGATTCTCCGCCTCTGATTCCCCGCCTCTGATTCCCCGTGTCTGATTTCCTGCCTCTGATTCCCCGCCTCTGATTACCCATGTCTAATTCACCGCCTCTGATTCCCCACCTCTGATTCCCCATCTCTGATTCCGCACATCCGATTCCCAGCCTCTGATTCCACATCTCTGATTCCCCGCCTCTGATTCCCCAACTCTGATTCCCCTCCTCTGATTCCCCAGCTCTGATTCCCCGCCTCTGATTCCCCGTGTTTGATTCCCTGCCTCTGATTCCCCGCCTCTGATTCCCCAGCTCTGATTCCCCGCCTCTGATTCCCCGTGTTTGATTCCTCGCCTCTGTTTCCCAGCCTCTGATTTCCCACCTCTGATTCCCCATATCTCATTCCCCGCCTCTGATTCCCCATCTCTGATTCACGGACTCTGATTTCCCGCCTCTGATTCCCCATATCTCATTCCCCGCCTCTGATTCCCCATCTCTGATTCCCGGACTCTGATTCCCCACCTCTGATTCCCCGCCTCTGATTCCCCGCCTCTGATTCCCCAACTCTGATTCCCCATCTCTGATTCCGCACATCTAATTCCCCGCCTCTGTTTCCCCGCCTCTGATTCCCCGCCTCTGTTTCCCCATATCTAAGTCCCCGCCTCTGATTCCCCAACTTTGATTCCCCACCTCTGATTCCCCAGCTCTGATTCCCCGCCTCTGATTCCCCGCATCTGATTCCCTGCATCTGATTCCCAGCCTCTGATTCCCTGCCTCTGATTCCCAAACTCTGATTCCCCACCTCTCATTCCCCATATCTGATTCCCCGCCTCTGTTTCCCCGCCTCTGATTCCCCGCCTCTGTTTCCCCATATCTGATTCCCCGCCTCTGTTTCCCCACCTCTGATTCCCCGCCTCTGATTCCCCGTGTCTGATTTCCTGCCTCTGATTCCCCGCCTCTGATTACCCATGTCTGATTCACCGCCTCTGATTCCCCACCTCTGATTCCCCATCTCTGATTCCGCACATCCGATTCCCAGCCTCTGATTCCCCATCTCTGATTCCCCGCCTCTGATTCCCCAACTCTGATTCCCCACCTCTGATTCCCCAGCTCTGATTCCCCGCATCTGATTCCCCGTGTTTGATTCCCTGACTCTGATTCCCCGCCTCTGATTCCCCATCTCTGATTCACCGCCTTTGATTCGCCACCTCTGATTCCCCATATCTGATTCCTCGCCTCTGTTTCCCCGCCTCTGATTTCCCGCCTCTGATTCCCCATATCTCATTCCCCGCCTCTGATTCCCCATCTCTGATTCCCGGACTCTGATTCCCCACCACTGATTCCCGGCCTCTGATTCGCTGCTTCTGATTCTGATTCCCTGCCTCTGATTCCCCATCTCTGATTCCGCACATCTAATTCCCCACCTCTGTTTCCCCGCCTCTGATTCCCCGCCTCTGTTTCCCCATATCTAAGTCCCCGCCTCTGATTCCCCAACTTTGATTCCCCACCTCTGATTCCCCAGCTCTGATTCCCCGCCTCTGATTCCCCGCATCTGATTCCCCACCTCTGATTCCCCAGCTCTGATTCCCCGCCTCTGATTCCCCAACTCTGATTCCCCGCCTCTGATTCCCCGCCTCTGTTTCCTCATATCTGATTCCCCATCTCTGATTCCGCACATCCGATTCCCTGCCTCTGATTCCCCGCCTCTGATTCCCCAACTTTGATTCCCCACCTCTGATTCCCCAGCTCTGATTCCCCACCTCTGATTCCCCGCATCTGATTCCCCACCTCTGATTCCCCAGCTCTGATTCCCCGCCTCTGATTCCCCAACTCTGATTCCCCACCTCTGATTCCCCAGCTCTGATTACCCACCTCTGATTCCCCATATCTAATTCCCAGCCTCTGTTTCCCCGCCTCTGATTCCCCAACTTTGATTCCCCACCTCTGATTCCCCAACTCTGATTCCCTGCATCTAATTCCCCAGCTCTGATTCCCCGCCTCTGATTCTTCGTGTCTGATTTCCTGCCTCTGATTCCCCGCCTCTGATTACCCATGTCTGATTCACCACCTCTGTTTCCCCGCCTCTGATTCCCAGCCTCTGTTTCCCCAAATCTAATTCCCCACCTCTGATGCACCAACTCTGATTCCCCGCCTCTGATTCCCCAGCTCTGATTCCCCGCCTCTGATTCCCCGCATCCGAATCCGCATATCTGATTCCACGCCTCTGTTTCCCCGCCTCTGATTCCCCGCCTCTGTTTCCCCATATCTGATTCCCCGCCTCTGATACCCAACTATGATTCCACGCCTCTGTTTCCCCGCCTCTGATTCCCCAACTCTGATACCCCACCTCTGATTCCCCAGCTCTGATTCCCCGCCTCTGATTCCCCAACTCTGATTCCCCACCTCTGATTCCCCAGCTCTGATTACCCACCTCTGATTCCCCATATCTAATTCCCAGCCTCTGTTTCCCCGCCTCTGATTCCCCGCCACTGTTTCCCCATATCTGATTCTCCGCCTCTGAATCCCCAGCTCTGATTCCCCGCATCTGATTCCCCGTGTTTGATTCCCTGCCTCTGATTCCCCGCCTCTGATTCCCCATCTCTGATTCACCGCCTTTGATTCGCCACCTCTGATTCCCCATATCTGATTCCTCGCCTCTGTTTCCCCGCCTCTGATATCCCGCCTCTGATTCCCCATATCTCATTCCCCGCCTCTGATTCCCCATCTCTGATTCCCGGACTCTGATTCCCCACCTCTGATTCCCGGCCTCTGATTCGCTGCTTCTGATTCTGATTCCCTGCCTCTGATTCCCCATCTCTGATTCCGCACATCTAATTCCCCACCTCTGTTTCCCCGCCTCTGATTCCCCGCCTCTGTTTCCCCATATCTAATTCCCCACCTCTGATGCACCAACTCTGATTCCCCGCCTCTGATTCCCCAGCTCTGATTCCCCGCCTCTGATTCCCCGCATCCGATTCCCCATATCTGATTCCCCGCCTCTGATTCCCAACTATGATTCCCCGCCTCTGATTCCCCAGCTCTGATTCCCAGCCTCTGAATCCCCGTGTCTGATATCCTGCCTCTGATTCCCCGCCTCTGATTCCCCATCTCAGATTCACCGCCTCTGATTCCCCACCTCTGATTCCCCATCTCTGATTCCGCACATCCGATTCCCTGCCTCTGATTCCCCGCCTCTGATTCCCCAACTTTGATTCCCCACCTCTGATTCCCCAGCTCTGATTCCCCGCATCTGATTCCCCGCATCTGATTCCCCACCTCTGATTCCCCAGCTCTGATTCCCCGCCTCTGATTCCCCAACTCTGATTCCCCACCACTGATTCCCCAGCTCTGATTACCCACCTCTGATTCCCCATATCTAATTCCCAGCCTCTGTTTCCCCGCCTCTGATTCCCCGCCACTGTTTCCCCATATCTGATTCTCCGCCTCTGAATCCCCAACTCTGATTCCCTGCATCTAATTCCCCAGTTCTGATTCCCCGCCTCTGATTCCCCGTGTCTGATTTCCTGCCTCTGTTTCCCCGCCTCTGATTCCCCGCCTCTGTTTCCCCATATCTGATTCCCCGCCTCTGTTTCCCCACCTCTGATTCCCCGCCTCTGATTCCCCGTGTCTGATTTCCTGCCTCTGATTCCCCGCCTCTGATTACCCATGTCTGATTCACCGCCTCTGATTCCCCACCTCTGATTCCCCATCTCTGATTCCGCACATCCGATTCCAAGCCTCTGATTCCCCATCTCCGATTCCCCGCCTCTGATTCCCCAACTCTGATTCCCCACCTCTGATTCCCCAGCTCTGATTCGCCGCCTCTGATTCCCCGTGTTTGATTCCCTGCCTCTGATTCCCCGCCTCTGATTCCCCATCTCTGATTCACCGCCTTTGATTCGCCACCTCTGATTCCCCATATCTGATTCCTCGCCTCTGTTTCCCCGCCTCTGATTTCCCGCCTCTGATTCCCCATATCTCATTCCCCGCCTCTGATTCCCCATCTCTGATTCCCGGACTCTGATTCCCCACCTCTGATTCCCGGCCTCTGATTCGCTGCTTCTGATTCTGATTCCCTGCCTCTGATTCCCCATCTCTGATTCCGCACATCTAATTCCCCGCCTCTGTTTCCCCGCCTCTGATTCCCCGCCTCTGTTTCCCCATATCTAAGTCCCCGCCTCTGATTCCCCAACTTTGATTCCCCACCTCTGATTCCCCAGCTCTGATTCCCCGCCTCTGATTCCCCGCATCTGATTCCCCACCTCTGATTCCTTAGCTCTGATTCCCCGCCTCTGATTCCCCAACTCTGATTCCCCGCCTCTGATTCCCCGCCTCTGTTTCCCCATATCTGATTCCCCATCTCTGATTCCGCACATCCGATTCCCTGCCTCTGATTCCCCGCCTCTGATTCCCCAACTTTGATTCCCCACCTCTGATTCCCCAGCTCTGATTCCCCGCCTCTGATACCCCGCATCTGATTCCCCACCTCTGATTCCCCACCTCTGATTCCCCAGCTCTGATTACCCACCTCTGATTCCCCATATCTAATTCCCAGCCTCTGTTTCCCCGCCTCTGATTCCCCGCCACTGTTTCCCCATATCAGATTCTCCGCCTCTGAATCCCCAACTCTGATTCCCTGCATCTAATTCCCCAGCTCTGATTCCCCGCCTCTGATTCCCCGTGTCTGATTTCCTGCCTCTGATTCCCCGCCTCTGATTACCCATGTCTGATTCACCGCCTCTGTTTCCCCGCCTCTGATTCCCCGCCTCTGTTTCCCCATATCTAATTCCCCACCTCTGATGCACCAACTCTGACTCCCCGCCTCTGATTCCCCAGCTCTGATTCCCCGCCTCTGATTCCCCGCATCCGATTCCCCATATCTGATTCCCCGCCTCTGTTTCCCCGCCTCTGATTCCCCGCCTCTGTTTCCCCATATCTGATTCCCCGCCTCTGATTCCCAACTATGATTCCCCGCCTCTGATTCCCCAGCTCTGATTCCCTGCCTCTGATTCCCCGCGTTCTATTCCCTGCCTCTGATTCCCCGCCTGTGATTCCCCATCTCTGATTCACCACCTCTGATTCCCCACCTCTGATTCCCCATATCTAATTCCCCGCCTCTGTTTGCCCGCCTCTGATTCCCCGCCTCTGTTTCCCAATATCTGATTCCCCGCCACTGAATCCCCAACTCTGATTCCCTGCCTCTGATTCCCCAGCTCTGATTCCCCGCCTTTGATTCCCCCCGTCTGATTCCCAGCCTCTGAATCCCCGTGTCTGATATCCTGCCTCTGATTCCCCGCCTCTGATTCCCCATCTCAGATTCACCGCCTCTGATTCCCCACCTCTGATTCCCCATCTCTGATTCCGCACATCCGATTCCCTGCCTCTGATTCCCCGACTCTGATTCCCCACCTCTGATTCCCCAGCTCTGATTCCCCGCCTCTGATTCCCCAACTCTGATTCCCCGCCTCTGATTCCCCACCTCTGTTTCCCCATATCTAAGTCCCCGCCTCTGATTCCCCAACTCTGATTCCCCACCTCTGATTCCCCAGCACTGATTACCCACCTCTGATTCCCCATATCTAATTCCCTGCCTCTGTTTCCCCGCCTCTGATTCCCCGCCACTGTTTCCCCATATCTGATTCTCCGCCTCTGATTCCCCGCCTCTGATTCCCCGTGTCTGATTTCCTGCCTCTGATTCCCCGCCTCTGATTACCCATGTCTAATTCACCGCCTCTGATTCCCCACCTCTGATTCCCCATCTCTGATTCCGCACATCCGATTCCCAGCCTCTGATTCCCCATCTCTGATTCCCCGCCTCTGATTCCCCAACTCTGATTCCCCACCTCTGATTCCCCAGCTCTGATTCCCCGCCTCTGATTCCCCGTGTTTGATTCCCTGCCTCTGATTCCCCGCCTCTGATTCCCCAGCTCTGATTCCCCGCCTCTGATTCCCCGTGTTTGATTCCTCGCCTCTGTTTCCCAGCCTCTGATTTCCCGCCTCTGATTCCCCATATCTCATTCCCCGCCTCTGATTCCCCATCTCTGATTCCCGGACTCTGATTCCCCACCTCTGATTCCCGGCCTCTGATTCGCTGCTTCTGATTCTGATTGCCTGCCTCTGATTTCCCATCTCTGATTCCGCACATCTAATTCCCCGCCTCTGTTTCCCCGCCTCTGATTCCCCGCCTCTGTTTCCCCATATCTAAGTCCCCGCCTCTGATTCCCCAACTTTGATTCCCCACCTCTGATTCCCCAGCTCTGATTCCCCGCCTCTGATTCCCCGCATCTGATTCCCTGCATCTGATTCCCAGCCTCTGATTCCCTGCCTCTGATTCCCAAACTCTGATTCCCCACCTCTGATTCCCCATATCTGATTCCCCGCCTCTGTTTCCCCGCCTCTGATTCCCCGCCTCTGTTTCCCAATATCTGATTCCCCGCCTCTGTTTCCCCACCTCTGATTCCCCGCCTCTGATTCCCCGTGTCTGATTTCCTGCCTCTGATTCCCCGCCTCTGATTACCCATGTCTGATTCACCGCCTCTGATTCCCCACCTCTGATTCCCCATCTCTGATTCCGCACATCTGATTCCCCGCCTCTGTTTCCCCACCTCTGATTCCCCGCCTCTGATTCCCCGCCTTTGATTCCCCCCGTCTGATTCCCAGCCTCTGAATCCCCGTGTCTGATATCCTGCCTCTGATTCCCCGCCTCTGATTCCCCATCTCAGATTCACCGCCTCTGATTCCCCACCTCTGATTCCCCATCTCTGATTCCGCACATCCGATTCCCTGCCTCTGATTCCCCGACTCTGATTCCCCACCTCTGATTCCCCAGCTCTGATTCCCCGCCTCTGATTCCCCAACTCTGATTCCCCGCCTCTGATTCCCCACCTCTGTTTCCCCATATCTAAGTCCCCGCCTCTGATTCCCCAACTCTGATTCCCCACCTCTGATTCCCCAGCTCTGATTACCCACCTCTGATTCCCCATATCTAATTCCCTGCCTCTGTTTCCCCGCCTCTGATTCCCCGCCACTGTTTCCCCATATCTGATTCTCCGCCTCTGATTCCCCGCCTCTGATTCCCCGTGTCTGATTTCCTGCCTCTGATTCCCCGCCTCTGATTACCCATGTCTAATTCACCGCCTCTGATTCCCCACCTCTGATTCCCCATCTCTGATTCCGCACATCCGATTCCCAGCCTCTGATTCCCCATCTCTGATTCCCCGCCTCTGATTCCCCAACTCTGATTCCCCACCTCTGATTCCCCAGCTCTGATTCCCCGCCTCTGATTCCCCGTGTTTGATTCCCTGCCTCTGATTCCCCGCCTCTGATTCCCCAGCTCTGATTCCCCGCCTCTGATTCCCCGTGTTTGATTCCTCGCCTCTGTTTCCCAGCCTCTGATTTCCCGCCTCTGATTCCCCATATCTCATTCCCCGCCTCTGATTCCCCATCTCTGATTCCCGGACTCTGATTCCCCACCTCTGATTCCCGGCCTCTGATTCGCTGCTTCTGATTCTGATTGCCTGCCTCTGATTTCCCATCTCTGATTCCGCACATCTAATTCCCCGCCTCTGTTTCCCCGCCTCTGATTCCCCGCCTCTGTTTCCCCATATCTAAGTCCCCGCCTCTGATTCCCCAACTTTGATTCCCCACCTCTGATTCCCCAGCTCTGATTCCCCGCCTCTGATTCCCCGCATCTGATTCCCTGCATCTGATTCCCAGCCTCTGATTCCCTGCCTCTGATTCCCAAACTCTGATTCCCCACCTCTGATTCCCCATATCTGATTCCCCGCCTCTGTTTCCCCGCCTCTGATTCCCCGCCTCTGTTTCCCAATATCTGATTCCCCGCCTCTGTTTCCCCACCTCTGATTCCCCGCCTCTGATTCCCCGTGTCTGATTTCCTGCCTCTGATTCCCCGCCTCTGATTACCCATGACTGATTCACCGCCTCTGATTCCCCACCTCTGATTCCCCATCTCTGATTCCGCACATCCGATTCCCAGCCTCTGATTCCCCATCTCTGATTCCCCGCCTCTGATTCCCCAACTCTGATTCCCCACCTCTGATTCCCCAGCTCTGATTCCCCGCATCTGATTCCCCGTGTTTGATTCCCTGCCTCTGATTCCCCGCCTCTGATTCCCCATCTCTGATTCACCGCCTTTGATTCGCCACCTCTGATTCCCCATATCTGATTCCTCGCCTCTGTTTCCCCGCCTCTGATTTCCCGCCTCTGAATCCCCATATCTCATTCCCCGCCTCTGATTCCCCATCTCTGATTCCCGGACTCTGATTCCCCACCTCTGATTCCCGGCCTCTGATTCGCTGCTTCTGATTCTGATTCCCTGCCTCTGATTCCCCATCTCTGATTCCGCACATCTAATTCCCCACCTCTGTTTCCCCGCCTCTGATTCCCCGCCTCTGTTTCCCCATATCTAAGTCCCCGCCTCTGATTCCCCAACTTTGATTCCCCACCTCTGATTCCCCAGCTCTGATTCCCCGCCTCTGATTCCCCGCATCTGATTCCCCACCTCTGATTCCCCAGCTCTGATTCCCCGCCTCTGATTCCCCAACTCTGATTCCCCGCCTCTGATTCCCCGCCTCTGTTTCCCCATATCTGATTCCCCATCTCTGATTCCGCACATCCGATTCCCTGCCTCTGATTCCCCGCCTCTGATTCCCCAACTTTGATTCCCCACCTCTGATTCCCCAGCTCTGATTCCCCACCTCTGATTGCCCGCATCTGATTCCCCTCCTCTGATTCCCCAGCTCTGATTCCCCGCCTCTGATTCCCCAACTCTGATTCCCCACCTCTGATTCCCCAGCTCTGATTACCCACCTCTGATTCCCCATATCTAATTCCCAGCCTCTGTTTCCCCGCCTCTGATTCCCCAACTTTGATTCCCCACCTCTGATTCCCCAACTCTGATTCCCTGCATCTAATTCCCCAGCTCTGATTCCCCGCCTCTGATTCTTCGTGTCTGATTTCCTGCCTCTGATTCCCCGCCTCTGATTACCCATGTCTGATTCACCGCCTCTGTTTCCCCGCCTCTGATTCCCCGCCTCTGTTTCCCCATATCTAATTCCCCACCTCTGATGCACCAACTCTGATTCCCCGCCTCTGATTCCCCAGCTCTGATTCCCCGCCTCTGATTCCCCGCATCCGAATCCGCATATCTGATTCCACGCCTTTGTTTCCCCGCCTCTGATTCCCCGCCTCTGCTTTCCCATATCTGATTCCCCGCCTCTGATTCCCAACTATGATTCCACGCCTCTGTTTCCCCGCCTCTGATTCCCCGCCTCTGTTTCCCCATATCTGATTCCCCGCCTCTGATTCCCAACTATGATTCCCCGCCTCTGATACCCCAACTCTGATTCCCCACCTCTGATTCCCCAGCTCTGATTCCCCGCCTCTGATTCCCCAACTCTGATTCCCCACCTCTGATTCCCCAGCTCTGATTACCCACCTCTGATTCCCCATATCTAATTCCCAGCCTCTGTTTCCCCGCCTCTGATTCCCCGCCACTGTTTCCCCATATCTGATTCTCCGCCTCTGAATCCCCAACTCTGATTCCCTGCATCTAATTCCCCAGCTCTGATTCCCCGCCTCTGTTTCCCCATATCTAATTCCCCACCTCTGATGCACCAACTCTGATTCCCCGCCTCTGATTCCCCAGCTCTGATTCCCCGCCTCTGATTCCCCGCATCCGATTCCCCATATCTGATTCCACGCCTCTGTTTCCCCGCCTCTGATTCCCCGCCTCTGTTTCCCCATATCTGATTCCCCGCCTCTGATTCCCAACTATGATTCCCCGCCTCTGATTCCCCAGCTCTGATTCCCAGCCTCTGAATCCCCGTGTCTGATATCCTGCCTCTGATTCCCCGCCTCTGATTCCCCATCTCTGATTCACCGCCTCTGATTCCCCACCTCTGATTCCCCATCTCTGATTCCGCACATCCGATTCCCTGCCTCTGATTCCCCGCCTCTGATTCCCCAACTTTGATTCCCCGCCTCTGATTCCCCGCATCTGATTCCCCACCTCTGATTCCCCAGCTCTGATTCCCCGCCTCTGATTCCCCAACTCTGATTCCCCACCTCTGATTCCCCAGCTCTGATTACCCACCACTGATTCCCCATATCTAATTCCCAGCCTCTGTTTCCCCGCCTCTGATTCCCCGCCACTGTTTCCCCATATCTGATTCTCCGCCTCTGAATCCCCAACTCTGATTCCCTGCATCTAATTCACCAGCTCTGATACCCCGCCTCTGATTCCCCGTGTCTGATTTCCTGCCTCTGATTCCCAGCCTCTGATTACCCATGTCTGATTCACCGCCTCTGATTCCCCACCTCTGATTCCCCATCTCTGATTCCGCACATCCGATTCCCAGCCTCTGATTCCCCATCTCTGATTCCCCGCCTCTGATTCCCCAACTCTGATTCCCCACCTCTGATTCCCCAGCTCTGATTCCCCGCCTCTGATTCCCCGTGTTTGATTCCCTGCCTCCGATTCCCCGCCTCTGATTCCCCATCTCTGATTCACCGCCTTTGATTCGCCACCTCTGATTCCCCATATCTGATTCCTCGCCTCTGTTTCCCCGCCTCTGATTTCCCGCCTCTGATTCCCCATATCTCATTCCCCGCCTCTGATTCCCCATCTCTGATTCCCGGACTTTGATTCCCCACCTCTGATTCCCGGCCTCTGATTCGCTGCTTCTGATTCTGATTCCCTGCCTCTGATTCCCCATCTCTGATTCCGCACATCTAATTCCCCGCCTCTGTTTCCCCGCCTCTGATTCCCCGCCTCTGTTTCCCCATATCTAAGTCCCCGCCTCTGATTCCCCAACTTTGATTCCCCACCTCTGATTCCCCAGCTCTGATTCCCCGCCTCTGATTCCCCGCATCTGATTCCCCGCCTCTGATTCCCCGCATCTGATTCCCCACCTCTGATTCCCCAGCTCTGATTCCCCGCCTCTGATTCCCCAACTCTGATTCCCCACCTCTGATTCCCCAGCTCTGATTACCCACCTCTGATTCCCCATATCTAATTCCCAGCCTCTGTTTCCCCGCCTCTGATTCCCCGCCACTGTTTCCCCATATCTGATTCTCCGCCTCTGAATCCCCAACTCTGATTCCCTGCATCTAATTCCCCAGCTCTGATTCCCCGCCTCTGATTCCCCGTGTCTGATTTCCTGCCTCTGATTCCCCGCCTCTGATTACCCATGTCTGATTCACCGCCTCTGTTTCCCTGCCTCTGATTCCCCGCCTCTGTTTCCCCATATCTAATTCCCCACCTCTGATGCACCAACTCTGATTCCCCGCCTCTGATTCCCCAGCTCTGATTCCCCGCCTCTGATTCCCCGCATCCGATTCCCCATATCTGATTCCACGCCTCTGTTTCCCCGCCTCTGATTCCCCGCCTCTGTTTCCCCATATCTGATTCCCCGCCTCTGATTCCCAACTATGATTCCACGCCTCTGTTTCCCCGCCTCTGATTCCCCGCCTCTGTTTCCCCATATCTGATTCCCCGCCTCTGATTCCCAACTATGATTCCCCGCCTCTGATACCCCAACTCTGATTCCCCACCTCTGATTCCCCAGCTCTGATTCCCCGCCTCTGATTCCCCAACTCTGATTCCCCACCTCTGATTCCCCAGCTCTGATTACCCACCTCTGATTCCCCATATCTAATTCCCAGCCTCTGTTTCCCCGCCTCTGATTCCCCGCCACTGTTTCCCCATATCTGATTCTCCGCCTCTGAATCCCCAACTCTGATTCCCTGCATCTAATTCCCCAGCTCTGATTCCCCGCCTCTGTCTCACCATATCTAATTCCCCACCTCTGATGCACCAACTCTGATTCCCCGCCTCTGATTCCCCAGCTCTGATTCCCCGCCTCTGATTCCCCGCATCCGATTCCCCATATCTGATTCCACGCCTCTGTTTCCCCGCCTCTGATTCCCCGCCTCTGTTTCCCCATATCTGATTCCCCGCCTCTGATTCCCAACTATGATTCCCCGCCTCTGATTCCCCAGCTCTGATTCCCAGCCTCTGAATCCCCGTGTCTGATATCCTGCCTCTGATTCCCCATCTCAGATTCACCGCCTCTGATTCCCCACCTCTGATTCCCCATCTCTGATTCCGCACATCCGATTCCCTGCCTCTGATCCCCCGCCTCTGATTCCCCAACTTTGATTCCCCGCCTCTGATTCACCGCATCTGATTCCCCACCTCTGATTCCCCAGCTCTGATTCCCCGCCTCTGATTCCCCAACTCTGATTCCCCACCTCTGATTCCCCAGCTCTGATTACCCACCTCTGATTCCCCATATCTAATTCCCAGCCTCTGTTTCCCCGCCTCTGATTCCCCGCCACTGTTTCCCCATATCTGATTCTCCGCCTCTGAATCCCCAACTCTGATTCCCTGCATCTAATTCCCCAGCTCTGATTCCCCGCCTCTGATTCCCCGTGTCTGATTTCCTGCCTCTGATTCCCCGCCTCTGATTACCCATGTCTGATACACCGCCTCTGTTTCCCCGCCTCTGATTCCCCGCCTCTGTTTCCCCATATCTAATTCCCCACCTCTGATGCACCAACTCTGATTCCCCGCCTCTGATTCCCCAGCTCTGATTTCCCGCCTCTGATTCCCCGCATCCGATTCCCCATATCTGATTCCCCGCCTGTGGTTCCCCGCCTCTGATTCCCCGCCTCTGTTTCCCCATATCTGATTCCCCGCCTCTGATTCCCAACTATGATTCCCCGCCTCTGATTCCCCAGCTCTGATTCCCTGCCTCTGATTCCCCGCGTTCTATTCCCCGCCTCTGATTCCCCGCCTGTGATTCCCTATCTCTGATTCACCACCTCTGATTCCCCACCTCTGATTCCCCATATCTAATTCCCCGCCTCTGTTTGCCCGCCTCTGATTCCCCGCCTCTGTTTCCCCATATCTGATTCCCCGCCACTGAATCCCCAACTCTGATTCCCTGCCTCTGATTCCCCAGCTCTGATTCCCCGCCTTTGATTCCCCCCGTCTGATTCCCAGCCTCTGAATCCCCGTGTCTGATATCCTGCCTCTGATTCCCCGCCTCTGATTCCCCATCTCAGATTCACCGCCTCTGATTCCCCACCTCTGATTCCCCATCTCTGATTCCGCACATCCGATTCCCTGCCTCTGATTCCCCGACTCTGATTCCCCACCTCTGATTCCCCAGCTCTGATTCCCCGCCTCTGATTCCCCAACTCTGATTCCCCGCCTCTGATTCCCCACCTCTGTTTCCCCATATCTAAGTCCCCGCCTCTGATTCCCCAACTCTGATTCCCCACCTCTGATTCCCCAGCTCTGATTACCCACCTCTGATTCCCCATATCTAATTCCCTGCCTCTGTTTCCCCGCCTCTGATTACCCGCCACTGTTTCCCCATATCTGATTCTCCGCCTCTGATTCCCCGCCTCTGATTCCCCGTGTCTGATTTCCTGCCTCTGATTCCCCGCCTCTGATTACCCATGTCTAATTCACCGCCTCTGATTCCCCACCTCTGATTCCCCATCTCTGATTCCGCACATCCGATTCCCAGCCTCTGATTCCACATCTCTGATTCCCCGCCTCTGATTCCCCAACTCTGATTCCCCTCCTCTGATTCCCCAGCTCTGATACCCCGCCTCTGATTCCCCGTGTTTGATTCCCTGCCTCTGATTCCCCGCCTCTGATTCCCCAGCTCTGATTCCCCGCCTCTGATTCCCCGTGTTTGATTCCTCGCCTCTGTTTCCCAGCCTCTGATTTCCCACCTCTGATTCCCCATATCTCATTCCCCGCCTCTGATTCCCCATCTCTGATTCACGGACTCTGATTTCCCGCCTCTGATTCCCCATATCTCATTCCCCGCCTCTGATTCCCCATCTCTGATTCCCGGACTCTGATTCCCCACCTCTGATTCCCCGCCTCTGATTCCCCGCCTCTGATTCCCCAACTCTGATTCCCCATCTCTGATTCCGCACATCTAATTCCCCGCCTCTGTTTCCCCGCCTCTGATTCCCCGCCTCTGTTTCCCCATATCTAAGTCCCCGCCTCTGATTCCCCAACTTTGATTCCCCACCTCTGATTCCCCAGCTCTGATTCCCCGCCTCTGATTCCCCGCATCTGATTCCCTGCATCTGATTCCCAGCCTCTGATTCCCTGCCTCTGATTCCCAAACTCTGATTCCCCACCTCTGATTCCCCATATCTGATTCCCCGCCTCTGTTTCCCCGCCTCTGATTCCCCGCCTCTGTTTCCCCATATCTGATTCCCCGCCTCTGTTTCCCCACCTCTGATTCCCCGCCTCTGATTCCCCGTGTCTGATTTCCTGCCTCTGATTCCCCGCCTCTGATTACCCATGTCTGATTCACCGCCTCTGATTCCCCACCTCTGATTCCCCATCTCTGATTCCGCACATCCGATTCCCAGCCTCTGATTCCCCATCTCTGATTCCCCGCCTCTGATTCCCCAACTCTGATTCCCCACCTCTGATTCACCAGCTCTGATTCCCCGCATCTGATTCCCCGTGTTTGATTCCCTGACTCTGATTCCCCGCCTCTGATTCCCCATCTCTGATTCACCGCCTTTGATTCGCCACCTCTGATTCCCCATATCTGATTCCTCGCCTCTGTTTCCCCGCCTCTGATTTCCCGCCTCTGATTCCCCATATCTCATTCCCCGCCTCTGATTCCCCATCTCTGATTCCCGGACTCTGATTCCCCACCACTGATTCCCGGCCTCTGATTCGCTGCTTCTGATTCTGATTCCCTGCCTCTGATTCCCCATCTCTGATTCCGCACATCTAATTCCCCACCTCTGTTTCCCCGCCTCTGATTCCCCGCCTCTGTTTCCCCATATCTAAGTCCCCGCCTCTGATTCCCCAACTTTGATTCCCCACCTCTGATTCCCCAGCTCTGATTCCCCGCCTCTGATTCCCCGCATCTGATTCCCCACCTCTGATTCCCCAGCTCTGATTCCCCGCCTCTGATTCCCCAACTCTGATTCCCCGCCTCTGATTCCCCGCCTCTGTTTCCTCATATCTGATTCCCCATCTCTGATTCCGCACATCCGATTCCCTGCCTCTGATTCCCCGCCTCTGATTCCCCAACTTTGATTCCCCACCTCTGATTCCCCAGCTCTGATTCCCCACCTCTGATTCCCCGCATCTGATTCCCCACCTCTGATTCCCCAGCTCTGATTCCCCGCCTCTGATTCCCCAACTCTGATTCCCCACCTCTGATTCCCCAGCTCTGATTACCCACCTCTGATTCCCCATATCTAATTCCCAGCCTCTGTTTCCCCGCCTCTGATTCCCCAACTTTGATTCCCCACCTCTGATTCCCCAACTCTGATTCCCTGCATCTAATTCCCCAGCTCTGATTCCCCGCCTCTGATTCTTCGTGTCTGATTTCCTGCCTCTGATTCCCCGCCTCTGATTACCCATGTCTGATTCACCGCCTCTGTTTCCCCGCCTCTGATTCCCAGCCTCTGTTTCCCCAAATCTAATTCCCCACCTCTGATGCACCAACTCTGATTCCCCGCCTCTGATTCCCCAGCTCTGATTCCCCGCCTCTGATTCCCCGCATCCGAATCCGCATATCTGATTCCACGCCTCTGTTTCCCCGCCTCTGATTCCCCGCCTCTGTTTCCCCATATCTGATTCCCCGCCTCTGATACCCAACTATGATTCCACGCCTCTGTTTCCCCGCCTCTGATTCCCCAACTCTGATTCCCCTCCTCTGATTCCCCAGCTCTGATTCCCCGCCTCTGATTCCCCAACTCTGATTCCCCACCTCTGATTCCCCAGCTCTGATTACCCACCTCTGATTCCCCATATCTAATTCCCAGCCTCTGTTTCCCCGCCTCTGATTCCCCGCCACTGTTTCCCCATATCTGATTCTCCGCCTCTGAATCCCCAGCTCTGATTCCCCGCATCTGATTCCCCGTGTTTGATTCCCTGCCTCTGATTCCCCGCCTCTGATTCCCCATCTCTGATTCACCGCCTTTGATTCGCCACCTCTGATTCCCCATATCTGATTCCTCGCCTCTGTTTCCCCGCCTCTGATATCCCGCCTCTGATTCCCCATATCTCATTCCCCGCCTCTGATTCCCCATCTCTGATTCCCGGACTCTGATTCCCCACCTCTGATTCCCGGCCTCTGATTCGCTGCTTCTGATTCTGATTCCCTGCCTCTGATTCCCCATCTCTGATTCCGCACATCTAATTCCCCACCTCTGTTTCCCCGCCTCTGATTCCCCGCCTCTGTTTCCCCATATCTAATTCCCCACCTCTGATGCACCAACTCTGATTCCCCGCCTCTGATTCCCCAGCTCTGATTCCCCGCCTCTGATTCCCCGCATCCGATTCCCCATATCTGATTCCCCGCCTCTGATTCCCAACTATGATTCCCCGCCTCTGATTCCCCAGCTCTGATTCCCAGCCTCTGAATCCCCGTGTCTGATATCCTGCCTCTGATTCCCCGCCTCTGATTCCCCATCTCAGATTCACCGCCTCTGATTCCCCACCTCTGATTCCCCATCTCTGATTCCGCACATCCGATTCCCTGCCTCTGATTCCCCGCCTCTGATTCCCCAACTTTGATTCCCCACCTCTGATTCCCCAGCTCTGATTCCCCGCCTCTGATTCCCCGCATCTGATTCCCCACCTCTGATTCCCCAGCTCTGATTCCCCGCCTCTGATTCCCCAACTCTGATTCCCCACCACTGATTCCCCAGCTCTGATTACCCACCTCTGATTCCCCATATCTAATTCCCAGCCTCTGTTTCCCCGCCTCTGATTCCCCGCCACTGTTTCCCCATATCTGATTCTCCGCCTCTGAATCCCCAACTCTGATTCCCTGCATCTAATTCCCCAGTTCTGATTCCCCGCCTCTGATTCCCCGTGTCTGATTTCCTGCCTCTGTTTCCCCGCCTCTGATTCCCCGCCTCTGTTTCCCCATATCTGATTCCCCGCCTCTGTTTCCCCACCTCTGATTCCCCGCCTCTGATTCCCCGTGTCTGATTTCCTGCCTCTGATTCCCCGCCTCTGATTACCCATGTCTGATTCACCGCCTCTGATTCCCCACCTCTGATTCCCCATCTCTGATTCCGCACATCCGATTCCAAGCCTCTGATTCCCCATCTCCGATTCCCCGCCTCTGATTCCCCAACTCTGATTCCCCACCTCTGATTCCCCAGCTCTGATTCGCCGCCTCTGATTCCCCGTGTTTGATTCCCTGCCTCTGATTCCCCGCCTCTGATTCCCCATCTCTGATTCACCGCCTTTGATTCGCCACCTCTGATTCCCCATATCTGATTCCTCGCCTCTGTTTCCCCGCCTCTGATTTCCCGCCTCTGATTCCCCATATCTCATTCCCCGCCTCTGATTCCCCATCTCTGATTCCCGGACTCTGATTCCCCACCTCTGATTCCCGGCCTCTGATTCGCTGCTTCTGATTCTGATTCCCTGCCTCTGATTCCCCATCTCTGATTTTGCACATCTAATTCCCCGCCTCTGTTTCCCCGCCTCTGATTCCCCGCCTCTGTTTCCCCATATCTAAGTCCCCGCCTCTGATTCCCCAACTTTGATTCCCCACCTCTGATTCCCCAGCTCTGATTCCCCGCCTCTGATTCCCCGCATCTGATTCCCCACCTCTGATTCCTTAGCTCTGATTCCCCGCCTCTGATTCCCCAACTCTGATTCCCCGCCTCTGATTCCCCGCCTCTGTTTCCCCATATCTGATTCCCCATCTCTGATTCCGCACATCCGATTCCCTGCCTCTGATTCCCCGCCTCTGATTCCCCAACTTTGATTCCCCACCTCTGATTCCCCAGCTCTGATTCCCCGCCTCTGATACCCCGCATCTGATTCCCCACCTCTGATTCCCCACCTCTGATTCCCCAGCTCTGATTACCCACCTCTGATTCCCCATATCTAATTCCCAGCCTCTGTTTCCCCGCCTCTGATTCCCCGCCACTGTTTCCCCATATCAGATTCTCCGCCTCTGAATCCCCAACTCTGATTCCCTGCATCTAATTCCCCAGCTCTGATTCCCCGCCTCTGATTCCCCGTGTCTGATTTCCTGCCTCTGATTCCCCGCCTCTGATTACCCATGTCTGATTCACCGCCTCTGTTTCCCCGCCTCTGATTCCCCGCCTCTGTTTCCCCATATCTAATTCCCCACCTCTGATGCACCAACTCTGACTCCCCGCCTCTGATTCCCCAGCTCTGATTCCCCGCCTCTGATTCCCTGCATCCGATTCCCCATATCTGATTCCCCGCCTCTGTTTCCCCGCCTCTGATTCCCCGCCTCTGTTTCCCCATATCTGATTCCCCGCCTCTGATTCCCAACTATGATTCCCCGCCTCTGATTCCCCAGCTCTGATTCCCTGCCTCTGATTCCCCGCGTTCTATTCCCTGCCTCTGATTCCCCGCCTGTGATTCCCCATCTCTGATTCACCACCTCTGATTCCCCACCTCTGATTCCCCATATCTAATTCCCCGCCTCTGTTTGCCCGCCTCTGATTCCCCGCCTCTGTTTCCCAATATCTGATTCCCCGCCACTGAATCCCCAACTCTGATTCCCTGCCTCTGATTCCCCAGCTCTGATTCCCCGCCTTTGATTCCCCCCGTCTGATTCCCAGCCTCTGAATCCCCGTGTCTGATATCCTGCCTCTGATTCCCCGCCTCTGATTCCCCATCTCAGATTCACCGCCTCTGATTCCCCACCTCTGATTCCCCATCTCTGATTCCGCACATCCGATTCCCTGCCTCTGATTCCCCGACTCTGATTCCCCACCTCTGATTCCCCAGCTCTGATTCCCCGCCTCTGATTCCCCAACTCTGATTCCCCGCCTCTGATTCCCCACCTCTGTTTCCCCATATCTAAGTCCCCGCCTCTGATTCCCCAACTCTGATTCCCCACCTCTGATTCCCCAGCTCTGATTACCCACCTCTGATTCCCCATATCTAATTCCCTGCCTCTGTTTCCCCGCCTCTGATTCCCCGCCACTGTTTCCCCATATCTGATTCTCCGCCTCTGATTCCCCGCCTCTGATTCCCCGTGTCTGATTTCCTGCCTCTGATTCCCCGCCTCTGATTACCCATGTCTAATTCACCGCCTCTGATTCCCCACCTCTGATTCCCCATCTCTGATTCCGCACATCCGATTCCCAGCCTCTGATTCCCCATCTCTGATTCCCCGCCTCTGATTCCCCAACTCTGATTCCCCACCTCTGATTCCCCAGCTCTGATTCCCCGCCTCTGATTCCCCGTGTTTGATTCCCTGCCTCTGATTCCCCGCCTCTGATTCCCCAGCTCTGATTCCCCGCCTCTGATTCCCCGTGTTTGATTCCTCGCCTCTGTTTCCCAGCCTCTGATTTCCCGCCTCTGATTCCCCATATCTCATTCCCCGCCTCTGATTCCCCATCTCTGATTCCCGGACTCTGATTCCCCACCTCTGATTCCCGGCCTCTGATTCGCTGCTTCTGATTCTGATTGCCTGCCTCTGATTTCCCATCTCTGATTCCGCACATCTAATTCCCCGCCTCTGTTTCCCCGCCTCTGATTCCCCGCCTCTGTTTCCCCATATCTAAGTCCCCGCCTCTGATTCCCCAACTTTGATTCCCCACCTCTGATTCCCCAGCTCTGATTCCCCGCCTCTGATTCCCCGCATCTGATTCCCTGCATCTGATTCCCAGCCTCTGATTCCCTGCCTCTGATTCCCAAACTCTGATTCCCCACCTCTGATTCCCCATATCTGATTCCCCGCCTCTGTTTCCCCGCCTCTGATTCCCCGCCTCTGTTTCCCAATATCTGATTCCCCGCCTCTGTTTCCCCACCTCTGATTCCCCGCCTCTGATTCCCCGTGTCTGATTTCCTGCCTCTGATTCCCCGCCTCTGATTACCCATGTCTGATTCACCGCCTCTGATTCCCCACCTCTGATTCCCCATCTCTGATTCCGCACATCCGATTCCCAGCCTCTGATTCCCCATCTCTGATTCCCCGCCTCTGATTCCCCAACTCTGATTCCCCACCTCTGATTCCCCAGCTCTGATTCCCCGCATCTGATTCCCCGTGTTTGATTCCCTGCCTCTGATTCCCCGCCTCTGATTCCCCATCTCTGATTCACCGCCTTTGATTCGCCACCTCTGATTCCCCATATCTGATTCCTCGCCTCTGTTTCCCCGCCTCTGATTTCCCGCCTCTGAATCCCCATATCTCATTCCCCGCCTCTGATTCCCCATCTCTGATTCCCGGACTCTGATTCCCCACCTCTGATTCCCGGCCTCTGATTCGCTGCTTCTGATTCTGATTCCCTGCCTCTGATTCCCCATCTCTGATTCCGCACATCTAATTCCCCACCTCTGTTTCCCCGCCTCTGATTCCCCGCCTCTGTTTCCCCATATCTAAGTCCCCGCCTCTGATTCCCCAACTTTGATTCCCCACCTCTGATTCCCCAGCTCTGATTCCCCGCCTCTGATTCCCCGCATCTGATTCCCCACCTCTGATTCCCCAGCTCTGATTCCCCGCCTCTGATTCCCCAACTCTGATTCCCCGCCTCTGATTCCCCGCCTCTGTTTCCCCATATCTGATTCCCCATCTCTGATTCCGCACATCCGATTCCCTGCCTCTGATTCCCCGCCTCTGATTCCCCAACTTTGATTCCCCACCTCTGATTCCCCAGCTCTGATTCCCCACCTCTGATTGCCCGCATCTGATTCCCCACCTCTGATTCCCCAGCTCTGATTCCCCGCCTCTGATTCCCCAACTCTGATTCCCCACCTCTGATTCCCCAGCTCTGATTACCCACCTCTGATTCCCCATATCTAATTCCCAGCCTCTGTTTCCCCGCCTCTGATTCCCCAACTTTGATTCCCCACCTCTGATTCCCCAACTCTGATTCCCTGCATCTAATTCCCCAGCTCTGATTCCCCGCCTCTGATTCTTCGTGTCTGATTTCCTGCCTCTGATTCCCCGCCTCTGATTACCCATGTCTGATTCACCGCCTCTGTTTCCCCGCCTCTGATTCCCCGCCTCTGTTTCCCCATATCTAATTCCCCACCTCTGATGCACCAACTCTGATTCCCCGCCTCTGATTCCCCAGCTCTGATTCCCCGCCTCTGATTCCCCGCATCCGAATCCGCATATCTGATTCCACGCCTTTGTTTCCCCGCCTCTGATTCCCCGCCTCTGCTTTCCCATATCTGATTCCCCGCCTCTGATTCCCAACTATGATTCCACGCCTCTGTTTCCCCGCCTCTGATTCCCCGCCTCTGTTTCCCCATATCTGATTCCCCGCCTCTGATTCCCAACTATGATTCCCCGCCTCTGATACCCCAACTCTGATTCCCCACCTATGATTCCCCAGCTCTGATTCCCCGCCTCTGATTCCCCAACTCTGATTCCCCACCTCTGATTCCCCAGCTCTGATTACCCACCTCTGATTCCCCATATCTAATTCCCAGCCTCTGTTTCCCCGCCTCTGATTCCCCGCCACTGTTTCCCCATATCTGATTCTCCGCCTCTGAATCCCCAACTCTGATTCCCTGCATCTAATTCCCCAGCTCTGATTCCCCGCCTCTGTTTCCCCATATCTAATTCCCCACCTCAGATGCACCAACTCTGATTCCCCGCCTCTGATTCCCCAGCTCTGATTCCCCGCCTCTGATTCCCCGCATCCGATTCCCCATATCTGATTCCACGCCTCTGTTTCCCCGCCTCTGATTCCCCGCCTCTGTTTCCCCATATCTGATTCCCCGCCTCTGATTCCCAACTATGATTCCCCGCCTCTGATTCCCCAGCTCTGATTCCCAGCCTCTGAATCCCCGTGTCTGATATCCTGCCTCTGATTCCCCGCCTCTGATTCCCCATCTCTGATTCACCGCCTCTGATTCCCCACCTCTGATTCCCCATCTCTGATTCCGCACATCCGATTCCCTGCCTCTGATTCCCCGCCTCTGATTCCCCAACTTTGATTCCCCGCCTCTGATTCCCCGCATCTGATTCCCCACCTCTGATTCACCAGCTCTGATTCCCCGCCTCTGATTCCCCAACTCTGATTCCCCACCTCTGATTCCCCAGCTCTGATTACCCACCACTGATTCCCCATATCTAATTCCCAGCCTCTGTTTCCCCGCCTCTGATTCCCCGCCACTGTTTCCCCATATCTGATTCTCCGCCTCTGAATCCCCAACTCTGATTCCCTGCATCTAATTCACCAGCTCTGATACCCCGCCTCTGATTCCCCGTGTCTGATTTCCTGCCTCTGATTCCCCGCCTCTGATTACCCATGTCTGATTCACCGCCTCTGATTCCCCACCTCTGATTCCCCATCTCTGATTCCGCACATCCGATTCCCAGCCTCTGATTCCCCATCTCTGATTCCCCGCCTCTGATTCCCCAACTCTGATTCCCCACCTCTGATTCCCCAGCTCTGATTCCCCGCCTCTGATTCCCCGTGTTTGATTCCCTGCCTCCGATTCCCCGCCTCTGATTCCCCATCTCTGATTCACCGCCTTTGATTCGCCACCTCTGATTCCCCATATCTGATTCCTCGCCTCTGTTTCCCCGCCTCTGATTTCCCGCCTCTGATTCCCCATATCTCATTCCCCGCCTCTGATTCCCCATCTCTGATTCCCGGACTTTGATTCCCCACCTCTGATTCCCGGCCTCTGATTCGCTGCTTCTGATTCTGATTCCCTGCCTCTGATTCCCCATCTCTGATTCCGCACATCTAATTCCCCGCCTCTGTTTCCCCGCCTCTGATTCCCCGCCTCTGTTTCCCCATATCTAAGTCCCCGCCTCTGATTCCCCAACTTTGATTCCCCACCTCTGATTCCCCAGCTCTGATTCCCCGCCTCTGATTCCCCGCATCTGATTCCCCGCCTCTGATTCCCCGCATCTGATTCCCCACCTCTGATTCCCCAGCTCTGATTCCCCGCCTCTGATTCCCCAACTCTGATTCCCCACCTCTGATTCCCCAGCTCTGATTACCCACCTCTGATTCCCCATATCTAATTCCCAGCCTCTGTTTCCCCGCCTCTGATTCCCCGCCACTGTTTCCCCATATCTGATTCTCCGCCTCTGAATCCCCAACTCTGATTCCCTGCATCTAATTCCCCAGCTCTGATTCCCCGCCTCTGATTCCCCGTGTCTGATTTCCTGCCTCTGATTCCCCGCCTCTGATTACCCATGTCTGATTCACCGCCTCTGTTTCCCTGCCTCTGATTCCCCGCCTCTGTTTCCCCATATCTAATTCCCCACCTCTGATGCACCAACTCTGATTCCCCGCCTCTGATTCCCCAGCTCTGATTCCCCGCCTCTGATTCCCCGCATCCGATTCCCCATATCTGATTCCACGCCTCTGTTTCCCCGCCTCTGATTCCCCGCCTCTGTTTCCCCATATCTGATTCCCCGCCTCTGATTCCCAACTATGATTCCACGCCTCTGTTTCCCCGCCTCTGATTCCCCGCCTCTGTTTCCCCATATCTGATTCCCCGCCTCTGATTCCCAACTATGATTCCCCGCCTCTGATACCCCAACTCTGATTCCCCACCTCTGATTCCCCAGCTCTGATTCCCCGCCTCTGATTCCCCAACTCTGATTCCCCACCTCTGATTCCCCAGCTCTGATTACCCACCTCTGATTCCCCATATCTAATTCCCAGCCTCTGTTTCCCCGCCTCTGATTCCCCGCCACTGTTTCCCCATATCTGATTCTCCGCCTCTGAATCCCCAACTCTGATTCCCTGCATCTAATTCCCCAGCTCTGATTCCCCGCCTCTGTCTCACCATATCTAATTCCCCACCTCTGATGCACCAACTCTGATTCCCCGCCTCTGATTCCCCAGCTCTGATTCCCCGCCTCTGATTCCCCGCATCCGATTCCCCATATCTGATTCCACGCCTCTGTTTCCCCGCCTCTGATTCCCCGCCTCTGTTTCCCCATATCTGATACCCCGCCTCTGATTCCCAACTATGATTCCCCGCCTCTGATTCCCCAGCTCTGATTCCCAGCCTCTGAATCCCCGTGTCTGATATCCTGCCTCTGATTCCCCATCTCAGATTCACCGCCTCTGATTCCCCACCTCTGATTCCCCATCTCTGATTCCGCACATCCGATTCCCTGCCTCTGATCCCCCGCCTCTGATTCCCCAACTTTGATTCCCCGCCTCTGATTCACCGCATCTGATTCCCCACCTCTGATTCCCCAGCTCTGATTCCCCGCCTCTGATTCCCCAACTCTGATTCCCCACCTCTGATTCCCCAGCTCTGATTACCCACCTCTGATTCCCCATATCTAATTCCCAGCCTCTGTTTCCCCGCCTCTGATTCCCCGCCACTGTTTCCCCATATCTGATTCTCCGCCTCTGAATCCCCAACTCTGATTCCCTGCATCTAATTCCCCAGCTCTGATTCCCCGCCTCTGATTCCCCGTGTCTGATTTCCTGCCTCTGATTCCCCGCCTCTGATTACCCATGTCTGATACACCGCCTCTGTTTCCCCGCCTCTGATTCCCCGCCTCTGTTTCCCCATATCTAATTCCCCACCTCTGATGCACAAACTCTGATTCCCCGCCTCTGATTCCCCAGCTCTGATTTCCCGCCTCTGATTCCCCGCATCCGATTCCCCATATCTGATTCCCCGCCTGTGTTTCCCCGCCTCTGATTCCCCGCCTCTGTTTCCCCATATCTGATTCCCCGCCTCTGATTCCCAACTATGATTCCCCGCCTCTGATTCCCCAGCTCTGATTCCCTGCCTCTGATTCCCCGCGTTCTATTCCCCGCCTCTGATTCCCCGCCTGTGATTCCCTATCTCTGATTCACCACCTCTGATTCCCCACCTCTGATTCCCCATATCTAATTCCCCGCCTCTGTTTGCCCGCCTCTGATTCCCCGCCTCTGTTTCCCCATATCTGATTCCCCGCCACTGAATCCCCAACTCTGATTCCCTGCCTCTGATTCCCCAGCTCTGATTCCCCGCCTTTGATTCCCCCCGTCTGATTCCCAGCCTCTGAATCCCCGTGTCTGATATCCTGCCTCTGATTCCCCGCCTCTGATTCCCCATCTCAGATTCACCGCCTCTGATTCCCCACCTCTGATTCCCCATCTCTGATTCCGCACATCCGATTCCCTGCCTCTGATTCCCCGACTCTGATTCCCCACCTCTGATTCCCCAGCTCTGATTCCCCGCCTCTGATTCCCCTAATCTAATTCCCTGCCTCTGTTTCCCCGCCTCTGATTCCCCGCCACTGTTTCCCCATATCTGATTCTCCGCCTCTGAATCCCCAACTCTGATTCCCTGCATCTAATTCCCCAGCTCTGATTCCCCGCTTCTGATTCCGTGTCTGATTTCCTGCCTCCGATTCCCCGCCTCTGATTAACCATGTCTAATTCACCGCCCCTGATTCCCCACCTCTGATTCCCCATCTCTGATTCCGCACATCCGATTCCCAGCCTCTGATTCCCCATCTCTGATTCCCCGCCTCTGATTCCCCAACTCTGATTCCCCACCTCTGATTCCCCAGCTCTGATTCCCCGCCTCTGATTCCCCGTGTTTGATTCCCTGCCTCTGATTCCCCGCCTCTGATTCCCCATCTCTGATTCACCGCCTTTGATTCGCCACCTCTGATTCCCCATATCTGATTCATTGCCTCTGTTTCCCCGCCTCTGATTTCCCGCCTCTGATTCCCCATATCTCATTCCCCGCCTCTGATTCCCCATCTCTGATTCCCGGACTCTGATTCCCCACCTCTGATTCCCGGCCTCTGATTCGCTGCTTCTGATTCTGATTCCCTGCCTCTGATTCCTTATCTCTGATTCCGCACATCTAATTCCCCGCCTCTGTTTCCCCGCCTCTGATTCCCCGCCTCTGTTTCCCCATATCTAAGTCCCCGCCTCTGATTCCCCAACTTTGATTCCCCACCTCTGATTCCCCAGCTCTGATTCCCCGCCTCTGATTCCCCGCATCTGATTCCCTGCATCTGATTCCCAACCTCTGATTCACTGCCTCTGATTCCCAAATTCTGATTCCCCACCTCTGATTCCCCATATCTGATTCCCCGCCTCTGTTTCCCCGCCTCTGATTCCCCGCCTCTGTTTCCCCATATCTTATTCCCCGCCTCTGTTTCCCCGCCTCTGATTCCCCGCCTCTGATTCCCCGTGTCTGATTTCCTGCCTCTGATTCCCCGCTTCTGATTACCCATGTCTGATTCACCGCCTCTGATTCCCCACCTCTGATTCCCCATCTCTGATTCCGCACATCCGATTCCCAGCCTCTGATTCCCCATCTCTGATTCCCCGCCTCTGATTCCCCAACTCTGATTCCCCACCTCTGATTCCCCAGCTCTGATTCCCCGCCTCTGATTCCCCGTGTTTGATTCCCTGCCTCTGATTCCCCGCCTCTGATTCACCGCCTTTGATTCGCCACCTCTGATTCCCCATATCTGATTCCTCGCCTCTGTTTCCCCGCCTCTGATTTCCCGCCTCTGATTCCCCATATCTCATTCCCCGCCTCTGATTCCCCATCTCTGATTCCCGGACTCTGATTCCCCAACTCTGATTCCCGGCCTCTGATTCGCTGCTTCTGATTCTGATTCCCTGCCTCTGATTCCCCATCTCTGATTCCGCACATCTAATTCCCCGCCTCTGTTTCCCCGCCTCTGATTCCCCGCCTCTGTTTCCCCATATCTAAGTCCCCACTCTGATTCCCCAACTTTGATTCCCCACCTCTGATTCCCCAGCTCTGATTCCCCGCCTCTGATTCCCCGCATCTGATTCCCTGCATCTGATTCCCAGCCTCTGATTCCCTGCCTCTGATTCCCAAACTCTGATTCCCCACCTCTGATTCCCCATCTCTGATTCCGAACATCTAATTCCCTGCCTCTGATTCCCCACCTCTGATTCCCCATATCTGATTCCCCGCCTCTGTTTCCCCGCCTCTGATTCCCCGCCTCTGTTTCCCCATATCTAAGTCCCCGCCTCTGATTCCCCAACTTTGATTCCCCACCTCTGATTCCCCAGCTCTTATTGCCCGCCTCTGATTCCCCGCATCTGATTCCCTCCATCTGATTCCCAGCCTCTGATTCCCTGCCTCTGATTCCCAAACTCTGATTCCCCACCTCTGATTCCCCATATCTGATTCCCCGCCTCTGTTTCCCCGCCTCTGATTCCCCGCCTCCGTTTCCCCATATCTGATTCCCCGCCTCTATTTGCCCGCCTCTGATTCCCCGCCTCTGTTTCCCCATATCTGATTACCCGCCTCTGAATCCCCAACTCTGATTCCCTGCCTCTAATTTCCCAGCTCTGATTCCCCGCCTCTGATTCCCCGTGTCTGATTTCCTGCCTCTGATACCCCGCCTCTGATTACACATGTCTGATTCACCGCCTCTGATTCCCCACCTCTGATTCCCCATCTCTGATTCCGCACATCCGATTCACTGCCTCTGATTCCCCAGCTCTGATTCCCCGCCTCTGATTCCCCGCGTCTTATTCCCTGCTTCTGATTCTGATTCCCTGCCTCTGATTCCCCATCTCTGATTCTGCACATCTGATTCCCTGCCTCTGATTCCCCACCTCTGATTCCCCATATCTGATTCCCCGCCTCTGAATCCCCATCTCTGATTCCCGGACTCTGATTCCCCACCTCTGATTCCCCATCTCTGATTCCGCACATCCGATTCCCAGCCTCTGATTCCCCATCTCTGATTCCCCGCCTCTGATTCCCCAACTCTGATTCCCCACCTCTGATTCCCCAGCTCTGATTCCCCGCATCTGATTCCCCGTGTTTGATTCCCTGCCTCTGATTCCCCGCCTCTGATTCCCCATCTCTGATTCACCGCCTTTGATTCGCCACCTCTGATTCCCCATATCTGATTCCTCGCCTCTGTTTCCCCGCCTCTGATTTCCCGCCTCTGAATCCCCATATCTCATTCCCCGCCTCTGATTCCCCATCTCTGATTCCCGGACTCTGATTCCCCACCTCTGATTCCCGGCCTCTGATTCGCTGCTTCTGATTCTGATTCCCTGCCTCTGATTCCCCATCTCTGATTCCGCACATCTAATTCCCCACCTCTGTTTCCCCGCCTCTGATTCCCCGCCTCTGTTTCCCCATATCTAAGTCCCCGCCTCTGATTCCCCAACTTTGATTCCCCACCTCTGATTCCCCAGCTCTGATTCCCCGCCTCTGATTCCCCGCATCTGATTCCCCACCTCTGATTCCCCAGCTCTGATTCCCCGCCTCTGATTCCCCAACTCTGATTCCCCGCCTCTGATTCCCCGCCTCTGTTTCCCCATATCTGATTCCCCATCTCTGATTCCGCACATCCGATTCCCTGCCTCTGATTCCCCGCCTCTGATTCCCCAACTTTGATTCCCCACCTCTGATTCCCCAGCTCTGATTCCCCACCTCTGATTGCCCGCATCTGATTCCCCAACTTTGATTCCCCACCTCTGATTCCCCAGCTCTGATTCCCCACCTCTGATTCCCCAGCTCTGATTCCCCGCCTCTGATTCCCCGTGTTTGATTCCCTGCCTCTGATTCCCCGCCTCTGATTCACCGCCTTTGATTCGCCACCTCTGATTCCCCATATCTGATTCCTCGCCTCTGTTTCCCCGCCTCTGATTTCCCGCCTCTGATTCCCCATATCTCATTCCCCGCCTCTGATTCCCCATCTCTGATTCCCGGACTCTGATTCCCCACCTCTGATTCCCGGCCTCTGATTCGCTGCTTCTGATTCTGATTCCCTGCCTCTGATTCCCCATCTCTGATTCCGCACATCTAATTCCCCGCCTCTGTTTCCCCGCCTCTGATTCCCCGCCTCTGTTTCCCCATATCTAAGTCACCACTCTGATTCCCCAACTTTGATTCCCCACCTCTGATTCCCCAGCTCTGATTCCCCGCCTCTGATTCCCCGCATCTGATTCCCTGCATCTGATTCCCAGCCTCTGATTCCCTGCCTCTGATTCCCAAACTCTGATTCCCCACCTCTGATTCCCCATCTCTGATTCCGAACATCTAATTCCCTGCCTCTGATTCCCCACCTCTGATTCCCCATATCTGATTCCCCGCCTCTGTTTCCCCGCCTCTGATTCCCCGCCTCTGTTTCCCCATATCTAAGTCCCCGCCTCTGATTCCCCAACTTTGATTCCCCACCTCTGATTCCCCAGCTCTTATTGCCCGCCTCTGATTCCCCGCATCTGATTCCCTCCATCTGATTCCCAGCCTCTGATTCCCTGCCTCTGATTCCCAAACTCTGATTCCCCACCTCTGATTCCCCATATCTGATTCCCCGCCTCTGTTTCCCCGCCTCTGATTCCCCGCCTCCGTTTCCCCATATCTGATTCCCCGCCTCTATTTGCCCGCCTCTGATTCCCCGCCTCTGTTTCCCCATATCTGATTACCCGCCTCTGAATCCCCAACTCTGATTCCCTGCCTCTAATTTCCCAGCTCTGATTCCCCGCCTCTGATTCCCCGTGTCTGATTTCCTGCCTCTGATACCCCGCCTCTGATTACACATGTCTGATTCACCGCCTCTGATTCCCCACCTCTGATTCCCCATCTCTGATTCCGCACATCCGATTCACTGCCTCTGATTCCCCAGCTCTGATTCCCCGCCTCTGATTCCCCGCGTCTTATTCCCTGCTTCTGATTCTGATTCCCTGCCTCTGATTCCCCATCTCTGATTCTGCACATCTGATTCCCTGCCTCTGATTCCCCACCTCTGATTCCCCATATCTGATTCCCCGCCTCTGAATCCCCATCTCTGATTCCCGGACTCTGATTCCCCACCTCTGATTCCCCATCTCTGATTCCGCACATCCGATTCCCAGCCTCTGATTCCCCATCTCTGATTCCCCGCCTCTGATTCCCCAACTCTGATTCCCCACCTCTGATTCCCCAGCTCTGATTCCCCGCATCTGATTCCCCGTGTTTGATTCCCTGCCTCTGATTCCCCTCCTCTGATTCCCCATCTCTGATTCACCGCCTTTGATTCGCCACCTCTGATTCCCCATATCTGATTCCTCGCCTCTGTTTCCCCGCCTCTGATTTCCCGCCTCTGAATCCCCATATCTCATTCCCCGCCTCTGTTTCCCCATATCTAAGTCCCCGCCTCTGATTCCCCAACTTTGATTCCCCACCTCTGATTCCCCAGCTCTGATTCCCCGCCTCTGATTCCCCGCATCTGATTCCCCACCTCTGATTCCCCAGCTCTGATTCCCCGCCTCTGATTCCCCAACTCTGATTCCCCGCCTCTGATTCCCCGCCTCTGTTTCCCCATATCTGATTCCCCATCTCTGATTCCGCACATCCGATTCCCTGCCTCTGATTCCCCGCCTCTGATTCCCCAACTTTGATTCCCCACCTCTGATTCCCCAGATCTGATTCCCCACCTCTGATTGCCTGCATCTGATTCCCCAACTCTGATTCCCCACCTCTGATTCCCCAGCTCTGATTACCCACCTCTGATTCCCCATATCTAATTCCCAGCCTCTGTTTCCCCGCCTCTGATTCCCCAACTTTGATTCCCCACCTCTGATTCCCCAACTCTGATTCCCTGCATCTAATTCCCCAGCTCTGATTCCCCGCCTCTGATTCTTCGTGTCTGATTTCCTGCCTCTGATTCCCCGCCTCTGATTACCCATGTCTGATTCACCGCCTCTGTTTCCCCGCCTCTGATTCCCCGCCTCTGTTTCCCCATATCTAATTCCCCACCTCTGATGCACCAACTCTGATTCCCCGCCTCTGATTCCCCAGCTCTGATTCCCCGCCTCTGATTCCCCGCATCCGAATCCGCATATCTGATTCCACGCCTTTGTTTCCCCGCCTCTGATTCCCCGCCTCTGCTTCCCCATATCTGATTCCCCGCCTCTGATTCCCAACTATGATTCCACGCCTCTGTTTCCCCGCCTCTGATTCCCCGCCTCTGTTTCCCCATATCTGATTCCCTGCCTCTGATTCCCAACTATGATTCCCCGCCTCTGATACCCCAACTCTGATTCCCCACCTCTGATTCCCCAGCTCTGATTCCCCGCCTCTGATTCCCCAACTCTGATTCCCCACCTCTGATTCCCCAGCTCTGATTACCCACCTCTGATTCCCCATATCTAATTCCCAGCCTCTGTTTCCCCGCCTCTGATTCCCCGCCACTGTTTCCCCATATCTGATTCTCCGCCTCTGAATCCCCAACTCTGATTCCCTGCATCTAATTCCCCAGCTCTGATTCCCCGCCTCTGTTTCCCCATATCTAATTCCCCACCTCTGATGCACCAACTCTGATTCCCCGCCTCTGATTCCCCAGCTCTGATTCCCCGCCTCTGATTCCCCGCATCCGATTCCCCATATCTGATTCCACGCCTCTGTTTCCCCGCCTCTGATTCCCCGCCTCTGTTTCCCCATATCTGATTCCCCGCCTCTGATTCCCAACTATGATTCCCCGCCTCTGATTCCCCAGCTCTGATTCCCAGCCTCTGAATCCCCGTGTCTGATATCCTGCCTCTGATTCCCCGCCTCTGATTCCCCATCTCTGATTCACCGCCTCTGATTCCCCACCTCTGATTCCCCATCTCTGATTCCGCACATCCGATTCCCTGCCTCTGATTCCCCGCCTCTGATTCCCCAACTTTGATTCCCCGCCTCTGATTCCCCGCATCTGATTCCCCACCTCTGATTCCCCAGCTCTGATTCCCCGCCTCTGATTCCCCAACTCTGATTCCCCACCTCTGATTCCCCAGCTCTGATTACCCACCTCTGATTCCCCATATCTAATTCCCAGCCTCTGTTTCCCCGCCTCTGATTCCCCGCCACTGTTTCCCCATATCTGATTCTCCGCCTCTGAATCCCCAACTCTGATTCCCTGCATCTAATTCACCAGCTCTGATACCCCGCCTCTGATTCCCCGTGTCTGATTTCCTGCCTCTGATTCCCCGCCTCTGATTACCCATGTCTGATTCACCGCCTCTGATTCCCCACCTCTGATTCCCCATCTCTGATTCCGCACATCCGATTCCCAGCCTCTGATTCCCCATCTCTGATTCCCCGCCTCTGATTCCCCAACTCTGATTCCCCACCTCTGATTCCCCAGCTCAGATTCCCCGCCTCTGATTCCCCGTGTTTGATTCACTGCCTCCGATTCCCCGCCTCTGATTCCCCATCTCTGATTCACCGCCTTTGATTCGCCACCTCTGATTCCCCATATCTGATTCCTCGCCTCTGTTTCCCCGCCTCTGATTTCCCGCCTCTGATTCCCCATATCTCATTCCCCGCCTCTGATTCCCCATCTCTGATTCCCGGACTTTGATTCCCCACCTCTGATTCCCGGCCTCTGATTCGCTGCTTCTGATTCTGATTCCCTGCCTCTGATTCCCCATCTCTGATTCCGCACATCTAATTCCCCGCCTCTGTTTCCCCGCCTCGGATTCCCCGCCTCTGTTTCCCCATATCTAAGTCCCCGCCTCTGATTCCCCAACTTTGATTCCCCACCTCTGATTCCCCAGCTCTGATTCCCCGCCTCTGATTCCCCGCATCTGATTCCCCACCTCTGATTCCCCAGCTCTGATTCCCCACCTCTGATTCCCCAACTCAGATTCCCCGCCTCTGATTCCCCGCCTCTGTTTCCCCATATCTGATTCCCCATCTCTGATTCCGCACATCCGATTCCCTGCCTCTGATTCCCCGCCTCTGATTCCCCAACTTTGATACCCCACCTCTGATTCCCCAGCTCTGATTCCCCGCCTCTGATTCCCCGCATCTGATTCCCCACCTCTGATTCCCCAGCTCTGATTCCCCGCCTCTGATTCCCCAACTCTGATTCCCCACCTCTGATTCCCCAGCTCTGATTACCCACCTCTGATTCCCCATATCTAATTCCCAGCCTCTGTTTCCCCGCCTCTGATTCCCCGCCACTGTTTCCCCATATCTGATTCTCCGCCTCTGAATCCCCAACTCTGATTCCCTGCATCTAATTCCCCAGCTCTGATTCCCCTCCTATGATTCCCCGTGTCTGATTTCCTGCCTCTGATTCCCCGCCTCTGATTACCCATGTCTGATTCACCGCCTCTGTTTCCCTGCCTCTGATTCCCCGCCTCTGTTTCCCCATATCTAATTCCCCACCTCTGATGCACCAACTCTGATTCCCCGCCTCTGATTCCCCAGCTCTGATTCCCCGCCTCTGATTCCCCGCATCCGATTCCCCATATCTGATTCCACGCCTCTGTTTCCCCGCCTCTGATTCCCCGCCTCTGTTTCCCCATATCTGATTCCCCGCCTCTGATTCCCAACTATGATTCCACGCCTCTGTTTCCCCGCCTCTGATTCCCCGCCTCTGTTTCCCCATATCTGATTCCCCGCCTCTGATTCCCAACTATGATTCCCCGCCTCTGATACCCCAACTCTGATTCCCCACCTCTGATTCCCCAGCTCTGATTCCCCGCCTCTGATTCCCCAACTCTGATTCCCCACCTCTGATTCCCCAGCTCTGATTACCCACCTCTGATTCCCCATATCTAATTCCCAGCCTCTGTTTCCCCGCCTCTGATTCCCCGCCACTGTTTCCCCATATCTGATTCTCCGCCTCTGAATCCCCAACTCTGATTCCCTGCATCTAATTCCCCAGCTCTGATTCCCCGCCTCTGATTCCCCGTGTCTGATTTCCTGCCTCTGATTCCCCGCCTCTGATTACCCATGTCTGATTCACCGCCTCTGTTTCCCCGCCTCTGATTCCCCGCCTCTGTTTCCCCATATCTAATTCCCCACCTCTGATGCACCAACTCTGATTCCCCATATCTGATTCCTCGCCTCTGTTTCCCCGCCTCTGATTTCCCGCCTCTGAATCCCCATATCTCATTCCCCGCCTCTGATTCCCCATCTCTGATTCCCGGACTCTGATTCCCCACCTCTGATTCCCGGCCTCTGATTCGCTGCTTCTGATTCTGATTCCCTGCCTCTGATTCCCCATCTCTGATTCCGCACATCTAATTCCCAACCTCTGTTTCCCCGCCTCTGATTCCCCGCCTCTGTTTCCCCATATCTAAGTCCCCGCCTCTGATTCCCCAACTTTGATTCCCCACCTCTGATTCCCCAGCTCTGATTCCCCGCCTCTGATTCCCCGCATCTGATTCCCCACCTCTGATTCCCCAGCTCTGATTCCCCGCCTCTGATTCCCCAACTCTGATTCCCCGCCTCTGATTCCCCGCCTCTGTTTCCCCATATCTGATTCCCCATCTCTGATTCCGCACATCCGATTCCCTGCCTCTGATTCCCCGCCTCTGATTCCCCAACTTTGATTCCCCACCTCTGATTCCCCAGCTCTGATTCCCCACCTCTGATTGCCCGCATCTGATTCCCCACCTCTGATTCCCCACCTCTGATTCGCCAGCTCTGATTACCCACCTCTGATTCCCCATATCTAATTCCCAGCCTCTGTTTCCCCGCCTCTGATTCCCCAACTTTGATTCCCCACCTCTGATTCCCCAACTCTGATTCCCTGCATCTAATTCCCCAGCTCTGATTCCCCGCCTCTGATTCTTCGTGTCTGATTTCCTGCCTCTGATTCCCCGCCTCTGATTACCCATGTCTGATTCACCGCCTCTGTTTCCCCGCCTCTGATTCCCCGCCTCTGTTTCCCCATATCTAATTCCCCACCTCTGATGCACCAACTCTGATTCCCCGCCTCTGATTCCCCAGCTCTGATTCCCCGCCTCTGATTCCCCGCATCCGAATCCGCATATCTGATTCCACGCCTTTGTTTCCCCGCCTCTGATTCCCCGCCTCTGCTTCCCCATATCTGATTCCCCGCCTCTGATTCCCAACTATGATTCCACGCCTCTGTTTCCCCGCCTCTGATTCCCCGCCTCTGTTTCCCCATATCTGATTCCCCGCCTCTGATTCCCAACTATGATTCCCCGCCTCTGATACCCCAACTCTGATTCCCCACCTCTGATTCCCCAGCTCTGATTCCCCGCCTCTGATTCCCCAACTCTGATTCCCCACCTCTGATTCCCCAGCTCTGATTACCCACCTCTGATTCCCCATATCTAATTCCCAGCCTCTGTTTCCCCGCCTCTGATTCCCCGCCACTGTTTCCCCATATCTGATTCTCCGCCTCTGAATCCCCAACTCTGATTCCCTGCATCTAATTCCCCAGCTCTGATTCCCCGCCTCTGTTTCCCCATATCTAATTCCCCACCTCTGATGCACCAACTCTGATTCCCCGCCTCTGATTCCCCAGCTCTGATTCCCCGCCTCTGATTCCCCGCATCCGATTCCCCATATCTGATTCCACGCCTCTGTTTCCCCGCCTCTGATTCCCCGCCTCTGTTTCCCCATATCTGATTCCCCGCCTCTGATTCCCAACTATGATTCCCCGCCTCTGATTCCCCAGCTCTGATTCCCAGCCTCTGAATCCCCGTGTCTGATATCCTGCCTCTGATTCCCCGCCTCTGATTCCCCATCTCTGATTCACCGCCTCTGATTCCCCACCTCTGATTCCCCATCTCTGATTCCGCACATCCGATTCCCTGCCTCTGATTCCCCGCCTCTGATTCCCCAACTTTGATTCCCCGCCTCTGATTCCCCGCATCTGATTCCCCACCTCTGATTCCCCAGCTCTGATTCCCCGCCTCTGATTCCCCAACTCTGATTCCCCACCTCTGATTCCCCAGCTCTGATTACCCACCTCTGATTCCCCATATCTAATTCCCAGCCTCTGTTTCCCCGCCTCTGATTCCCCGCCACTGTTTCCCCATATCTGATTCTCCGCCTCTGAATCCCCAACTCTGATTCCCTGCATCTAATTCACCAGCTCTGATACCCCGCCTCTGATTCCCCGTGTCTGATTTCCTGCCTCTGATTCCCCGCCTCTGATTACCCATGTCTGATTCACCGCCTCTGATTCCCCACCTCTGATTCCCCATCTCTGATTCCGCACATCCGATTCCCAGCCTCTGATTCCCCATCTCTGAATCCCCGCCTCTGATTCCCCAACTCTGATTCCCCACCTCTGATTCCCCAGCTCTGATTCCCCGCCTCTGATTCCCCGTGTTTGATTCACTGCCTCCGATTCCCCGCCTCTGATTCCCCATCTCTGATTCACCGCCTTTGATTCGCCACCTCTGATTCCCCATATCTGATTCCTCGCCTCTGTTTCCCCGCCTCTGATTTCCCGCTTCTTATTCCCCATATCTCATTCCCCGCCTCTGATTCCCCATCTCTGATTCCCGGACTTTGATTCCCCACCTCTGATTCCCGGCCTCTGATTCGCTGCTTCTGATTCTGATTCCCTGCCTCTGATTCCCCATCTCTTATTCCGCACATCTAATTCCCCGCCTCTGTTTCCCCGCCTCTGATTCCCCGCCTCTGTTTCCCCATATCTAAGTCCCCGCCTCTGATTCCCCAACTTTGATTCCCCACCTCTGATTCCCCAGCTCTGATTCCCCGCCTCTGATTCCCCGCATCTGATTCCCCACCTCTGATTCCCCAGCTCTGATTCCCCACCTCTGATTCCCCAACACTGATTCCCCGCCTCTGATTCCCCGCCTCTGTTTCCCCATATCTGATTCCCCATCTCTGATTCCGCACATCCGATTCCCTGCCTCTGATTCCCCGCCTCTGATTCCCCAACTTTGATACCCCACCTCTGATTCCCCAGCTCTGATTCCCCGCCTCTGATTCCCCGCATCTGATTCCCCACCTCTGATTCCCCAGCTCTGATTCCCCGCCTCTGATTCCCCAACTCTGATTCCCCACCTCTGATTCCCCAGCTCTGATTACCCACCTCTGATTCCCCATATCTAATTCCCAGCCTCTGTTTCCCCGCCTCTGATTCCCCGCCACTGTTTCCCCATATCTGATTCTCCGCCTCTGAATCCCCAACTCTGATTCCCTGCATCTAATTCCCCAGCTCTGATTCCCCGCCTCTGATTCCCCGTGTCTGATTTCCTGCCTCTGATTCCCCGCCTCTGATTACCCATGTCTGATTCACCGCCTCTGTTTCCCTGCCTCTGATTCCCCGCCTCTGTTTCCCCATATCTAATTCCCCACCTCTGATGCACCAACTCTGATTCCCCGCCTCTGATTCCCCAGCTCTGATTCCCCGCCTCTGATTCCCCGCATCCGATTCCCCATATCTGATTCCACGCCTCTGTTTCCCCGCCTCTGATTCCCCACCTCTGTTTCCCCATATCTGATTCCCCGCCTCTGATTCCCAACTATGATTCCACGCCTCTGTTTCCCCGCCTCTGATTCCCCGCCTCTGTTTCCCCATATCTGATTCCCCGCCTCTGATTCCCAACTATGATTCCCCGCCTCTGATACCCCAACTCTGATTCCCCACCTCTGATTCCCCAGCTCTGATTCCCCGCCTCTAATTCCCCAACTCTGATTCCCCTCCTCTGATTCCCCAGCTCTGATTACCCACCTCTGATTCCCCATATCTAATTCCCAGCCTCTGTTTCCCCGCCTCTGATTCCCCGCCACTGTTTCCCCATATCTGATTCTCCGCCTCTGAATCCCCAACTCTGATTCCCTGCATCTAATTCCCCAGCTCTGATTCCCCGCCTCTGTCTCCCCATATCTAATTCCCCACCTCTGATGCACCAACTCTGATTCCCCGCCTCTGATTCCCCAGCTCTGATTCCCCGCCTCTGATTCCCCGCATCCGATTCCCCATATCTGATTCCACGCCTCTGTTTCCCCGCCTCTGATTCCCCGCCTCTGTTTCCCCATATCTGATTCCCCGCCTCTGATTCCCAACTATGATTCCCCGCCTCTGATTCCCCAGCTCTGATTCCCAGCCTCTGAATCCCCGTGTCTGATATCCTGCCTCTGATTCCCCATCTCAGATTCACCGCCTCTGATTCCCCACCTCTGATTCCCCATCTCTGATTCCGCACATCCGATTCCCTGCCTCTGATTCCCCGCCTCTGATTCCCCAACTTTGATTCCCCGCCTCTGATTCACCGCATCTGATTCCCCACCTCTGATTCCCCAGCTCTGATTCCCCGCCTCTGATTCCCCAACTCTGATTCCCCACCTCTGATTCCCCAGCTCTGATTACCCACCTCTGATTCCCCATATCTAATTCCCAGCCTCTGTTTACCCGCCTCTGATTCCCCACCACTGTTTCCCCATATCTGATTCTCCGCCTCTGAATCCCCAACTCTGATTCCCTGCATCTAATTCCCCAGCTCTGATTCCCCGCCTCTGATTCCCCGTGTCTGATTTCCTGCCTCTGATTCCCCACCTCTGATTACCCATGTCTGATTCACCGCCTCTGTTTCCCCGCCTCTGATTCCCCGCCTCTGTTTCCCCATATCTAATTCCCCACCTCTGATGCACCAACTCTGATTCCCCGCCTCTGATTCCCCAGCTCTGATTTCCCGCCTCTGATTCCCCGCATCCGATTCCCCATATCTGATTCCCCGCCTGTGTTTCCCCGCCTCTGATTTCCCGCCTCTGTTTCCCCATATCTGATTCCCCGCCTCTGATTCCCAACTATGATTCCCCGCCTCTGATTCCCCAGCTCTGATTCCCTGCCTCTGATTCCCCGCGTTCTATTCCCCGCCTCTGATTCCCCGCCTGTGATTCCCTATCTCTGATTCACCACCTCTGATTCCCCACCTCTGATTCCCCATATCTAATTCCCCGCCTCTGTTTGCCCGCCTCTGATTCCCCGCCTCTGTTTCCCCATATCTGATTCCCCGCCACTGAATCCCCAACTCTGATTCCCTGCCTCTGATTCCCCAGCTCTGATTCCCCACCTTTGATTCCCCCCGTCTGATTCCCAGCCTCTGAATCCCCGTGTCTGATATCCTGCCTCTGATTCCCCGCCTCTGATTCCCCATCTCAGATTCACCGCCTCTGATTCCCCACCTCTGATTCCCCATCTCTGATTCCGCACATCCGATTCCCTGCCTCTGATTCCCCGACTCTGATTCCCCACCTCTGATTCCCCAGCTCTGATTCCCCGCCTCTGATTCCCCTAATCTAATTCCCTGCCTCTGTTTCCCCGCCTCTGATTCCCCGCCACTGTTTCCCCATATCTGATTCTCCGCCTCTGATTAACCATGTCTAATTCACCGCCCCTGATTCCCCACCTCTGATTCCCCATCTCTGATTCCGCACATCCGATTCCCAGCCTCTGATTCCCCATCTCTGATTCCCCGCCTCTGATTCCCCAACTCTGATTCCCCACCTCTGATTCCCCAGCTCTGATTCCCTGCCTCTGATTCCCCGTGTTTGATTCCCTGCCTCTGATTCCCCGCCTCTGATTCCCCATCTCTGATTCACCGCCTTTGATTCGCCACCTCTGATTCCCCATATCTGATTCATTGCCTCTGTTTCCCCGCCTCTGATTTCCCGCCTCTGATTCCCCATATCTCATTCCCCGCCTCTGATTCCCCATCTCTGATTCCCGGACTCTGATTCCCCACCTCTGATTCCCGGCCTCTGATTCGCTGCTTCTGATTCTGATTCCCTGCCTCTGATTCCTTATCTCTGATTCCGCACATCTAATTCCCCGCCTCTGTTTCCCCGCCTCTGATTCCCCGCCTCTGTTTCCCCATATCTAAGTCCCCGCCTCTGATTCCCCAACTTTGATTCCCCACCTCTGATTCCCCAGCTCTGATTCCCCGCCTCTGATTCCCCGCATCTGATTCCCTGCATCTGATTCCCAACCTCTGATTCCCTGCCTCTGATTCCCAAATTCTGATTCCCCACCTCTGATTCCCCATATCTGATTCCCCGCCTCTGTTTCCCCGCCTCTGATTCCCCGCCTCTGTTTCCCCATATCTTATTCCCCGCCTCTGTTTCCCCGCCTCTGATTCCCCGCCTCTGATTCCCCGTGTCTGATTTCCTGCCTCTGATTCCCCGCTTCTGATTACCCATGTCTGATTCACCGCCTCTGATTCCCCACCTCTGATTCCCCATCTCTGATTCCGCACATCCGATTCCCAGCCTCTGATTCCCCATCTCTGATTCCCCGCCTCTGATTCCCCAACTCTGATTCCCCACCTCTGATTCCCCAGCTCTGATTCCCCGCCTCTGATTCCCCGTGTTTGATTCCCTGCCTCTGATTCCCCGCCTCTGATTCACCGCCTTTGATTCGCCACCTCTGATTCCCCATATCTGATTCCTCGCCTCTGTTTCCCCGCCTCTGATTTCCCGCCTCTGATTCCCCATATCTCATTCCCCGCCTCTGATTCCCCATCTCTGATTCCCGGACTCTGATTCCCCAACTCTGATTCCCGGCCTCTGATTCGCTGCTTCTGATTCTGATTCCCTGCCTCTGATTCCCCATCTCTGATTCCGCACATCTAATTCCCCGCCTCTGTTTCCCCGCCTCTGATTCCCCGCCTCTGTTTCCCCATATCTAAGTCCCCACTCTGATTCCCCAACTTTGATTCCCCACCTCTGATTCCCCAGCTCTGATTCCCCGCCTCTGATTCCCCGCATCTGATTCCCTGCATCTGATTCCCAGCCTCTGATTCCCTGCCTCTGATTCCCAAACTCTGATTCCCCACCTCTGATTCCCCATCTCTGATTCCGAACATCTAATTCCCTGCCTCTGATTCCCCACCTCTGATTCCCCATATCTGATTCCCCGCCTCTGTTTCCCCGCCTCTGATTCCCCGCCTCTGTTTCCCCATATCTAAGTCCCCGCCTCTGATTCCCCAACTTTGATTCCCCACCTCTGATTCCCCAGCTCTTATTGCCCGCCTCTGATTCCCCGCATCTGATTCCCTCCATCTGATTCCCAGCCTCTGATTCCCTGCCTCTGATTCCCAAACTCTGATTCCCCACCTCTGATTCCCCATATCTGATTCCCCGCCTCTGTTTCCCCGCCTCTGATTCCCCGCCTCCGTTTCCCCATATCTGATTCCCCGCCTCTATTTGCCCGCCTCTGATTCCCCGCCTCTGTTTCCCCATATCTGATTACCCGCCTCTGAATCCCCAACTCTGATTCCCTGCCTCTAATTTCCCAGCTCTGATTCCCCGCCTCTGATTCCCCGTGTCTGATTTCCTGCCTCTGATACCCCGCCTCTGATTACACATGTCTGATTCACCGCCTCTGATTCCCCACCTCTGATTCCCCATCTCTGATTCCGCACATCCGATTCACTGCCTCTGATTCCCCAGCTCTGATTCCCCGCCTCTGATTCCCCGCGTCTTATTCCCTGCTTCTGATTCTGATTCCCTGCCTCTGATTCCCCATCTCTGATTCTGCACATCTGATTCCCTGCCTCTGATTCCCCACCTCTGATTCCCCATATCTGATTCCCCGCCTCTGAATCCCCATCTCTGATTCCCGGACTCTGATTCCCCACCTCTGATTCCCCATCTCTGATTCCGCACATCCGATTCCCAGCCTCTGATTCCCCATCTCTGATTCCCCGCCTCTGATTCCCCAACTCTGATTCCCCACCTCTGATTCCCCAGCTCTGATTCCCCGCATCTGATTCCCCGTGTTTGATTCCCTGCCTCTGATTCCCCGCCTCTGATTCCCCATCTCTGATTCACCGCCTTTGATTCGCCACCTCTGATTCCCCATATCTGATTCCTCGCCTCTGTTTCCCCGCCTCTGATTTCCCGCCTCTGAATCCCCATATCTCATTCCCCGCCTCTGATTCCCCATCTCTGATTCCCGGACTCTGATTCCCCACCTCTGATTCCCGGCCTCTGATTCGCTGCTTCTGATTCTGATTCCCTGCCTCTGATTCCCCATCTCTGATTCCGCACATCTAATTCCCCACCTCTGTTTCCCCGCCTCTGATTCCCCGCCTCTGTTTCCCCATATCTAAGTCCCCGCCTCTGATTCCCCAACTTTGATTCCCCACCTCTGATTCCCCAGCTCTGATTCCCCGCCTCTGATTCCCCGCATCTGATTCCCCACCTCTGATTCCCCAGCTCTGATTCCCCGCCTCTGATTCCCCAACTCTGATTCCCCGCCTCTGATTCCCCGCCTCTGTTTCCCCATATCTGATTCCCCATCTCTGATTCCGCACATCCGATTCCCTGCCTCTGATTCCCCGCCTCTGATTCCCCAACTTTGATTCCCCACCTCTGATTCCCCAGCTCTGATTCCCCACCTCTGATTGCCCGCATCTGATTCCCCAACTTTGATTCCCCACCTCTGATTCCCCAGCTCTGATTCCCCACCTCTGATTCCCCAGCTCTGATTCCCCGCCTCTGATTCCCCGTGTTTGATTCCCTGCCTCTGATTCCCCGCCTCTGATTCACCGCCTTTGATTCGCCACCTCTGATTCCCCATATCTGATTCCTCGCCTCTGTTTCCCCGCCTCTGATTTCCCGCCTCTGATTCCCCATATCTCATTCCCCGCCTCTGATTCCCCATCTCTGATTCCCGGACTCTGATTCCCCACCTCTGATTCCCGGCCTCTGATTCGCTGCTTCTGATTCTGATTCCCTGCCTCTGATTCCCCATCTCTGATTCCGCACATCTAATTCCCCGCCTCTGTTTCCCCGCCTCTGATTCCCCGCCTCTGTTTCCCCATATCTAAGTCCCCACTCTGATTCCCCAACTTTGATTCCCCACCTCTGATTCCCCAGCTCTGATTCCCCGCCTCTGATTCCCCGCATCTGATTCCCTGCATCTGATTCCCAGCCTCTGATTCCCTGCCTCTGATTCCCAAACTCTGATTCCCCACCTCTGATTCCCCATCTCTGATTCCGAACATCTAATTCCCTGCCTCTGATTCCCCACCTCTGATTCCCCATATCTGATTCCCCGCCTCTGTTTCCCCGCCTCTGATTCCCCGCCTCTGTTTCCCCATATCTAAGTCCCCGCCTCTGATTCCCCAACTTTGATTCCCCACCTCTGATTCCCCAGCTCTTATTGCCCGCCTCTGATTCCCCGCATCTGATTCCCTCCATCTGATTCCCAGCCTCTGATTCCCTGCCTCTGATTCCCAAACTCTGATTCCCCACCTCTGATTCCCCATATCTGATTCCCCGCCTCTGTTTCCCCGCCTCTGATTCCCCGCCTCCGTTTCCCCATATCTGATTCCCCGCCTCTATTTGCCCGCCTCTGATTCCCCGCCTCTGTTTCCCCATATCTGATTACCCGCCTCTGAATCCCCAACTCTGATTCCCTGCCTCTAATTTCCCAGCTCTGATTCCCCGCCTCTGATTCCCCGTGTCTGATTTCCTGCCTCTGATACCCCGCCTCTGATTACACATGTCTGATTCACCGCCTCTGATTCCCCACCTCTGATTCCCCATCTCTGATTCCGCACATCCGATTCACTGCCTCTGATTCCCCAGCTCTGATTCCCCGCCTCTGATTCCCCGCGTCTTATTCCCTGCTTCTGATTCTGATTCCCTGCCTCTGATTCCCCATCTCTGATTCTGCACATCTGATTCCCTGCCTCTGATTCCCCACCTCTGATTCCCCATATCTGATTCCCCGCCTCTGAATCCCCATCTCTGATTCCCGGACTCTGATTCCCCACCTCTGATTCCCCATCTCTGATTCCGCACATCCGATTCCCAGCCTCTGATTCCCCATCTCTGATTCCCCGCCTCTGATTCCCCAACTCTGATTCCCCACCTCTGATTCCCCAGCTCTGATTCCCCGCATCTGATTCCCCGTGTTTGATTCCCTGCCTCTGATTCCCCTCCTCTGATTCCCCATCTCTGATTCACCGCCTTTGATTCGCCACCTCTGATTCCCCATATCTGATTCCTCGCCTCTGTTTCCCCGCCTCTGATTTCCCGCCTCTGAATCCCCATATCTCATTCCCCGCCTCTGTTTCCCCATATCTAAGTCCCCGCCTCTGATTCCCCAACTTTGATTCCCCACCTCTGATTCCCCAGCTCTGATTCCCCGCCTCTGATTCCCCGCATCTGATTCCCCACCTCTGATTCCCCAGCTCTGATTCCCCGCCTCTGATTCCCCAACTCTGATTCCCCGCCTCTGATTCCCCGCCTCTGTTTCCCCATATCTGATTCCCCATCTCTGATTCCGCACATCCGATTCCCTGCCTCTGATTCCCCGCCTCTGATTCCCCAACTTTGATTCCCCACCTCTGATTCCCCAGATCTGATTCCCCACCTCTGATTGCCTGCATCTGATTCCCCAACTCTGATTCCCCACCTCTGATTCCCCAGCTCTGATTACCCACCTCTGATTCCCCATATCTAATTCCCAGCCTCTGTTTCCCCGCCTCTGATTCCCCAACTTTGATTCCCCACCTCTGATTCCCCAACTCTGATTCCCTGCATCTAATTCCCCAGCTCTGATTCCCCGCCTCTGATTCTTCGTGTCTGATTTCCTGCCTCTGATTCCCCGCCTCTGATTACCCATGTCTGATTCACCGCCTCTGTTTCCCCGCCTCTGATTCCCCGCCTCTGTTTCCCCATATCTAATTCCCCACCTCTGATGCACCAACTCTGATTCCCCGCCTCTGATTCCCCAGCTCTGATTCCCCGCCTCTGATTCCCCGCATCCGAATCCGCATATCTGATTCCACGCCTTTGTTTCCCCGCCTCTGATTCCCCGCCTCTGCTTCCCCATATCTGATTCCCCGCCTCTGATTCCCAACTATGATTCCACGCCTCTGTTTCCCCGCCTCTGATTCCCCGCCTCTGTTTCCCCATATCTGATTCCCTGCCTCTGATTCCCAACTATGATTCCCCGCCTCTGATACCCCAACTCTGATTCCCCACCTCTGATTCCCCAGCTCTGATTCCCCGCCTCTGATTCCCCAACTCTGATTCCCCACCTCTGATTCCCCAGCTCTGATTACCCACCTCTGATTCCCCATATCTAATTCCCAGCCTCTGTTTCCCCGCCTCTGATTCCCCGCCACTGTTTCCCCATATCTGATTCTCCGCCTCTGAATCCCCAACTCTGATTCCCTGCATCTAATTCCCCAGCTCTGATTCCCCGCCTCTGTTTCCCCATATCTAATTCCCCACCTCTGATGCACCAACTCTGATTCCCCGCCTCTGATTCCCCAGCTCTGATTCCCCGCCTCTGATTCCCCGCATCCGATTCCCCATATCTGATTCCACGCCTCTGTTTCCCCGCCTCTGATTCCCCGCCTCTGTTTCCCCATATCTGATTCCCCGCCTCTGATTCCCAACTATGATTCCCCGCCTCTGATTCCCCAGCTCTGATTCCCAGCCTCTGAATCCCCGTGTCTGATATCCTGCCTCTGATTCCCCGCCTCTGATTCCCCATCTCTGATTCACCGCCTCTGATTCCCCACCTCTGATTCCCCATCTCTGATTCCGCACATCCGATTCCCTGCCTCTGATTCCCCGCCTCTGATTCCCCAACTTTGATTCCCCGCCTCTGATTCCCCGCATCTGATTCCCCACCTCTGATTCCCCAGCTCTGATTCCCCGCCTCTGATTCCCCAACTCTGATTCCCCACCTCTGATTCCCCAGCTCTGATTACCCACCTCTGATTCCCCATATCTAATTCCCAGCCTCTGTTTCCCCGCCTCTGATTCCCCGCCACTGTTTCCCCATATCTGATTCTCCGCCTCTGAATCCCCAACTCTGATTCCCTGCATCTAATTCACCAGCTCTGATACCCCGCCTCTGATTCCCCGTGTCTGATTTCCTGCCTCTGATTCCCCGCCTCTGATTACCCATGTCTGATTCACCGCCTCTGATTCCCCACCTCTGATTCCCCATCTCTGATTCCGCACATCCGATTCCCAGCCTCTGATTCCCCATCTCTGATTCCCCGCCTCTGATTCCCCAACTCTGATTCCCCACCTCTGATTCCCCAGCTCAGATTCCCCGCCTCTGATTCCCCGTGTTTGATTCACTGCCTCCGATTCCCCGCCTCTGATTCCCCATCTCTGATTCACCGCCTTTGATTCGCCACCTCTGATTCCCCATATCTGATTCCTCGCCTCTGTTTCCCCGCCTCTGATTTCCCGCCTCTGATTCCCCATATCTCATTCCCCGCCTCTGATTCCCCATCTCTGATTCCCGGACTTTGATTCCCCACCTCTGATTCCCGGCCTCTGATTCGCTGCTTCTGATTCTGATTCCCTGCCTCTGATTCCCCATCTCTGATTCCGCACATCTAATTCCCCGCCTCTGTTTCCCCGCCTCGGATTCCCCGCCTCTGTTTCCCCATATCTAAGTCCCCGCCTCTGATTCCCCAACTTTGATTCCCCACCTCTGATTCCCCAGCTCTGATTCCCCGCCTCTGATTCCCCGCATCTGATTCCCCACCTCTGATTCCCCAGCTCTGATTCCCCACCTCTGATTCCCCAACTCTGATTCCCCGCCTCTGATTCCCCGCCTCTGTTTCCCCATATCTGATTCCCCATCTCTGATTCCGCACATCCGATTCCCTGCCTCTGATTCCCCGCCTCTGATTCCCCAACTTTGATACCCCACCTCTGATTCCCCAGCTCTGATTCCCCGCCTCTGATTCCCCGCATCTGATTCCCCACCTCTGATTCCCCAGCTCTGATTCCCCGCCTCTGATTCCCCAACTCTGATTCCCCACCTCTGATTCCCCAGCTCTGATTACCCACCTCTGATTCCCCATATCTAATTCCCAGCCTCTGTTTCCCCGCCTCTGATTCCCCGCCACTGTTTCCCCATATCTGATTCTCCGCCTCTGAATCCCCAACTCTGATTCCCTGCATCTAATTCCCCAGCTCTGATTCCCCGCCTATGATTCCCCGTGTCTGATTTCCTGCCTCTGATTCCCCGCCTCTGATTACCCATGTCTGATTCACCGCCTCTGTTTCCCTGCCTCTGATTCCCCGCCTCTGTTTCCCCATATCTAATTCCCCACCTCTGATGCACCAACTCTGATTCCCCGCCTCTGATTCCCCAGCTCTGATTCCCCGCCTCTGATTCCCCGCATCCGATTCCCCATATCTGATTCCACGCCTCTGTTTCCCCGCCTCTGATTCCCCGCCTCTGTTTCCCCATATCTGATTCCCCGCCTCTGATTCCCAACTATGATTCCACGCCTCTGTTTCCCCGCCTCTGATTCCCCGCCTCTGTTTCCCCATATCTGATTCCCCGCCTCTGATTCCCAACTATGATTCCCCGCCTCTGATACCCCAACTCTGATTCCCCACCTCTGATTCCCCAGCTCTGATTCCCCGCCTCTGATTCCACAACTCTGATTCCCCACCTCTGATTCCCCAGCTCTGATTACCCACCTCTGATTCCCCATATCTAATTCCCAGCCTCTGTTTCCCCGCCTCTGATTCCCCGCCACTGTTTCCCCATATCTGATTCTCCGCCTCTGAATCCCCAACTCTGATTCCCTGCATCTAATTCCCCAGCTCTGATTCCCCGCCTCTGATTCCCCGTGTCTGATTTCCTGCCTCTGATTCCCCGCCTCTGATTACCCATGTCTGATTCACCGCCTCTGTTTCCCCGCCTCTGATTCCCCGCCTCTGTTTCCCCATATCTAATTCCCCACCTCTGATGCACCAACTCTGATTCCCCATATCTGATTCCTCGCCTCTGTTTCCCCGCCTCTGATTTCCCGCCTCTGAATCCCCATATCTCATTCCCCGCCTCTGATTCCCCATCTCTGATTCCCGGACTCTGATTCCCCACCTCTGATTCCCGGCCTCTGATTCGCTGCTTCTGATTCTGATTCCCTGCCTCTGATTCCCCATCTCTGATTCCGCACATCTAATTCCCAACCTCTGTTTCCCCGCCTCTGATTCCCCGCCTCTGTTTCCCCATATCTAAGTCCCCGCCTCTGATTCCCCAACTTTGATTCCCCACCTCTGATTCCCCAGCTCTGATTCCCCGCCTCTGATTCCCCGCATCTGATTCCCCACCTCTGATTCCCCAGCTCTGATTCCCCGCCTCTGATTCCCCAACTCTGATTCCCCGCCTCTGATTCCCCGCCTCTGTTTCCCCATATCTGATTCCCCATCTCTGATTCCGCACATCCGATTCCCTGCCTCTGATTCCCCGCCTCTGATTCCCCAACTTTGATTCCCCACCTCTGATTCCCCAGCTCTGATTCCCCACCTCTGATTGCCCGCATCTGATTCCCCACCTCTGATTCCCCACCTCTGATTCGCCAGCTCTGATTACCCACCTCTGATTCCCCATATCTAATTCCCAGCCTCTGTTTCCCCGCCTCTGATTCCCCAACTTTGATTCCCCACCTCTGATTCCCCAACTCTGATTCCCTGCATCTAATTCCCCAGCTCTGATTCCCCGCCTCTGATTCTTCGTGTCTGATTTCCTGCCTCTGATTCCCCGCCTCTGATTACCCATGTCTGATTCACCGCCTCTGTTTCCCCGCCTCTGATTCCCCGCCTCTGTTTCCCCATATCTAATTCCCCACCTCTGATGCACCAACTCTGATTCCCCGCCTCTGATTCCCCAGCTCTGATTCCCCGCCTCTGATTCCCCGCATCCGAATCCGCATATCTGATTCCACGCCTTTGTTTCCCCGCCTCTGATTCCCCGCCTCTGCTTCCCCATATCTGATTCCCCGCCTCTGATTCCCAACTATGATTCCACGCCTCTGTTTCCCCGCCTCTGATTCCCCGCCTCTGTTTCCCCATATCTGATTCCCCGCCTCTGATTCCCAACTATGATTCCCCGCCTCTGATACCCCAACTCTGATTCCCCACCTCTGATTCCCCAGCTCTGATTCCCCGCCTCTGATTCCCCAACTCTGATTCCCCACCTCTGATTCCCCAGCTCTGATTACCCACCTCTGATTCCCCATATCTAATTCCCAGCCTCTGTTTCCCCGCCTCTGATTCCCCGCCACTGTTTCCCCATATCTGATTCTCCGCCTCTGAATCCCCAACTCTGATTCCCTGCATCTAATTCCCCAGCTCTGATTCCCCGCCTCTGTTTCCCCATATCTAATTCCCCACCTCTGATGCACCAACTCTGATTCCCCGCCTCTGATTCCCCAGCTCTGATTCCCCGCCTCTGATTCCCCGCATCCGATTCCCCATATCTGATTCCACGCCTCTGTTTCCCCGCCTCTGATTCCCCGCCTCTGTTTCCCCATATCTGATTCCCCGCCTCTGATTCCCAACTATGATTCCCCGCCTCTGATTCCCCAGCTCTGATTCCCAGCCTCTGAATCCCCGTGTCTGATATCCTGCCTCTGATTCCCCGCCTCTGATTCCCCATCTCTGATTCACCGCCTCTGATTCCCCACCTCTGATTCCCCATCTCTGATTCCGCACATCCGATTCCCTGCCTCTGATTCCCCGCCTCTGATTCCCCAACTTTGATTCCCCGCCTCTGATTCCCCGCATCTGATTCCCCACCTCTGATTCCCCAGCTCTGATTCCCCGCCTCTGATTCCCCAACTCTGATTCCCCACCTCTGATTCCCCAGCTCTGATTACCCACCTCTGATTCCCCATATCTAATTCCCAGCCTCTGTTTCCCCGCCTCTGATTCCCCGCCACTGTTTCCCCATATCTGATTCTCCGCCTCTGAATCCCCAACTCTGATTCCCTGCATCTAATTCACCAGCTCTGATACCCCGCCTCTGATTCCCCGTGTCTGATTTCCTGCCTCTGATTCCCCGCCTCTGATTACCCATGTCTGATTCACCGCCTCTGATTCCCCACCTCTGATTCCCCATCTCTGATTCCGCACATCCGATTCCCAGCCTCTGATTCCCCATCTCTGAATCCCCGCCTCTGATTCCCCAACTCTGATTCCCCACCTCTGATTCCCCAGCTCTGATTCCCCGCCTCTGATTCCCCGTGTTTGATTCACTGCCTCCGATTCCCCGCCTCTGATTCCCCATCTCTGATTCACCGCCTTTGATTCGCCACCTCTGATTCCCCATATCTGATTCCTCGCCTCTGTTTCCCCGCCTCTGATTTCCCGCTTCTTATTCCCCATATCTCATTCCCCGCCTCTGATTCCCCATCTCTGATTCCCGGACTTTGATTCCCCACCTCTGATTCCCGGCCTCTGATTCGCTGCTTCTGATTCTGATTCCCTGCCTCTGATTCCCCATCTCTTATTCCGCACATCTAATTCCCCGCCTCTGTTTCCCCGCCTCTGATTCCCCGCCTCTGTTTCCCCATATCTAAGTCCCCGCCTCTGATTCCCCAACTTTGATTCCCCACCTCTGATTCCCCAGCTCTGATTCCCCGCCTCTGATTCCCCGCATCTGATTCCCCACCTCTGATTCCCCAGCTCTGATTCCCCACCTCTGATTCCCCAACACTGATTCCCCGCCTCTGATTCCCCGCCTCTGTTTCCCCATATCTGATTCCCCATCTCTGATTCCGCACATCCGATTCCCTGCCTCTGATTCCCCGCCTCTGATTCCCCAACTTTGATACCCCACCTCTGATTCCCCAGCTCTGATTCCCCGCCTCTGATTCCCCGCATCTGATTCCCCACCTCTGATTCCCCAGCTCTGATTCCCCGCCTCTGATTCCCCAACTCTGATTCCCCACCTCTGATTCCCCAGCTCTGATTACCCACCTCTGATTCCCCATATCTAATTCCCAGCCTCTGTTTCCCCGCCTCTGATTCCCCGCCACTGTTTCCCCATATCTGATTCTCCGCCTCTGAATCCCCAACTCTGATTCCCTGCATCTAATTCCCCAGCTCTGATTCCCCGCCTCTGATTCCCCGTGTCTGATTTCCTGCCTCTGATTCCCCGCCTCTGATTACCCATGTCTGATTCACCGCCTCTGTTTCCCTGCCTCTGATTCCCCGCCTCTGTTTCCCCATATCTAATTCCCCACCTCTGATGCACCAACTCTGATTCCCCGCCTCTGATTCCCCAGCTCTGATTCCCCGCCTCTGATTCCCCGCATCCGATTCCCCATATCTGATTCCACGCCTCTGTTTCCCCGCCTCTGATTCCCCGCCTCTGTTTCCCCATATCTGATTCCCCGCCTCTGATTCCCAACTATGATTCCACGCCTCTGTTTCCCCGCCTCTGATTCCCCGCCTCTGTTTCCCCATATCTGATTCCCCGCCTCTGATTCCCAACTATGATTCCCCGCCTCTGATACCCCAACTCTGATTCCCCACCTCTGATTCCCCAGCTCTGATTCCCCGCCTCTAATTCCCCAACTCTGATTCCCCTCCTCTGATTCCCCAGCTCTGATTACCCACCTCTGATTCCCCATATCTAATTCCCAGCCTCTGTTTCCCCGCCTCTGATTCCCCGCCACTGTTTCCCCATATCTGATTCTCCGCCTCTGAATCCCCAACTCTGATTCCCTGCATCTAATTCCCCAGCTCTGATTCCCCGCCTCTGTCTCCCCATATCTAATTGCCCACCTCTGATGCACCAACTCTGATTCCCCGCCTCTGATTCCCCAGCTCTGATTCCCCGCCTCTGATTCCCCGCATCCGATTCCCCATATCTGATTCCACGCCTCTGTTTCCCCGCCTCTGATTCCCCGCCTCTGTTTCCCCATATCTGATTCCCCGCCTCTGATTCCCAACTATGATTCCCCGCCTCTGATTCCCCAGCTCTGATTCCCAGCCTCTGAATCCCCGTGTCTGATATCCTGCCTCTGATTCCCCATCTCAGATTCACCGCCTCTGATTCCCCACCTCTGATTCCCCATCTCTGATTCCGCACATCCGATTCCCTGCCTCTGATTCCCCGCCTCTGATTCCCCAACTTTGATTCCCCGCCTCTGATTCACCGCATCTGATTCCCCACCTCTGATTCCCCAGCTCTGATTCCCCGCCTCTGATTCCCCAACTCTGATTCCCCACCTCTGATTCCCCAGCTCTGATTACCCACCTCTGATTCCCCATATCTAATTCCCAGCCTCTGTTTACCCGCCTCTGATTCCCCACCACTGTTTCCCCATATCTGATTCTCCGCCTCTGAATCCCCAACTCTGATTCCCTGCATCTAATTCCCCAGCTCTGATTCCCCGCCTCTGATTCCCCGTGTCTGATTTCCTGCCTCTGATTCCCCACCTCTGATTACCCATGTCTGATTCACCGCCTCTGTTTCCCCGCCTCTGATTCCCCGCCTCTGTTTCCCCATATCTAATTCCCCACCTCTGATGCACCAACTCTGATTCCCCGCCTCTGATTCCCCAGCTCTGATTTCCCGCCTCTGATTCCCCGCATCCGATTCCCCATATCTGATTCCCCGCCTGTGTTTCCCCGCCTCTGATTTCCCGCCTCTGTTTCCCCATATCTGATTCCCCGCCTCTGATTCCCAACTATGATTCCCCGCCTCTGATTCCCCAGCTCTGATTCCCTGCCTCTGATTCCCCGCGTTCTATTCCCCGCCTCTGATTCCCCGCCTGTGATTCCCTATCTCTGATTCACCACCTCTGATTCCCCACCTCTGATTCCCCATATCTAATTCCCCGCCTCTGTTTGCCCGCCTCTGATTCCCCGCCTCTGTTTCCCCATATCTGATTCCCCGCCACTGAATCCCCAACTCTGATTCCCTGCCTCTGATTCCCCAGCTCTGATTCCCCACCTTTGATTCCCCCCGTCTGATTCCCAGCCTCTGAATCCCCGTGTCTGATATCCTGCCTCTGATTCCCCGCCTCTGATTCCCCATCTCAGATTCACCGCCTCTGATTCCCCACCTCTGATTCCCCATCTCTGATTCCGCACATCCGATTCCCTGCCTCTGATTCCCCGACTCTGATTCCCCACCTCTGATTCCCCAGCTCTGATTCCCCGCCTCTGATTCCCCTAATCTAATTCCCTGCCTCTGTTTCCCCGCCTCTGATTCCCCGCCACTGTTTCCCCATATCTGATTCTCCGCCTCTGAATCCCCAACTCTGATTCCCTGCATCTAATTCCCCAGCTCTGATTCCCCGCCTCTGATTCCAAGTGTCTGATTTCCTGCCTCCGATTCCCCGCCTCTGATTAACCATGTCTAATTCACCGCCCCTGATTCCCCACCTCTGATTCCCCATCTCTGATTCCGCACATTCGATTCCCAGCCTCTGATTCCCCATCTCTGATTCCCCGCCTCTGATTCCCCAACTCTGATTCCCCACCTCTGATTCCCCAGCTCTGATTCCCCGCCTCTGATTCCCCGTGTTTGATTCCCTGCCTCTGATTCCCCGCCTCTGATTCCCCATCTCTGATTCACCGCCTTTGATTCGCCACCTCTGATTCCCCATATCTGATTCATCGCCTCTGTTTCCCCGCCTCTGATTTCCCGCCTCTGATTCCCCATATCTCATTCCCCGCCTCTGATTCCCCATCTCTGATTCCCGGACTCTGATTCCCCACCTCTGATTCCCGGCCTCTGATTCGCTGCTTCTGATTCTGATTCCCTGCCTCTGATTCCTTATCTCTGATTCCGCACATCTAATTCCCCGCCTCTGTTTCCCCGCCTCTGATTCCCCGCCTCTGTTTCCCCATATCTAAGTCCCCGCCTCTGATTCCCCAACTTTGATTCCCCACCTCTGATTCCCCAGCTCTGATTCCCCGCCTCTGATTCCCCGCATCTGATTCCCCAGCTCTGATTCCCCGCCTCTGATTCCCCAACTCTGATTCCCCGCCTCTGTTTCCCCGCCTCTGATTCCCCGCCTCTGTTTCCCCATATCTTATTCCCCGCCTCTGTTTCCCCGCCTCTGATTCCCCGCCTCTGATTCCCCGTGTCTGATTTCCTGCCTCTGATTCCCCGCTTCTGATTACCCATGTCTGATTCACCGCCTCTGATTCCCCACCTCTGATTCCCCATCTCTGATTCCGCACATCCGATTCCCAGCCTCTGATTCCCCATCTCTGATTCCCCGCCTCTGATTCCCCAACTCTGATTCCCCACCTCTGCTTCCCCAGCTCTGATTCCCCGCCTCTGATTCCCCGTGTTTGATTCCCTGCCTCTGATTCCCCGCCTCTGATTCACCGCCTTTGATTCGCCACCTCTGATTCCCCATATCTGATTCCTCGCCTCTGTTTCCCCGCCTCTGATTTCCCGCCTCTGATTCCCCATATCTCATTCCCCGCCTCTGATTCCCCATCTCTGATTCCCGGACTCTGATTCCCCACCTCTGATTCCCGGCCTCTGATTCGCTGCTTCTGATTCTGATTCCCTGCCTCTGATTCCCCATCTCTGATTCCGCACATCTAATTCCCCGCCTCTGTTTCCCCGCCTCTGATTCCCCGCCTCTGTTTCCCCATATCTAAGTCCCCACTCTGATTCCCCAACTTTGATTCCCCACCTCTGATTCCCCAGCTCTGATTCCCCGCCTCTGATTCCCCGCATCTGATTCCCTGCATCTGATTCCCAGCCTCTGATTCCCTGCCTCTGATTCCCAAACTCTGACTCCCCACCTCTGATTCCCCATCTCTGATTCCGAACATCTAATACCCTGCCTCTGATTCCCCACCTCTGATTCCCCATATCGGATTCCCCGCCTTTGTTTCCCCGCCTCTGATTCCCCGCCTCTGTTTCCCCATATCTAAGTCCCCGCCTCTGATTCCCCAACTTTGATTCCCCACCTCTGATTCCCCAGCTCTTATTGCCCGCCTCTGATTCCCCGCATCTGATTCCCTCCATCTGATTCCCAGCCTCTGATTCCCTGCCTCTGATTCCCAAACTCTGATTCCCCACCTCTGATTCCCCATATCTGATTCCCCGCCTCTGTTTCCCCGCCTCTGATTCCCCGCCTCCATTTCCCCATATCTGATTCCCCGCCTCTATTTTCCCGCCTCTGATTCCCCGCCTCTGTTTCCCCATATCTGATTACCCGCCTCTGAATCCCCAACTCTGATTCCCTGCCTCTAATTTCCCAGCTCTGATTCCCCGCCTCTGATTCCCCGTGTCTGATTTCCTGCCTCTGATACCCCGCCTCTGATTACACATGTCTGATTCACCGCCTCTGATTCCCCACCTCTGATTCCCCATCTCTGATTCCGCACATCCGATTCACTGCCTCTGATTCCCCGCCTCTGATTCCCCGCGTCTTATTCCCTGCTTCTGATTCTGATTCCCTGCCTCTGATTCCCCATCTCTGATTCTGCACATCTGATTCCCTGCCTCTGATTCCCCACCTCTGATTCCCCATATCTGATTCCCCGCCTCTGAATCCCCATCTCTGATTCCCGGACTCTGATTACCCACCTCTGATTCCCGGCCTCTTATTACCAGCATCTGATTCCAGGCCTCTGATTCCCGGCCTCTGATTCCCCACCTCTGATTCCCCAGCTCTGATTCCCCGCCTCTGATTCCCCGCATCTGATTCCCTGCATCTGATTCCATGCCTCTGATTCCCTGCCTCTGATTCCCAACCTCTGATTCCCCACCACTGATTCCCCATATCTGATTCCCAGCCTCTGTTTCCCCGCCTCTGATTCCCCGCCTCTGTTTCCCCATATCTGATTCCCGGCCTCTGATTCCCCGCCTCTGATTCCCCGCCTCTGATTCCCTGCCTCTGATTCCACATCTCCGATCCCGCAAATCTGATTCCCTGCCTCTGATTCCCCGCCTCCGATTCTCCGCCTCTGATTCCCTGCCTCTGATTCCCAACCTCTGATTCCACACCTCTGATTCCCAGCCTCTGATTCCCCGCCTCTGATTCCCCATCTCTGATTCACCGCCTTTGATTCGCCACCTCTGATTCCCCATATCTGATTCCTCGCCTCTGTTTACCCGCCTCTGATTCCCCGCCTCTGATTCCCCATATCTCATTCCCCGCCTCTGATTCCCCAACTCTGATTCCCGGCCTCTTATTCCCAGCATCTGATTCCAGTCCTCTGATTCCCGGCCTCTGATTCCCCGCTTCTGATTCTGATTCCCTGCCTCTGATTCCCCATCTCTGATTCCACACATCTGATTCCCTGCCTCTGATTCCCCACCTCTGATTCCCCATATCTGATTCCCCACCTCTGTTTCCCCGCCTCTGATTCCCCGCCTCTGTTTCCCCATATCTAATTCCCCACCTCTGATGCACCAACTCTGATTCCCCGCCTCTGATTCCCCAGCTCTGATTCCCCGCCTCTGTTTCCCAACTATGATTCCCCGCCTCTGATTCCCCAGCTCTGATTCCCTGCCTCTGATTCCCCGCGTTCTATTCCCTGCCTCTGATTCCCCGCCTGTGATTCCCCATCTCTGATTCACCACCTCTGATTCCCCACCTCTGATTCCCCATATCTAATTCCCCGCCTCTGTTTGCCCGCCTCTGATTCCCCGCCTCTGTTTCCCCATATCTGATTCCCCGCCTCTGAAACCCCAACTCTGATTCCCTGCCTCTGATTCCCCAGCTCTGATTCCCCGCCTTTGATTCCCCCCGTCTGATTCCCAGCCTCTGAATCCCCGTGTCTGATATCCTGCCTCTGATTCCCCGCCTCTGATTCCTCATCTCAGATTCACTGCCTCTGATTCCCCACCTCTGATTCCCCATCTCTGATTCCGCACATCCGATTCCCTGCCTCTGATTCCCCGACTCTGATTCCCCACCTCTGATTCCCCAGCTCTGATTCCCCGCCTCTGATTCCCCAACTCTGATTCTCCGCCTCTGATAACGCAGCTCTGATTCCCCGCCTCCGATTCCCCGTGTTTGTTTCACTGCCTCTGATTCCCCGCCTCTGATTCCCCATCTCTGATTCACCGCCTTTGATTCGCCACCTCTGATTCCCCATATCTGATTCCTCGCCTCTGTTTCCCCGCCTCTGATTCCCCGCCTCTGATTCCCCATATCTCATTCCCCGCCTCTGATTCCCCATCTCTGATTCCCGGACTCTGATTCCCCACCTCTGATTCCCGGCCTCTTATTCCCGGCATCAGATTCCGGCCTCTGATTCCCGGCCTCTGATTCCCTGCTTCTGATTCTGATTCCCTGCCTCTGATTCCCCATTTCTGATTCCGCACATCTAATTCCCTGCCTCTGATTCCCCACCTCTGATTCCCCATATCTGATTCCCCGCCTCTGTTTCCCCACCTCTGATTCCCCGCCTCTGTTTCCCCATATCTAAGTCCCCGCCTCTGATTCCCCAACTCTGATTCCCCACCTCTGATTCCCCAGCTCTGATTACCCACCTCTGATTCCCCATATCTGATTCCCCGCCTCTGTTTCCCCGCCTCTGATTCCCCGCCACTGTTTCCCCATATCTGATTCCCCGCCTCTGAATCCCCAACTCTGATTCCCTGCATCTAATTCCCCAGCTCTGATTCCCCGCCTCTGATTCCCCGTGTCTGATTTCCTGCCTCTGATTCCCCGCCTCTGATTACCCATGTCTGATTCACCGCCTCTGATTCCCCACCTCTGATTCCCCATCTCTGATTCCGCACATCCGATTCCCAGCCTCTGATTCCCCATCTCTGATTCCCCGCCTCTGATTCCCCAACTCTGATTCCCCACCTCCGATTCCCCAGCTCTGATTCCCCGCCTCTGATTCCCCGTGTTTGATTCCCTGCCTCTGATTCCCCGCCTCTGATTCCCCATCTCTGATTCACCGCCTTTGATTCGCCACCTCTGATTCCCCATATCTGATTCCTCGCCTCTGTTTACCCGCCTCAGATTCCCCGCCTCTGATTCCCCATGTCTCATTCCCCGCCTCTGATTCCCCATCTCTGATTCCCGGACTCTGATTCCCCACCTCTGATTCCCGGCCTCTGATTCCCTGCCTCTGATTCTGATTCCCTGCCTCTGATTCCCCATCTCTGATTCCGCACATCTAATTCCCTGCCTCTGATTCCCCACCTCTGATTCCCCATATCTGATTCCCCGCCTCTGTTTCCCCGCCTCTGATTCCCCGCCTCTGTTTCCCCATATCTAAGTCCCCGCCGCTGATTCCCCAACTTTGATTCCCCACCTCTGATTCCCCAGCTCTGATTCCCCGCCTCTGATTCCCCGCATCTGATTCCCTGCATCTGATTCCCAGCCTCTGATTCCCTGCCTCTGATTCCCAACCTCTGATTCCCCACCTCTGATTCCCCGCCTCTGATTCCCCGCCTCTGTTTCCCCATATCTGATTCCCCGCCTCTATTTGCCCGCCTCTGATTCCCCGCCTCTGTTTCCCCATATCTGATTACCCGCCTCTGAATCCCCAACTCTGATTCCCTGCCTCTAATTTTCCTAGCTCTGATTCCCCGCCTCTGATTCCCCGTGTCTGATTTCCTGCCTCTGATTCCCCGCCTCTGATTACCCATGTCTGATTCACCGCCTCTGATTCCCCACCTATGATTCCCCATCTCTGATTCCGCACATCCGATTCACTGCCTCTGATTCCCCAGCTCTGATTCCCCGCCTCTGATTCCCCGCGTCATATTCCCTGCTTCTGATTCTGATTCCCTGCCTCTGATTCCCCATCTCTGATTCTGCACATCTGATTCCTCGCCTCTGTTTACCCGCCTCTGATTCCCCGCCTCTGATTCCCCATATCTCATTCCCCACCTCTGATTCCCCATCTCTGATTCCCGGACTCTGATTCCCCACTTCTGATTCCCGGCCTCTGATTCCCTGCTTCTGATTCTGATTCCCTGCCTCTGATTCCCCATCTCTGATTCCGCACATCTTATTCCCTGCCTCTGATTCCCCACCTCTGATTCCCCATATCTGATTCCCCGCCTCTGTTTCCCCGCCTCTGATTCCACGCCTCTGTTTCCCCATATCTAAGTCCCCGCCTCTGATTCCCCAACTTTGATTCCCCACCTCTGATTCCCCAGCTCTGATTGCCCGCCTCTGATTCCCCGCATCTGATTCCCTGCATCTGATTCCCAGCCTCTGATTCCCTGCCTCTGATTCCCAAACTCTTATTCCCCACCTCTGATTCCCCATATCTGATTCCCCGCCTCTGTTTCCCCGCCTCTGATTCCCCGCCTCTGTTTCCCCATATCTGATTCCCCGCCTCTATTTGCCCGCCTCTGATTCCCCGCCTCTGTTTCCCCATATCTGATTCTCCGCCTCTGAATCCCCAACTCTGATTCCCTGCATCTAATTCACAGCTCTGATTCCCCGCCTCTGATTCCAAGTGTCTGATATCCTGCCTCCGATTCCCCGCCTCTGATTAACCATGTCTAATTCACCGCCCCTGATTCCCCACCTCTGATTCCCCATCTCTGATTCCGCACATCCGATTCCCAGCCTCTGATTCCCCATCTCTGATTCCCCGCCTCTGATTCCCCAACTCTGATTCCCCACCTCTGATTCCCCAGCTCTGATTCCCCGCCTCTGATTCCCCGTGTTTGATTCCCTGCCTCTGATTCCCCGCCTCTGATTCCCCATCTCTGATTCACCGCCTTTGATTCGCCACCTCTGATTCCCCATATCTGATTCATCGCCTCTGTTTCCCCGCCTCTGATTTCCCGCCTCTGATTCCCCATATCTCATTCCCCGCCTCTGATTCCCCATCTCTGATTCCCGGACTCTGATTCCCCACCTCTGATTCCCGGCCTCTGATTCGCTGCTTCTGATTCTGATTCCCTGCCTCTGATTCCTTATCTCTGATTCCGCACATCTAATTCCCCGCCTCTGTTTCCCCGCCTCTGATTCCCCGCCTCTGTTTCCCCATATCTAAGTCCCCGCCTCTGATTCCCCAACTTTGATTCCCCACCTCTGATTCCCCAGCTCTGATTCCCCGCCTCTGATTCCCCGCATCTGATTCCCTGCATCTGATTCCCAACCTCTGATTCCCTGCCTCTGATTCCCAAACTCTGATTCCCCACCTCTGATTCCCCATATCTGATTCCCCGCCTCTGTTTCCCCGCCTCTGATTCCCCGCCTCTGTTTCCCCATATCTTATTCCCCGCCTCTGTTTCCCCGCCTCTGATTCCCCGCCTCTGATTCCCCGTGTCTGATTTCCTGCCTCTGATTCCCCGCTTCTGATTACCCATGTCTGATTCACCGCCTCTGATTCCCCACCTCTGATTCCCCATCTCTGATTCCGCACATCCGATTCCCAGCCTCTGATTCCCCATCTCTGATTCCCCGCCTCTGATTCCCCAACTCTGATTCCCCACCTCTGATTCCCCAGCTCTGATTCCCCGCCTCTGATTCCCCGTGTTTGATTCCCTGCCTCTGATTCCCCGCCTCTGATTCACCGCCTTTGATTCGCCACCTCTGATTCCCCATATCTGATTCCTCGCCTCTGTTTCCCCGCCTCTGATTTCCCGCCTCTGATTCCCCATATCTCATTCCCCGCCTCTGATTCCCCATCTCTGATTCCCGGACTCTGATTCCCCACCTCTGATTCCCGGCCTCTGATTCGCTGCTTCTGATTCTGATTCCCTGCCTCTGATTCCCCATCTCTGATTCCGCACATCTAATTCCCCGCCTCTGTTTCCCCGCCTCTGATTCCCCGCCTCTGTTTCCCCATATCTAAGTCCCCACTCTGATTCCCCAACTTTGATTCCCCACCTCTGATTCCCCAGCTCTGATTCCCCGCCTCTGATTCCCCGCATCTGATTCCCTGCATCTGATTCCCAGCCTCTGATTCCCTGCCTCTGATTCCCAAACTCTGATTCCCCACCTCTGATTCCCCATCTCTGATTCCGAACATCTAATTCCCTGCCTCTGATTCCCCACCTCTGATTCCCCATATCTGATTCCCCGCCTCTGTTTCCCCGCCTCTGATTCCCCGCCTCTGTTTCCCCATATCTAAGTCCCCGCCTCTGATTCCCCAACTTTGATTCCCCACCTCTGATTCCCCAGCTCTTATTGCCCGCCTCTGATTCCCCGCATCTGATTCCCTCCATCTGATTCCCAGCCTCTGATTCCCTGCCTCTGATTCCCAAACTCTGATTCCCCACCTCTGATTCCCCATATCTGATTCCCCGCCTCTGTTTCCCCGCCTCTGATTCCCCGCGTTCTATTCCCCGCCTCTGATTCCCCGCCTGTGATTCCCTATCTCTGATTCACCACCTCTGATTCCCCACCTCTGATTCCCCATATCTAATTCCCCGCCTCTGTTTGCCCGCCTCTGATTCCCCGCCTCTGTTTCCCCATATCTGATTCCCCGCCACTGAATCCCCAACTCTGATTCCCTGCCTCTGATTCCCCAGCTCTGATTCCCCGCCTTTGATTCCCCCCGTCTGATTCCCAGCCTCTGAATCCCCGTGTCTGATATCCTGCCTCTGATTCCCCGCCTCTGATTCCCCATCTCAGATTCACCGCCTCTGATTCCCCACCTCTGATTCCCCATCTCTGATTCCGCACATCCGATTCCCTGCCTCTGATTCCCCGACTCTGATTCCCCACCTCTGATTCCCCAGCTCTGATTCCCCGCCTCTGATTCCCCTAATCTAATTCCCTGCCTCTGTTTCCCCGCCTCTGATTCCCCGCCACTGTTTCCCCATATCTGATTCTCCGCCTCTGAATCCCCAACTCTGATTCCCTGCATCTAATTCCCCAGCTCTGATTCCCCGCCTCTGATTCCAAGTGTCTGATTTCCTGCCTCCGATTCCCCGCCTCTGATTAACCATGTCTAATTCACCGCCCCTGATTCCCCACCTCTGATTCCCCATCTCTGATTCCGCACATCCGATTCCCAGCCTCTGATTCCCCATCTCTGATTCCCCGCCTCTGATTCCCCAACTCTGATTCCCCACCTCTGATTCCCCAGCTCTGATTCCCCGCCTCTGATTCCCCGTGTTTGATTCCCTGCCTCTGGTTCCCCGCCTCTGATTCCCCATCTCTGATTCACCGCCTTTGATTCGCCACCTCTGATTCCCCATATCTGATTCATCGCCTCTGTTTCCCCGCCTCTGATTTCCCGCCTCTGATTCCCCATATCTCATTCCCCGCCTCTGATTCCCCATCTCTGATTCCCGGACTCTGATTCCCCACCTCTGATTCCCGGCCTCTGATTCGCTGCTTCTGATTCTGATTCCCTGCCTCTGATTCCTTATCTCTGATTCCGCACATCTAATTCCCCGCCTCTGTTTCCCCGCCTCTGATTCCCCGCCTCTGTTTCCCCATATCTAAGTCCCCGCCTCTGATTCCCCAACTCTGATTCCCCACCTCTGATTCCCCAGCTCTGATTACCCACCTCTGATTCCCCATATCTGATTCCCCGCCTCTGTTTCCCCGCCTCTGATTCCCCGCCACTGTTTCACCATATCTGATTCCCCGCCTCTGAATCCCCAACTCTGATTCCCTGCATCTAATTCCCCAGCTCTGATTCCCCGCCTCTGATTCCCCGTGTCTGATTTCCTGCCTCTGATTCCCCGCCTCTGATTACCCATGTCTGATTCACCGCCTCTGATTCCCCACCTCTGATTCCCCATCTCTGATTCCGCACATCCGATTCCCAGCCTCTGATTCCCCATCTCTGATTCCCCGCCTCTGATTCCCCAACTCTGATTCCCCACCTCCGATTCCCCAGCTCTGATTCCCCGCCTCTGATTCCCCGTGTTTGATTCCCTGCCTCTGATTCCCCGCCTCTGATTCCCCATCTCTGATTCACCGCCTTTGATTCGCCACCTCTGATTCCCCATATCTGATTCCTCGCCTCTGTTTACCCGCCTCAGATTCCCCGCCTCTGATTCCCCATGTCTCATTCCCCGCCTCTGATTCCCCATCTCTGATTCCCGGACTCTGATTCCCCACCTCTGATTCCCGGCCTCTGATTCCCTGCCTCTGATTCTGATTCCCTGCCTCTGATTCCCCATCTCTGATTCCGCACATCTAATTCCCTGCCTCTGATTCCCCACCTCTGATTCCCCATATCTGATTCCCCGCCTCTGTTTCCCCGCCTCTGATTCCCCGCCTCTGTTTCCCCATATCTAAGTCCCCGCCGCTGATTCCCCAACTTTGATTCCCCACCTCTGATTCCCCAGCTCTGATTCCCCGCCTCTGATTCCCCGCATCTGATTCCCTGCATCTGATTCCCAGCCTCTGATTCCCTGCCTCTGATTCCCAACCTCTGATTCCCCACCTCTGATTCCCCGCCTCTGATTCCCCGCCTCTGTTTCCCCATATCTGATTCCCCGCCTCTATTTGCCCGCCTCTGATTCCCCGCCTCTGTTTCCCCATATCTGATTACCCGCCTCTGAATCCCCAACTCTGATTCCCTGCCTCTAATTTTCCTAGCTCTGATTCCCCGCCTCTGATTCCCCGTGTCTGATTTCCTGCCTCTGATTCCCCGCCTCTGATTACCCATGTCTGATTCACCGCCTCTGATTCCCCACCTATGATTCCCCATCTCTGATTCCGCACATCCGATTCACTGCCTCTGATTCCCCAGCTCTGATTCCCCGCCTCTGATTCCCCGCGTCATATTCCCTGCTTCTGATTCTGATTCCCTGCCTCTGATTCCCCATCTCTGATTCTGCACATCTGATTCCTCGCCTCTGTTTACCCGCCTCTGATTCCCCGCCTCTGATTCCCCATATCTCATTCCCCACCTCTGATTCCCCATCTCTGATTCCCGGACTCTGATTCCCCACTTCTGATTCCCGGCCTCTGATTCCCTGCTTCTGATTCTGATTCCCTGCCTCTGATTCCCCATCTCTGATTCCGCACATCTTATTCCCTGCCTCTGATTCCCCACCTCTGATTCCCCATATCTGATTCCCCGCCTCTGTTTCCCCGCCTCTGATTCCACGCCTCTGTTTCCCCATATCTAAGTCCCCGCCTCTGATTCCCCAACTTTGATTCCCCACCTCTGATTCCCCAGCTCTGATTGCCCGCCTCTGATTCCCCGCATCTGATTCCCTGCATCTGATTCCCAGCCTCTGATTCCCTGCCTCTGATTCCCAAACTCTTATTCCCCACCTCTGATTCCCCATATCTGATTCCCCGCCTCTGTTTCCCCGCCTCTGATTCCCCGCCTCTGTTTCCCCATATCTGATTCCCCGCCTCTATTTGCCCGCCTCTGATTCCCCGCCTCTGTTTCCCCATATCTGATTCTCCGCCTCTGAATCCCCAACTCTGATTCCCTGCATCTAATTCACAGCTCTGATTCCCCGCCTCTGATTCCAAGTGTCTGATATCCTGCCTCCGATTCCCCGCCTCTGATTAACCATGTCTAATTCACCGCCCCTGATTCCCCACCTCTGATTCCCCATCTCTGATTCCGCACATCCGATTCCCAGCCTCTGATTCCCCATCTCTGATTCCCCGCCTCTGATTCCCCAACTCTGATTCCCCACCTCTGATTCCCCAGCTCTGATTCCCCGCCTCTGATTCCCCGTGTTTGATTCCCTGCCTCTGATTCCCCGCCTCTGATTCCCCATCTCTGATTCACCGCCTTTGATTCGCCACCTCTGATTCCCCATATCTGATTCATCGCCTCTGTTTCCCCGCCTCTGATTTCCCGCCTCTGATTCCCCATATCTCATTCCCCGCCTCTGATTCCCCATCTCTGATTCCCGGACTCTGATTCCCCACCTCTGATTCCCGGCCTCTGATTCGCTGCTTCTGATTCTGATTCCCTGCCTCTGATTCCTTATCTCTGATTCCGCACATCTAATTCCCCGCCTCTGTTTCCCCGCCTCTGATTCCCCGCCTCTGTTTCCCCATATCTAAGTCCCAGCCTCTGATTCCCCAACTTTGATTCCCCACCTCTGATTCCCCAGCTCTGATTCCCCGCCTCTGATTCCCCGCATCTGATTCCCTGCATCTGATTCCCAACCTCTGATTCCCTGCCTCTGATTCCCAAACTCTGATTCCCCACCTCTGATTCCCCATATCTGATTCCCCGCCTCTGTTTCCCCGCCTCTGATTCCCCGCCTCTGTTTCCCCATATCTTATTCCCCGCCTCTGTTTCCCCGCCTCTGATTCCCCGCCTCTGATTCCCCGTGTCTGATTTCCTGCCTCTGATTCCCCGCTTCTGATTACCCATGTCTGATTCACCGCCTCTGATTCCCCACCTCTGATTCCCCATCTCTGATTCCGCACATCCGATTCCCAGCCTCTGATTCCCCATCTCTGATTCCCCGCCTCTGATTCCCCAACTCTGATTCCCCACCTCTGATTCCCCAGCTCTGATTCCCCGCCTCTGATTCCCCGTGTTTGATTCCCTGCCTCTGATTCCCCGCCTCTGATTCACCGCCTTTGATTCGCCACCTCTGATTCCCCATATCTGATTCCTCGCCTCTGTTTCCCCGCCTCTGATTTCCCGCCTCTGATTCCCCATATCTCATTCCCCGCCTCTGATTCCCCATCTCTGATTCCCGGACTCTGATTCCCCACCTCTGATTCCCGGCCTCTGATTCGCTGCTTCTGATTCTGATTCCCTGCCTCTGATTCCCCATCTCTGATTCCGCACATCTAATTCCCCGCCTCTGTTTCCCCGCCTCTGATTCCCCGCCTCTGTTTCCCCATATCTAAGTCCCCACTCTGATTCCCCAACTTTGATTCCCCACCTCTGATTCCCCAGCTCTGATTCCCCGCCTCTGATTCCCCGCATCTGATTCCCTGCATCTGATTCCCAGCCTCTGATTCCCTGCCTCTGATTCCCAAACTCTGATTCCCCACCTCTGATTCCCCATCTCTGATTCCGAACATCTAATTCCCTGCCTCTGATTCCCCACCTCTGATTCCCCATATCTGATTCCCCGCCTCTGTTTCCCCGCCTCTGATTCCCCGCCTCTGTTTCCCCATATCTAAGTCCCCGCCTCTGATTCCCCAACTTTGATTCCCCACCTCTGATTCCCCAGCTCTTATTGCCCGCCTCTGATTCCCCGCATCTGATTCCCTCCATCTGATTCCCAGCCTCTGATTCCCTGCCTCTGATTCCCAAACTCTGATTCCCCACCTCTGATTCCCCATATCTGATTCCCCGCCTCTGTTTCCCCGCCTCTGATTCCCCGCGTTCTATTCCCCGCCTCTGATTCCCCGCCTGTGATTCCCTATCTCTGATTCACCACCTCTGATTCCCCACCTCTGATTCCCCATATCTAATTCCCCGCCTCTGTTTGCCCGCCTCTGATTCCCCGCCTCTGTTTCCCCATATCTGATTCCCCGCCACTGAATCCCCAACTCTGATTCCCTGCCTCTGATTCCCCAGCTCTGATTCCCCGCCTTTGATTCCCCCCGTCTGATTCCCAGCCTCTGAATCCCCGTGTCTGATATCCTGCCTCTGATTCCCCGCCTCTGATTCCCCATCTCAGATTCACCGCCTCTGATTCCCCACCTCTGATTCCCCATCTCTGATTCCGCACATCCGATTCCCTGCCTCTGATTCCCCGACTCTGATTCCCCACCTCTGAATCCCCAGCTCTGATTCCCCGCCTCTGATTCCCCTAATCTAATTCCCTGCCTCTGTTTCCCCGCCTCTGATTCCCCGCCACTGTTTCCCCATATCTGATTCTCCGCCTCTGAATCCCCAACTCTGATTCCCTGCATCTAATTCCCCAGCTCTGATTCCCCGCCTCTGATTCCAAGTGTCTGATTTCCTGCCTCCGATTCCCCGCCTCTGATTAACCATGTCTAATTCACCGCCCCTGATTCCCCACCTCTGATTCCCCATCTCTGATTCCGCACATCCGATTCCCAGCCTCTGATTCCCCATCTCTGATTCCCCGCCTCTGATTCCCCAACTCTGATTCCCCACCTCTGATTCCCCAGCTCTGATTCCCCGCCTCTGATTCCCCGTGTTTGATTCCCTGCCTCTGATTCCCCGCCTCTGATTCCCCATCTCTGATTCACCGCCTTTGATTCGCCACCTCTGATTCCCCATATCTGATTCATCGCCTCTGTTTCCCCGCCTCTGATTTCCCGCCTCTGATTCCCCATATCTCATTCCCCGCCTCTGATTCCCCATCTCTGATTCCCGGACTCTGATTCCCCACCTCTGATTCCCGGCCTCTGATTCGCTGCTTCTGATTCTGATTCCCTGCCTCTGATTCCTTATCTCTGATTCCGCACATCTAATTCCCCGCCTCTGTTTCCCCGCCTCTGATTCCCCGCCTCTGTTTCCCCATATCTAAGTCCCCGCCTCTGATTCCCCAACTTTGATTCCCCACCTCTGATTCCCCAGCTCTGATTCCCCGCCTCTGATTCCCCGCATCTGATTCCCCACCTCTGATTCCCCAGCTCTGATTCCCCGCCTCTGATTCCCCAACTCTGATTCCCCGCCTCTGTTTCCCCGCCTCTGATTCCCCGCCTCTGTTTCCCCATATCTTATTCCCCGCCTCTGTTTCCCCGCCTCTGATTCCCCGCCTCTGATTCCCCGTGTCTGATTTCCTGCCTCTGATTCCCCGCTTCTGATTACCCATGTCTGATTCACCGCCTCTGATTCCCCACCTCTGATTCCCCATCTCTGATTCCGCACATCCGATTCCCAGCCTCTGATTCCCCATCTCTGATTCCCCGCCTCTGATTCCCCAACTCTGATTCCCCACCTCTGATTCCCCAGCTCTGATTCCCCGCCTCTGATTCCCCGTGTTTGATTCCCTGCCTCTGATTCCCCGCCTCTGATTCACCGCCTTTGATTCGCCACCTCTGATTCCCCATATCTGATTCCTCGCCTCTGTTTCCCCGCCTCTGATTTCCCGCCTCTGATTCCCCATATCTCATTCCCCGCCTCTGATTCCCCATCTCTGATTCCCGGACTCTGATTCCCCACCTCTGATTCCCGGCCTCTGATTCGCTGCTTCTGATTCTGATTCCCTGCCTCTGATTCCCCATCTCTGATTCCGCACATCTAATTCCCCGCCTCTGTTTCCCCGCCTCTGATTCCCCGCCTCTGTTTCCCCATATCTAAGTCCCCACTCTGATTCCCCAACTTTGATTCCCCACCTCTGATTCCCCAGCTCTGATTCCCCGCCTCTGATTCCCCGCATCTGATTCCCTGCATCTGATTCCCAGCCTCTGATTCCCTGCCTCTGATTCCCAAACTCTGACTCCCCACCTCTGATTCCCCATCTCTGATTCCGAACATCTAATTCCCTGCCTCTGATTCCCCACCTCTGATTCCCCATATCTGATTCCCCGCCTTTGTTTCCCCGCCTCTGATTCCCCGCCTCTGTTTCCCCATATCTAAGTCCCCGCCTCTGATTCCCCAACTTTGATTCCCCACCTCTGATTCCCCAGCTCTTATTGCCCGCCTCTGATTCCCCGCATCTGATTCCCTCCATCTGATTCCCAGCCTCTGATTCCCTGCCTCTGATTCCCAAACTCTGATTCCCCACCTCTGATTCCCCATATCTGATTCCCCGCCTCTGTTTCCCCGCCTCTGATTCCCCGCCTCCGTTTCCCCATATCTGATTCCCCGCCTCTATTTTCCCGCCTCTGATTCCCCGCCTCTGTTTCCCCATATCTGATTACCCGCCTCTGAATCCCCAACTCTGATTCCCTGCCTCTAATTTCCCAGCTCTGATTCGCCGCCTCTGATTCCCCGTGTCTGATTTCCTGCCTCTGATACCCCGCCTCTGATTACACATGTCTGATTCACCGCCTCTGATTCCCCACCTCTGATTCCCCATCTCTGATTCCGCACATCCGATTCACTGCCTCTGATTCCCCGCCTCTGATTCCCCGCGTCTTATTCCCTGCTTCTGATTCTGATTCCCTGCCTCTGATTCCCCATCTCTGATTCTGCACATCTGATTCCCTGCCTCTGATTCCCCACCTCTGATTCCCCATATCTGATTCCCCGCCTCTGAATCCCCATCTCTGATTCCCGGACTCTGATTACCCACCTCTGATTCCCGGCCTCTTATTACCAGCATCTGATTCCAGGCCTCTGATTCCCGGCCTCTGATTCCCCACCTCTGATTCCCCAGCTCTGATTCCCCGCCTCTGATTCCCCGCATCTGATTCCCTGCATCTGATTCCATGCCTCTGATTCCCTGCCTCTGATTCCCAACCTCTGATTCCCCACCACTGATTCCCCATATCTGATTCCCAGCCTCTGTTTCCCCGCCTCTGATTCCCCGCCTCTGTTTCCCCATATCTGATTCCCGGCCTCTGATTCCCCGCCTCTGATTCCCCGCCTCTGATTCCCTGCCTCTGATTCCACATCTCCGATCCCGCAAATCTGATTCCCTGCCTCTGATTCCCCGCCTCCGATTCTCCGCCTCTGATTCCCTGCCTCTGATTCCCAACCTCTGATTCCACACCTCTGATTCCCAGCCTCTGATTCCCCGCCTCTGATTCCCCATCTCTGATTCACCGCCTTTGATTCGCCACCTCTGATTCCCCATATCTGATTCCTCGCCTCTGTTTACCCGCCTCTGATTCCCCGCCTCTGATTCCCCATATCTCATTCCCCGCCTCTGATTCCCCAACTCTGATTCCCGGCCTCTTATTCCCAGCATCTGATTCCAGTCCTCTGATTCCCGGCCTCTGATTCCCCGCTTCTGATTCTGATTCCCTGCCTCTGATTCCCCATCTCTGATTCCACACATCTGATTCCCTGCCTCTGATTCCCCACCTCTGATTCCCCATATCTGATTCCCCACCTCTGTTTCCCCGCCTCTGATTCCCCGCCTCTGTTTCCCCATATCTAATTCCCCACCTCTGATGCACCAACTCTGATTCCCCGCCTCTGATTCCCCAGCTCTGATTCCCCGCCTCTGTTTCCCAACTATGATTCCCCGCCTCTGATTCCCCAGCTCTGATTCCCTGCCTCTGATTCCCCGCGTTCTATTCCCTGCCTCTGATTCCCCGCCTGTGATTCCCCATCTCTGATTCACCACCTCTGATTCCCCACCTCTGATTCCCCATATCTAATTCCCCGCCTCTCTTTGCCCGCCTCTGATTCCCCGCCTCTGTTTCCCCATATCTGATTCCCCGCCTCTGAAACCCCAACTCTGATTCCCTGCCTCTGATTCCCCAGCTCTGATTCCCCGCCTTTGATTCCCCCCGTCTGATTCCCAGCCTCTGAATCCCCGTGTCTGATATCCTGCCTCTGATTCCCCGCCTCTGATTCCTCATCTCAGATTCACTGCCTCTGATTCCCCACCTCTGATTCCCCATCTCTGATTCCGCACATCCGATTCCCTGCCTCTGATTCCCCGACTCTGATTCCCCACCTCTGATTCCCCAGCTCTGATTCCCCGCCTCTGATTCCCCAACTCTGATTCTCCGCCTCTGATAACGCAGCTCTGATTCCCCGCCTCCGATTCCCCGTGTTTGATTCACTGCCTCTGATTCCCCGCCTCTGATTCCCCATCTCTGATTCACCGCCTTTGATTCGCCACCTCTGATTCCCCATATCTGATTCCTCGCCTCTGTTTCCCCGCCTCTGATTCCCCGCCTCTGATTCCCCATATCTCATTCCCCGCCTCTGATTCCCCATCTCTGATTCCCGGACTCTGATTCCCCACCTCTGATTCCCGGCCTCTTATTCCCGGCATCAGATTCCGGCCTCTGATTCCCGGCCTCTGATTCCCTGCTTCTGATTCTGATTCCCTGCCTCTGATTCCCCATTTCTGATTCCGCACATCTAATTCCCTGCCTCTGATTCCCCACCTCTGATTCCCCATATCTGATTCCCCGCCTCTGTTTCCCCACCTCTGATTCCCCGCCTCTGTTTCCCCATATCTAAGTCCCCGCCTCTGATTCCCCAACTCTGATTCCCCACCTCTGATTCCCCAGCTCTGATTACCCACCTCTGATTCCCCATATCTGATTCCCCGCCTCTGTTTCCCCGCCTCTGATTCCCCGCCACTGTTTCCCCATATCTGATTCCCCGCCTCTGAATCCCCAACTCTGATTCCCTGCATCTAATTCCCCAGCTCTGATTCCCCGCCTCTGATTCCCCGTGTCTGATTTCCTGCCTCTGATTCCCCGCCTCTGATTACCCATGTCTGATTCACCGCCTCTGATTCCCCACCTCTGATTCCCCATCTCTGATTCCGCACATCCGATTCCCAGCCTCTGATTCCCCATCTCTGATTCCCCGCCTCTGATTCCCCAACTCTGATTCCCCACCTCCGATTCCCCAGCTCTGATTCCCCGCCTCTGATTCCCCGTGTTTGATTCCCTGCCTCTGATTCCCCGCCTCTGATTCCCCATCTCTGATTCACCGCCTTTGATTCGCCACCTCTGATTCCCCATATCTGATTCCTCGCCTCTGTTTACCCGCCTCAGATTCCCCGCCTCTGATTCCCCATGTCTCATTCCCCGCCTCTGATTCCCCATCTCTGATTCCCGGACTCTGATTCCCCACCTCTGATTCCCGGCCTCTGATTCCCTGCCTCTGATTCTGATTCCCTGCCTCTGATTCCCCATCTCTGATTCCGCACATCTAATTCCCTGCCTCTGATTCCCCACCTCTGATTCCCCATATCTGATTCCCCGCCTCTGTTTCCCCGCCTCTGATTCCCCGCCTCTGTTTCCCCATATCTAAGTCCCCGCCGCTGATTCCCCAACTTTGATTCCCCACCTCTGATTCCCCAGCTCTGATTCCCCGCCTCTGATTCCCCGCATCTGATTCCCTGCATCTGATTCCCAGCCTCTGATTCCCTGCCTCTGATTCCCAACCTCTGATTCCCCACCTCTGATTCCCCGCCTCTGATTCCCCGCCTCTGTTTCCCCATATCTGATTCCCCGCCTCTATTTGCCCGCCTCTGATTCCCCGCCTCTGTTTCCCCATATCTGATTACCCGCCTCTGAATCCCCAACTCTGATTCCCTGCCTCTAATTTTCCTAGATCTGATTCCCCGCCTCTGATTCCCCGTGTCTGATTTCCTGCCTCTGATTCCCCGCCTCTGATTACCCATGTCTGATTCACCGCCTCTGATTCCCCACCTATGATTCCCCATCTCTGATTCCGCACATCCGATTCACTGCCTCTGATTCCCCAGCTCTGATTCCCCGCCTCTGATTCCCCGCGTCATATTCCCTGCTTCTGATTCTGATTCCCTGCCTCTGATTCCCCATCTCTGATTCTGCACATCTGATTCCTCGCCTCTGTTTACCCGCCTCTGATTCCCCGCCTCTGATTCCCCATATCTCATTCCCCACCTCTGATTCCCCATCTCTGATTCCCGGACTCTGATTCCCCACTTCTGATTCCCGGCCTCTGATTCCCTGCTTCTGATTCTGATTCCCTGCCTCTGATTCCCCATCTCTGATTCCGCACATCTTATTCCCTGCCTCTGATTCCCCACCTCTGATTCCCCATATCTGATTCCCCGCCTCTGTTTCCCCGCCTCTGATTCCACGCCTCTGTTTCCCCATATCTAAGTCCCCGCCTCTGATTCCCCAACTTTGATTCCCCACCTCTGATTCCCCAGCTCTGATTGCCCGCCTCTGATTCCCCGCATCTGATTCCCTGCATCTGATTCCCAGCCTCTGATTCCCTGCCTCTGATTCCCAAACTTTTATTCCCCACCTCTGATTCCCCATATCTGATTCCCCGCCTCTGTTTCCCCGCCTCTGATTCCCCGCCTCTGTTTCCCCATATCTGATTCCCCGCCTCTATTTGCCCGCCTCTGATTCCCCGCCTCTGTTTCCCCATATCTGATTCTCCGCCTCTGAATCCCCAACTCTGATTCCCTGCATCTAATTCACAGCTCTGATTCCCCGCCTCTGATTCCAAGTGTCTGATTTCCTGCCTCCGATTCCCCGCCTCTGATTAACCATGTCTAATTCACCGCCCCTGATTCCCCACCTCTGATTCCCCATCTCTGATTCCGCACATCCGATTCCCAGCCTCTGATTCCCCATCTCTGATTCCCCGCCTCTGATTCCCCAACTCTGATTCCCCACCTCTGATTCCCCAGCTCTGATTCCCCGCCTCTGATTCCCCGTGTTTGATTCCCTGCCTCTGATTCCCCGCCTCTGATTCCCCGTGTTTGATTCCCTGCCTTTGATTCGCCACCTCTGATTCCCCATATCTGATTCATCGCCTCTGTTTCCCCGCCTCTGATTTCCCGCCTCTGATTCCCCATATCTCATTCCCCGCCTCTGATTCCCCATCTCTGATTCCCGGACTCTGATTCCCCACCTCTGATTCCCGGCCTCTGATTCGCTGCTTCTGATTCTGATTCCCTGCCTCTGATTCCTTATCTCTGATTCCGCACATCTAATTCCCCGCCTCTGTTTCCCCGCCTCTGATTCCCCGCCTCTGTTTCCCCATATCTAAGTCCCCGCCTCTGATTCCCCAACTTTGATTCCCCACCTCTGATTCCCCAGCTCTGATTCCCCGCCTCTGATTCCCCGCATCTGATTCCCTGCATCTGATTCCCAACCTCTGATTCCCTGCCTCTGATTCCCAAACTCTGATTCCCCACCTCTGATTCCCCATATCTGATTCCCCGCCTCTGTTTCCCCGCCTCTGATTCCCCGCCTCTGTTTCCCCATATCTTATTCCCCGCCTCTGTTTCCCCGCCTCTGATTCCCCGCCTCTGATTCCCCGTGTCTGATTTCCTGCCTCTGATTCCCCGCTTCTGATTACCCATGTCTGATTCACCGCCTCTGATTCCCCACCTCTGATTCCCCATCTCTGATTCCGCACATCCGATTCCCAGCCTCTGATTCCCCATCTCTGATTCCCCGCCTCTGATTCCCCAACTCTGATTCCCCACCTCTGATTCCCCAGCTCTGATTCCCCGCCTCTGATTCCCCGTGTTTGATTCCCTGCCTCTGATTCCCCGCCTCTGATTCACCGCCTTTGATTCGCCACCTCTGATTCCCCATATCTGATTCCTCGCCTCTGTTTCCCCGCCTCTGATTTCCCGCCTCTGATTCCCCATATCTCATTCCCCGCCTCTGATTCCCCATCTCTGATTCCCGGACTCTGATTCCCCACCTCTGATTCCCGGCCTCTGATTCGCTGCTTCTGATTCTGATTCCCTGCCTCTGATTCCCCATCTCTGATTCCGCACATCTAATTCCCCGCCTCTGTTTCCCCGCCTCTGATTCCCCGCCTCTGTTTCCCCATATCTAAGTCCCCACTCTGATTCCCCAACTTTGATTCCCCACCTCTGAATCCCCAGCTCTGATTCCCCGCCTCTGATTCCCCGCATCTGATTCCCTGCATCTGATTCCCAGCCTCTGATTCCCTGCCTCTGATTCCCAAACTCTGATTCCCCACCTCTGATTCCCCATCTCTGATTCCGAACATCTAATTCCCTGCCTCTGATTCCCCACCTCTGATTCCCCATATCTGATTCCCCGCCTCTGTTTCCCCGCCTCTGATTCCCCGCCTCTGTTTCCCCATATCTAAGACCCCGCCTCTGATTCCCCAACTTTGATTCCCCACCTCTGATTCCCCAGCTCTTATTGCCCGCCTCTGATTCCCCGCATCTGATTCCCTCCATCTGATTCCCAGCCTCTGATTCCCTGCCTCTGATTCCCAAACTCTGATTCCCCACCTCTGATTCCCCATATCTGATTCCCCGCCTCTGTTTCCCCGCCTCTGATTCCCCGCCTCCGTTTCCCCATATCTGATTCCCCGCCTCTATTTGCCCGCCTCTGATTCCCCGCCTCTGTTTCCCCATATCTGATTACCCGCCTCTGAATCCCCAACTCTGATTCCCTGCCTCTAATTTCCCAGCTCTGATTCCCCGCCTCTGATTCCCCGTGTCTGATTTCCTGCCTCTGATACCCCGCCTCTGATTACACATGTCTGATTCACCGCCTCTGATTCCCCACCTCTGATTCCCCATCTCTGATTCCGCACATCCGATTCACTGCCTCTGATTCCCCAGCTCTGATTCCCCGCCTCTGATTCCCCGCGTCTTATTCCCTGCTTCTGATTCTGATTCCCTGCCTCTGATTCCCCATCTCTGATTCTGCACATCTGATTCCCTGCCTCTGATTCCCCACCTCTGATTCCCCATATCTGATTCCCCGCCTCTGAATCCCCATCTCTGATTCCCGGACTCTGATTACCCACCTCTGATTCCCGGCCTCTTATTACCAGCATCTGATTCCAGGCCTCTGATTCCCGGCCTCTGATTCCCCACCTCTGATTCCCCAGCTCTGATTCCCCGCCTCTGATTCCCCGCATCTGATTCCCTGCATCTGATTCCATGCCTCTGATTCCCTGCCTCTGATTCCCAACCTCTGATTCCCCACCACTGATTCCCCATATCTGATTCCCAGCCTCTGTTTCCCCGCCTCTGATTCCCCGCCTCTGTTTCCCCATATCTGATTCCCGGCCTCTGATTCCCCGCCTCTGATTCCCCGCCTCTGATTCCCTGCCTCTGATTCCACATCTCCGATCCCGCAAATCTGATTCCCTGCCTATGATTCCCCGCCTCCGATTCTCCGCCTCTGATTCCCTGCCTCTGATTCCCAACCTCTGATTCCACACCTCTGATTCCCCGCCTCTGATTCCCCGCCTCTGATTCCCCATCTCTGATTCACCGCCTTTGATTCGCCACCTCTGATTCCCCATATCTGATTCCTCGCCTCTGTTTACCCGCCTCTGATTCCCCGCCTCTGATTCCCCATATCTCATTCCCCGCCTCTGATTCCCCAACTCTGATTCCCGGCCTCTTATTCCCAGCATCTGATTCCAGTCCTCTGATTCCCGGCCTCTGATTCCCCGCTTCTGATTCTGATTCCCTGCCTCTGATTCCCCATCTCTGATTCCACACATCTGATTCCCTGCCTCTGATTCCCCACCTGTGATTCCCCATATCTGATTCCCCACCTCTGTTTCCCCGCCTCTGATTCCCCGCCTCTGTTTCCCCATATCTAATTCCCCACCTCTGATGCACCAACTCTGATTCCCCGCCTCTGATTCCCCAGCTCTGATTCCCCGCCTCTGTTTCCCAACTATGATTCCCCGCCTCTGATTCCCCAGCTCTGATTCCCTGCCTCTGATTCCCCGCGTTCTATTCCCTGCCTCTGATTCCCCACCTGTGATTCCCCATCTCTGATTCACCACCTCTGATTCCCCACCTCTGATTCCCCATATCTAATTCCCCGCCTCTGTTTGCCCGCCTCTGATTCCCCGCCTCTGTTTCCCCATATCTGATTCCCCGCCTCTGAAACCCCAACTCTGATTCCCTGCCTCTGATTCCCCAGCTCTGATTCCCCGCCTTTGATTCCCCCCGTCTGATTCCCAGCCTCTGAATCCCCGTGTCTGATATCCTGCCTCTGATTCCCCGCCTCTGATTCCTCATCTCAGATTCACTGCCTCTGATTCCCCACCTCTGATTCCCCATCTCCGATTCCGCACATCCGATTCCCTGCCTCTGATTCCCCGACTCTGATTCCCCACCTCTGATTCCCCAGCTCTGATTCCCCGCCTCTGATTCCCCAACTCTGATTCTCCGCCTCTGATAACGCAGCTCTGATTCCCCGCCTCCGATTCCCCGTGTTTGATTCCCTGCCTCTGATTCCCCGCCTCTGATTCCCCATCTCTGATTCACCGCCTTTGATTCGCCACCTCTGATTCCCCATATCTGATTCCTCGCCTCTGTTTCCCCGCCTCTGATTCCCCGCCTCTGATTCCCCATATCTCATTCCCCGCCTCTGATTCCCCATCTCTGATTCCCGGACTCTGATTCCCCACCTCTGATTCCCGGCCTCTTATTCCCGGCATCAGATTCCGGCCTCTGATTCCCGGCCTCTGATTCCCTGCTTCTGATTCTGATTCCCTGCCTCTGATTCCCCATTTCTGATTCCGCACATCTAATTCCCTGCCTCTGATTCCCCACCTCTGATTCCCCATATCTGATTCCCCGCCTCTGTTTCCCCACCTCTGATTCCCCGCCTCTGTTTCCCCATATCTAAGTCCCCGCCTCTGATTCCCCAACTCTGATTCCCCACCTCTGATTCCCCAGCTCTGATTACCCACCTCTGATTCCCAATATCTGATTCCCCGCCTCTGTTTCCCCGCCTCTGATTCCCCGCCACTGTTTCCCCATATCTGATTCCCCGCCTCTGAATCCCCAACTCTGATTCCCTGCATCTAATTCCCCAGCTCTGATTCCCCGCCTCTGATTCCCCGTGTCTGATTTCCTGCCTCTGATTCCCCGCCTCTGATTACCCATGTCTGATTCACCGCCTCTGATTCCCCACCTCTGATTCCCCATCTCTGATTCCGCACATCCGATTCCCAGCCTCTGATTCCCCATCTCTGATTCCCCGCCTCTGATTCCCCAACTCTGATTCCCCACCTCCGATTCCCCAGCTCTGATTCCCCGCCTCTGATTCCCCGTGTTTGATTCCCTGCCTCTGATTCCCCGCCTCTGATTCCCCATCTCTGATTCACCGCCTTTGATTCGCCACCTCTGATTCCCCATATCTGATTCCTCGCCTCTGTTTACCCGCCTCAGATTCCCCGCCTCTGATTCCCCATGTCTCATTCCCCGCCTCTGATTCCCCATCTCTGATTCCCGGACTCTGATTCCCCACCTCTGATTCCCGGCCTCTGATTCCCTGCCTCTGATTCTGATTCTCTGCCTCTGATTCCCCATCTCTGATTCCGCACATCTAATTCCCTGCCTCTGATTCCCCACCTCTGATTCCCCATATCTGATTCCCCGCCTCTGTTTCCCCGCCTCTGATTCCCCGCCTCTGTTTCCCCATATCTAAGTCCCCGCCGCTGATTCCCCAACTTTGATTCCCCACCTCTGATTCCCCAGCTCTGATTCCCCGCCTCTGATTCCCCGCATCTGATTCCCTGCATCTGATTCCCAGCCTCTGATTCCCTGCCTCTGATTCCCAACCTCTGATTCCCCACCTCTGATTCCCCGCCTCTGATTCCCCGCCTCTGTTTCCCCATATCTGATTCCCCGCCTCTATTTGCCCGCCTCTGATTCCCCGCCTCTGTTTCCCCATGTCTGATTACCCGCCTCTGAATCCCCAACTCTGATTCCCTGCCTCTAATTTTCCTAGCTCTGATTCCCCGCCTCTGATTCCCCGTGTCTGATTTCCTGCCTCTGATTCCCCGCCTCTGATTACCCATGTCTGATTCACCGCCTCTGATTCCCCACCTATGATTCCCCATCTCTGATTCCGCACATCCGATTCACTGCCTCTGATTCCCCAGCTCTGATTCCCCGCCTCTGATTCCCCGCGTCATATTCCCTGCTTCTGATTCTGATTCCCTGCCTCTGATTCCCCATCTCTGATTCTGCACATCTGATTCCTCGCCTCTGTTTACCCGCCTCTGATTCCCCGCCTCTGATTCCCCATATCTCATTCCCCACCTCTGATTCCCCATCTCTGATTCCCGGACTCTGATTCCCCACTTCTGATTCCCGGCCTCTGATTCCCTGCTTCTGATTCTGATTCCCTGCCTCTGATTCCCCATCTCTGATTCCGCACATCTTATTCCCTGCCTCTGATTCCCCACCTCTGATTCCCCATATCTGATTCCCCGCCTCTGTTTCCCCGCCTCTGATTCCACGCCTCTGTTTCCCCATATCTAAGTCCCCGCCTCTGATTCCCCAACTTTGATTCCCCACCTCTGATTCCCCAGCTCTGATTGCCCGCCTCTGATTCCCCGCATCTGATTCCCTGCATCTGATTCCCAGCCTCTGATTCCCTGCCTCTGATTCCCAAACTCTTATTCCCCACCTCTGATTCCCCATATCTGATTCCCCGCCTCTGTTTCCCCGCCTCTGATTCCCCGCCTCTGTTTCCCCATATCTGATTCCCCGCCTCTATTTGCCCACCTCTGATTCCCCGCCTCTGTTTCCCCATATCTGATTCTCCGCCTCTGAATCCCCAACTCTGATTCCCTGCATCTAATTCCCCAGCTCTGATTCCCCGCCTCTGATTCCAAGTGTCTGATTTCCTGCCTCCGATTCCCCGCCTCTGATTAACCATGTCAAATTCACCGCCCCTGATTCCCCACCTCTGATTCCCCATCTCTGATTCCGCACATCCGATTCCCAGCCTCTGATTCCCCATCTCTGATTCCCCGCCTCTGATTCCCCAACTCTGATTCCCCACATCTGATTCCCCAGCTCTGATTCCCCGCCTCTGATTCCCCGTGTTTGATTCCCTGCCTCTGATTCCCCGCCTCTGATTCCCCATCTCTGATTCACCGCCTTTGATTCGCCACCTCTGATTCCCCATATCTGATTCATCGCCTCTGTTTCCCCGCCTCTGATTTCCCGCCTCTGATTCCCCATATCTCATTCCCCGCCTCTGATTCCCCATCTCTGATTCCCGGACTCTGATTCCCCACCTCTGATTCCCGGCCTCTGATTCGCTGCTTCTGATTCTGATTCCCTGCCTCTGATTCCTTATCTCTGATTCCGCACATCTAATTCCCCGCCTCTGTTTCCCCGCCTCTGATTCCCCGCCTCTGTTTCCCCATATCTAAGTCCCCGCCTCTGATTCCCCAACTTTGATTCCCCACCTATGATTCCCCAGCTCTGATTCCCCGCCTCTGATTCCCCGCATCTGATTCCCTGCATCTGATTCCCAACCTCTGATTCCCTGCCTCTGATTCCCAAACTCTGATTCCCCACCTCTGATTCCCCATATCTGATTCCCCGCCTCTGTTTCCCCGCCTCTGATTCCCCGCCTCTGTTTCCCCATATCTTATTCCCCGCCTCTGTTTCCCCGCCTCTGATTCCCCGCCTCTGATTCCCCGTGTCTGATTTCCTGCCTCTGATTCCCCGCTTCTGATTACCCATGTCTGATTCACCGCCTCTGATTCCCCACCTCTGATTCCCCATCTCTGATTCCGCACATCCGATTCCCAGCCTCTGATTCCCCATCTCTGATTCCCCGCCTCTGATTCCCCAACTCTGATTCCCCACCTCTGATTCCCCAGCTCTGATTCCCCGCCTCTGATTCCCCGTGTTTGATTCCCTGCCTCTGATTCGCTGCTTCTGATTCTGATTCCCTGCCTCTGATTCCCCATCTCTGATTCCGCACATCTAATTCCCCGCCTCTGTTTCCCCGCCTCTGATTCCCCGCCTCTGTTTCCCCATATCTAAGTCCCCACTCTGATTCCCCAACTTTGATTCCCCACCTCTGATTCCCCAGCTCTGATTCCCCGCCTCTGATTCCCCGCATCTGATTCCCTGCATCTGATTCCCAGCCTCTGATTCCCTGCCTCTGATTCCCAAACTCTGATTCCCCACCTCTGATTCCCCATCTCTGATTCCGAACATCTAATTCCCTGCCTCTGATTCCCCACCTCTGATTCCCCATATCTGATTCCCCGCCTCTGTTTCCCCGCCTCTGATTCCCCGCCTCTGTTTCCCCATATCTAAGTCCCCGCCTCTGATTCCCCAACTTTGATTCCCCACCTCTGATTCCCCAGCTCTTATTGCCCGCCTCTGATTCCCCGCATCTGATTCCCTCCATCTGATTCCCAGCCTCTGATTCCCTGCCTCTGATTCCCAAACTCTGATTCCCCACCTCTGATTCCCCATATCTGATTCCCCGCCTCTGTTTCCCCGCCTCTGATTCCCCGCCTCCGTTTCCCCATATCTGATTCCCCGCCTCTATTTGCCCGCCTCTGATTCCCCGCCTCTGTTTCCCCATATCTGATTACCCGCCTCTGAATCCCCAACTCTGATTCCCTGCCTCTAATTTCCCAGCTCTGATTCCCCGCCTCTGATTCCCCGTGTCTGATTTCCTGCCTCTGATACCCCGCCTCTGATTACACATGTCTGATTCACCGCCTCTGATTCCCCACCTCTGATTCCCCATCTCTGATTCCGCACATCCGATTCACTGCCTCTGATTCCCCAGCTCTGATTCCCCGCCTCTGATTCCCCGCGTCTTATTCCCTGCTTCTGATTCTGATTCCCTGCCTCTGATTCCCCATCTCTGATTCTGCACATCTGATTCCCTGCCTCTGATTCCCCACCTCTGATTCCCCATATCTGATTCCCCGCCTCTGAATCCCCATCTCTGATTCCCGGACTCTGATTACCCACCTCTGATTCCCGGCCTCTTATAACCAGCATCTGATTCCAGGCCTCTGATTCCCGGCCTCTGATTCCCCACCTCTGATTCCCCAGCTCTGATTCCCCGCCTCTGATTCCCCGCATCTGATTCCCTGCATCTGATTCCATGCCTCTGATTCCCTGCCTCTGATTCCCAACCTCTGATTCCCCACCACTGATTCCCCATATCTGATTCCCAGCCTCTGTTTACCCGCCTCTGATTCCCCGCCTCTGTTTCCCCATATCTGATTCCCGGCCTCTGATTCCCCGCCTCTGATTCCCCGCCTCTGATTCCCTGCCTCTGATTCCACATCTCCGATCCCGCAAATCTGATTCCCTGCCTCTGATTCCCCGCCTCCGATTCTCCGCCTCTGATTCCCTGCCTCTGATTCCCAACCTCTGATTCCACACCTCTGATTCCCCGCCTCTGATTCCCCGCCTCTGATTCCCCATCTCTGATTCACCGCCTTTGATTCGCCACCTCTGATTCCCCATATCTGATTCCTCGCCTCTGTTTACCTGCCTCTGATTCCCCGCCTCTGATTCCCCATATCTCATTCCCCGCCTCTGATTCCCCAACTCTGATTCCCGGCCTCTGATTCCCAGCATCTGATTCCAGTCCTCTGATTCCCGGCCTCTGATTCCCCGCTTCTGATTCTGATTCCCTGCCTCTAATTCCCCATCTCTGATTCCACACATCTGATTCCCTGCCTCTGATTCCCCACCTCTGATTCCCCATATCTGATTCCCCGCCTCTGTTTCCCCGCCTCTGATTCCCCGCCTCTGTTTCCCCATATCTAATTCCCCACCTCTGATGCACCAACTCTGATTCCCCGCCTCTGATTCCCCAGCTCTGATTCCCCGCCTCTGTTTCCCAACTATGATTCTCCGCCTCTGATTCCCCAGCTCTGATTCCCTGCCTCTGATTCCCCGCGTTCTATTCCCTGCCTCTGATTCCCCGCCTGTGATTCCCCATCTCTGATTCACCACCTCTGATTCCCCACCTCTGATTCCCCATATCTAATTCCCCGCCTCTGTTTGCCCGCCTCTGATTCCCCGCCTCTGTTTCCCCATATCTGATTCCCCGCCTCTGAAACCCCAACTCTGTTTCCCTGCCTCTGATTCCCCAGCTCTGATTCCCCGCCTTTGATTCCCCCCGTCTGATTCCCAGCCTCTGAATCCCCGTGTCTGATATCCTGCCTCTGATTCCCCGCCTCTGATTCCTCATCTCAGATTCACTGCCTCTGATTCCCCACCTCTGATTCCCCATCTCTGATTCCGCACATCCGATTCCCTGCCTCTGATTCCCCGACTCTGATTCCCCACCTCTGATTCCCCAGCTCTGATTCCCCGCCTCTGATTCCCCAACTCTGATTCTCCGCCTCTGATAACGCAGCTCTGATTCCCCGCCTCCGATTCCCCGTGTTTGATTCCCTGCCTCTGATTCCCCGCCTCTGATTCCCCATCTCTGATTCACCGCCTTTGATTCGCCACCTCTGATTCCCCATCTCTGATTCCCGGACTCTGATTCCCCACCTCTGATTCCCGGCCTCTTATTCCCGGCATCAGATTCCGGCCTCTGATTCCCGGCCTCTGATTCCCTGCTTCTGATTCTGATTCCCTGCCTCTGATTCCCCATTTCTGATTCCGCACATCTAATTCCCTGCCTCTGATTCCCCACCTCTGATTCCCCATATCTGATTCCCCGCCTCTGTTTCCCCACCTCTGATTCCCCGCCTCTGTTTCCCCATATCTAAGTCCCCGCCTCTGATTCCCCAACTCTGATTCCCCACCTCTGATTCCCCAGCTCTGATTACCCACCTCTGATTCCCCATATCTGATTCCCCGCCTCTGTTTCCCCGCCTCTGATTCCCCGCCACTGTTTCCCAATATCTGATTCCCCGCCTCTGAATCCCCAACTCTGATTCCCTGCATCTAATTCCCCAGCTCTGATTCCCCGCCTCTGATTCCCCGTGTCTGATTTCCTGCCTCTGATTCCCCGCCTCTGATTACCCATGTCTGATTCACCGCCTCTGATTCCCCACCTCTGATTCCCCATCTCTGATTCCGCACATCCGATTCCCAGCCTCTGATTCCCCATCTCTGATTCCCCGCCTCTGATTCCCCAACTCTGATTCCCCACCTCCGATTCCCCAGCTCTGATTCCCCGCCTCTGATTCCCCGTGTTTGATTCCCTGCCTCTGATTCCCCGCCTCTGATTCCCCATCTCTGATTCACCGCCTTTGATTCGCCACCTCTGATTCCCCATATCTGATTCCTCGCCTCTGTTTACCCGCCTCAGATTCCCCGCCTCTGATTCCCCATGTCTCATTCCCCGCCTCTGATTCCCCATCTCTGATTCCCGGACTCTGATTCCCCACCTCTGATTCACGGCCTCTGATTCCCTGCCTCTGATTCTGATTCCCTGCCTCTGATTCCCCATCTCTGATTCCGCACATCTAATTCCCTGCCTCTGATTCCCCACCTCTGATTCCCCATATCTGATTCCCCGCCTCTGTTTCCCCGCCTCTGATTCCCCGCCTCTGTTTCCCCATATCTAAGTCCCCGCCGCTGATTCCCCAACTTTGATTCCCCACCTCTGATTCCCCAGCTCTGATTCCCCGCCTCTGATTCCCCGCATCTGATTCCCTGCATCTGATTCCCAGCCTCTGATTCCCTGCCTCTGATTCCCAACCTCTGATTCCCCACCTCTGATTCCCCGCCTCTGATTCCCCGCCTCTGTTTCCCCATATCTGATTCCCCGCCTCTATTTGCCCGCCTCTGATTCCCCGCCTCTGTTTCCCCATATCTGATTACCCGCCTCTGAATCCCCAACTCTGATTCCCTGCCTCTAATTTTCCTAGCTCTGATTCCCCGCCTCTGATTCCCCGTGTCTGATTTCCTGCCTCTGATTCCCCGCCTCTGATTACCCATGTCTGATTCACCGCCTCTGATTCCCCACCTATGATTCCCCATCTCTGATTCCGCACATCCGATTCACTGCCTCTGATTCCCCAGCTCTGATTCCCCGCCTCTGATTCCCCGCGTCTTATTCCCTGCTTCTGATTCTGATTCCCTGCCTCTGATTCCCCATCTCTGATTCTGCACATCTGATTCCTCGCCTCTGTTTACCCGCCTCTGATTCCCCGCCTCTGATTCCCCATATCTCATTCCCCACCTCTGATTCCCCATCTCTGATTCCCGGACTCTGATTCCCCACTTCTGATTCCCGGCCTCTGATTCCCTGCTTCTGATTCTGATTCCCTGCCTCTGATTCCCCATCTCTGATTCCGCACATCTTATTCCCTGCCTCTGATTCCCCACCTCTGATTCCCCATATCTGATTCCCCGCCTCTGATTCCCCAACTTTGATTCCCCACCTCTGATTCCCCAGCTCTGATTGCCCGCCTCTGATTCCCCGCATCTGATTCCCTGCATCTGATTCCCAGCCTCTGATTCCCTGCCTCTGATTCCCAAACTCTTATTCCCCACCTCTGATTCCCCATATCTGATTCCCCGCCTCTGTTTCCCCGCCTCTGATTCCCCGCCTCTGTTTCCCCATATCTGATTCCCCGCCTCTATTTGCCCGCCTCTGATTCCCCGCCTCTGTTTCCCCATATCTGATTACCCGCCTCTGAATCCCCAACTCTGATTCCCTGCCTCTAATTTCCCAGCTCTGATTCCCCGCCTCTGATTCCCCGTGTCTGATTTCCTGCCTCTGATTCCCCGCCTCTGATTACCCATGTCTGATTCACCGCCTCTGATTCCCCACATCTGATTCCCCATCTCTGATTCCGCACATCCGATTCACTGCCTCTGATTCCCCAGCTCTGATTCCCCGCCTCTGATTCCCCGCGTCTTATTCCCTGCTTCTGATTCTGATTCCCTGCCTCTGATTCCCCATCTCTGATTCTGCACATCTGATTCCCTGCCTCTGATTCCCCACCTCTGATTCCCCATATCTGATTCCCCGCCTCTGAATCCCCATCTCTGATTCCCGGACACTGATTCCCCACCTCTGATTCCCGGCCTCTTATTACCAGCATCTGATTCCAGGCCTCTGATTCCCGGCCTCTGATTCCCCGCTTCTGATTCTGATTCCCTGCCTCTGATTCCCCATCTCTGATTCCGCACATCTGATTCCCTGCCTCTGATTCCCCACCTCTGATTCCCCATATCTGATTCCCCGCCTCTGTTTCCCCGCCTCTGATTCCCCGCCTCTGTTTCCCCATATCTAATTCCCCACCTCTGATGCACCAACTCTGATTCCCCGCCTCTGATTCCCCAGCTCTGATTCCCCGCCTCTGATTCCCCGCATCCGATTCCCCATATCTGATTCCCCGCCTCTGTTTCCCCGCCTCTGATTCCCCGCCTCTGTTTTCCCATATCTGATTCCCCGCCTCTGATTCCCAACTATGATTCCCCGCCTCTGATTCCCCAGCTCTGATTCCCTGCCTCTGATTCCCCGCGTTCTATTCCCTGCCTCTGATTCCCCGCCTGTGATTCCCCATCTCTGATTCACCACCTCTGATTCCCCACCTCTGATTCCCCATATCTAATTCCCCGCCTCTGTTTGCCCGCCTCTGATTCCCCGCCTCTGTTTCCCCATATCTGATTCCCCGCCACTGAATCCCCAACTCTGATTCCCTGCCTCTGATTCCCCAGCTCTGATTCCCCGCCTTTGATTCCCCCCGTCTGATTCCCAGCCTCTGAATCCCCGTGTCTGATATCCTGCCTCTGATTCCCCGCCTCTGATTCCCCATCTCAGATTCACCGCCTCTGATTCCCCACCTCTGATTCCCCATCTCTGATTCCGCACATCCGATTCCCTGCCTCTGATTCCCCGACTCTGATTCCCCACCTCTGATTCCCCAGCTCTGATTCCCCGCCTCTGATTCCCCAACTCTGATTCCCCGCCTCTGATTCCCCGCCTCTGTTTCCCCATATCTAAGTCCCCGCCTCTGATTCCCCAACTCTGATTCCCCACCTCTGATTCCCCAGCTCTGATTACCCACCTCTGATTCCCCATATCTAATTCCCTGCCTCTGTTTCCCCGCCTCTGATTCCCCGCCACTGTTTCCCCGTGTCTGATTTCCTGCCTCTGATTCCCCGCCTCTTATTACCCATGTCTAATTCACCGCCTCTGATTCCCCACCTCTGATTCCCCATCTCTGATTCCGCACATCCGATTCCCAGCCTCTGATTCCCCATCTCTGATTCCCCGCCTCTGATTCCCCAACTCTGATTCCCCACCTCTGATTCCCCAGCTCTGATTTCCCGCCTCTGATTCCCCGTGTTTGATTCCCTGCCTCTGATTCCCCGCCTCTGATTCCCCATCTCTGATTCACCGCCTTTGATTCGCCACCTCTGATTCCCCATATCTGATTCCTCGCCTCTGTTTTCCCCGCCTCTGATTTCCCGCCTCTGATTCCCCATATCTCATTCCCCGCATCTGATTCCCCATCTCTGATTCCCGGACTCTGATTCCCCACCTCTGATTCCCGGCCTCTGATTTGCTGCTTCTGATTCTGATTCATTGCCTCTGATTCCCCATCTCTGATTCCGCACATCTAATTCCCCGCCTCTGTTTCCCCGCCTCTGATACCCCGCCTCTGTTTCCCCATATCTAAGTCCCCGCCTCTGATTCCCCAACTTTGATTCCCCACCTCTGATTCCCCAGCTCTGATTCCCCGCATCTGATTCCCTGCATCTGATTCACAGCCTCTGATTCCCTGCCTCTGATTCCCAAACTCTGATTCCCCACCTCTGATTCCCCATATCTGATTCCCCGCCTCTGTTTCCCCATATCTGATTCCCCGCCTCTGTTTCCCCGCGTCTGATTCCCCGCCTCTGATTCCCCGTGTCTGATTTCCTGCCTCTGATTCCCCGCCTCTGATTACCCATGTCTGATTCACCGCCTCTGATTCCCCACCTCTGATTCCCCATCTCTGATTCCGCACATCCGATTCCCAGCCTCTGATTCCCCATCTCTGATTCCCCGCCTCTGATTCCCCAACTCTGATTCCTCACATCTGAATCCCCAGCTCTGATTCCCCCCCTCTGATTCCCCGTGTTTGATTCCCTGCCTCTGATTCCCCGCCTCTGATTCCCCATCTCTGATTCACCGCCTTTGATTCGCCACCTCTGATTCCCCATATCTGATTCCTCGCCTCTGTTTCCCCGCCTCTGATTTCCCGCCTCTGATTCCCCATATCTCATTCCCCGCCTCTGATTCCCCACCTCTGATTCCCGGACTCTGATTCCCCACCTCTGATTCCCGGCCTCTGATTCGCTGCTTCTGATTCTGATTCCCTGCCTCTGATTCCCCATCTCTGATTCCGCACATCTAATTCCCCGCCTCTGTTTCCCCGCCTCTGATTCCCCGCCTCTGTTTCCCCATATCTAAGTCCCCGCCTCTGATTCCCCAACTTTGATTCCCCACCTCTGATTCCCCAGCTCTGATTCCCCGCCTCTGATTCCCCGCATCTGATTCCCCACCTCTGATTCCCCAGCTCTGATTCCCCGCCTCTGATTCCCCAACTCTGATTCCCCGCCTCTGATTCCCCGCCTCTGTTTCCCCATATCTGATTCCCCATCTCTGATTCCGCACATCCGATTCCCTGCCTCTGATTCCCCGCCTCTGATTCCCCAACTTTGATTCCCCACCTCTGATTCCCCAGCTCTGATTCCCCGCCTCTGATTCCCCGCATCTGATTCCCCACCTCTGATTCCCCAGCTCTGATTCCCCGCCTCTGATTCCCCAACTCTGATTCCCCACCTCTGATTCCCCAGCTCTGATTACCCACCTCTGATTCCCCATATCTAATTCCCAGCCTCTGTTTCCCCGCCTCTGATTCCCCGCCACTGTTTCCCCATATCTGATTCTCCGCCTCTGAATCCCCAACTCTGATTCCCTGCATCTAATTCCCCAGCTCTGATTCCCCGCCTCTGTTTCCCCATATCTAATTCCCCACCTCTGATTCCCCGCATCCGATTCCCCATATCTGATTCCTCGCCTCTGTTTCCCCGCCTCTGATTCCCCGCCACTGTTTCCCCATATCTGATTCTCCGCCTCTGAATCCCCAACTCTGATTCCCTGCATCTAATTCCCCAGTTCTGATTCCCCGCCTCTGATTCCCCGTGTCTGATTTCCTGCCTCTGTTTCCCCGCCTCTGATTCCCCGCCTCTGTTTCCCCATATCTGATTCCCCGCCTCTGTTTCCCCACCTCTGATTCCCCGCCTCTGATTCCCCGTGTCTGATTTCCTGCCTCTGATTCCCCGCCTCTGATTACCCATGTCTGATTCACCGCCTCTGATTCCCCACCTCTGATTCCCCATCTCTGATTCCGCACATCCGATTCCCAGCCTCTGATTCCCCATCTCTGATTCCCCGCCTCTGATTCCCCAACTCTGATTCCCCACCTCTGATTCCCCAGCTCTGATTCCCCGCCTCTGATTCCCCGTGTTTGATTCCCTGCCTCTGATTCCCCGCCTCTGATTCCCCATCTCTGATTCACCGCCTTTGATTCGCCACCTCTGATTCCCCATATCTGATTCCTCGCCTCTGTTTCCCCGCCTCTGATTTCCCGCCTCTGATTCCCCATATCTCATTCCCCACCTCTGATTCCCGGCCTCTGATTCGCTGCTTCTGATTCTGATTCCCTGCCTCTGATTCCCCATCTCTGATTCCGCACATCTAATTCCCCGCCTCTGTTTCCCCGCCTCTGATTCCCCGCCTCTGTTTCCCCATATCGAAGTCCCCGCCTCTGATTCCCCAACTTTGATTCCCCACCTCTGATTCCCCGCCTCTGATTCCCCGCATATGATTCCCCACCTCTGATTCCCCAGCTCTGATTCCCCGCCTCTGATTCCCCAACTCTGATTCCCCGCCTCTGATTCCCCGCCTCTGTTTCCCCATATCTGATTCCCCATCTATGATTCCGCACATCCGATTCCCTGCCTCTGATTCCCCGCCTCTGATTCCCCAACTTTGATTCCCCACCTCTGATTCCCCAGCTCTGATTCCCCGCCTCTGATACCCCGCATCTGATTCCCCACCTCTGATTCCCCAGCTCTGATTCCCCGCCTCTGATTCCCCAACTCTGATTCCCCACCTCTGATTCCCCAGCTCTGATTACCCACCTCTGATTCCCCATATCTAATTCCCAGCCTCTGTTTCCCCGCCTCTGATTCCCCGCCACTGTTTCCCCATATCAGATTCTCCGCCTCTGAATCCCCAACTCTGATTCCCTGCATCTAATTCCCCAGCTCTGATTCCCCGCCTCTGATTCCCCGTGTCTGATTTCCTGCCTCTGATTCCCCGCCTCTGATTACCCATGTCTGATCCACCGCCTCCGTTTCCCCGCCTCTGATTCCCCGCCTCTGTTTCCCCATATCTAATTCCCCACCTCTGATGCACCAACTCTGATTCCCCGCCTCTGATTCCCTAGCTCTGATTCCCCGCCTCTGATTCCCCGCATCCGATTCCCCATATCTGATTCCCCGCCTCTGTTTCCCCGCCTTGATTCCCCGCCTCTGTTTCCCCATATCTGATTCCCCGCCTCTGATTCCCAACTATGATTCCCCGCCTCTGATTCCCCAGCTCTGATTCCCTGCCTCTGATTCCCCGCGTTCTATTCCCTGCCTCTGATTCCCCGCCTGTGATTCCCCATCTCTGATTCACCACCTCTGATTCCCCACCTCTGATTCCCCATATCTAATTCCCCGCCTCTGTTTGCCCGCCTCTGATTCCCCGCCTCTGTTTCCCCATAACTGATTCCCCGCCACTGAATCCCCAACTCTGATTCCCTGCCTCTGATTCCCCAGCTCTGATTCCCCGCCTTTGATTCCCCCCGTCTGATTCCCAGCCTCTGAATCCCCGTGTCTGATATCCTGCCTCTGATTCCCCGCCTCTGATTCCCCATCTCAGATTCACCGCCTCCGATTCCCCACCTCTGATTCCCCATCTCTGATTCCGCACATCCGATTCCCTGCCTCTGATTCCCCGACTCTGATTTTCCACCTCTGATTCCACAGCTCTGATTCCTCGCCTCTGATTCCCCAACTCTGATTCCCCGCCTCTGATTCCCCACCTCTGTTTCCCCATATCTAAGTCCCCGCCTCTGATTCCCCAACTCTGATTCCCCACCTCTGATTCCCCAGCTCTGATTACCCACCTCTGATTCCCCATATCTAATTCCCTGCCTCTGTTTCCCCGTCTCAGATTCCCCGCCACTGTTTCCCCATATCTGATTCTCCGCCTCTGAATCCCCAACTCTGATTCCCTGCATCTAATTCCCCAGCTCTGATTCCCCGCCTCTGATTCCCCGTGTCTGATTTCCTGCCTCTGATTCCCCGCCTCTGATTACCCATGTCTAATTCACCGCCTCTGATTCCCCACCTCTGATTCCCCATCTCTGATTCCGCACATCCGATTCCCAGCCTCTGATTCCCCATCTCTGATTCCCCGCCTCTGATTCCCCAACTCTGATTCCCCACCTCTGATTCCCCAGCTCTGATTCCCCGCCTCTGATTCCCCGTGTTTGATTCCCTGCCTCTGATTCCCCGCCTCTGATTCCCCAGCTCTGATTCCCCGCCTCTGATTCCCCGTGTTTGATTCCTCGCCTCTGTTTCCCCGCGTCTGATTTCCCGCCTCTGATTCCCCATATCTCATTCCCCGCCTCTGATTCCCCATCTCTGATTCCCGGACTCTGATTCCCCACCTCTGATTCCCGGCCTCTGATTCGCTGCTTCTGATTCTGATTGCCTGCCTCTGATTCCCCATCTATGATTCCGCACATCTAATTCCCCGCCTCTGTTTCCCCGCCTCTGATTCCCCGCCTCTGTTTCCCCATATCTAAGTCCCCGCCTCTGATTCCCCAACTTTGATTCCCCACCTCTGATTCCCCAGCTCTGATTCCCCGCCTCTGATTCCCCGCATCTGATTCCCTGCATCTGATTCCCAGCCTCTGATTCCCTGCCTCTGATTCCCAAACTCTGATTCCCCACCTCTGATTCCCCATATCTGATTCCCCGCCTCTGTTTCCCCGCCTCTGATTCCCGGCCTCTGTTTCCCCATATCTGATTCCCCGCCTCTGTTTCCCCACCTCTGATTCCCCGCCTCTGATTCCCCGTGTCTGATTTCCTGCCTCTGATTCCCCGCCTCTGATTACCCATGTCTGATTCACCGCCTCTGATTCCCCACCTCTGATTCCCCATCTCTGATTCCGCACATCCGATTCCCAGCCTCTGATTCCCCATCTCTGATTCCCCGCCTCTGATTCCCCAACTCTGATTCCCCACCTCTGATTCCCCAGCTCTGATTCCCCGCATCTGATTCCCCGTGTTTGATTCCCTGCCTCTGATTCCCCGCCTCTGATTCCCCATCTCTGATTCACCGCCTTTGATTCGCCACCTCTGATTCCCCATATCTGATTCCTCGCCTCTGTTTCCCCGCCTCTGATTTCCCGCCTCTGATTCCCCATATCTCATTCCCCGCCTCTGATTCCCCATCTCTGATTCCCGGACTCTGATTCCCCACCTCTGATTCCCGGCCTCTGATTCGCTGCTTCTGATTCTGATTCCCTGCCTCTGATTCCCCATCTCTGATTCCGCACATCTAATTCCCCGCCTCTGTTTCCCCGCCTCTGATTCCCCGCCTCTGTTTCCCCATATCTAAGTCCCCGCCTCTGATTCCCCAACTTTGATTCCCCACCTCTGATTCCCCAGCTCTGATTCCCCGCCTCTGATTCCCCGCATCTGATTCCCCACCTCTGATTCCCCAGCACTGATTCCCCGCCTCTGATTCCCCAACTCTGATTCCCCGCCTCTGATTCCCCGCCTCTGTTTCCCCATATCTGATTCCCCATCTCTGATTCCGCACATCCGATTCCCTGCCTCTGATTCCCCGCCTCTGATTCCCCAACTTTGATTCCCCACCTCTGATTCCCCAGCTCTGATTCCCCACCTCTGATTCCCCGCATCTGATTCCCCACCTCTGATTCCCCAGCTCTGATTCCCCGCCTCTGATTCCCCAACTCTGATTCCCCACCTCTGATTCCCCAGCTCTGATTACCCACCTCTGATTCCCCATATCTAATTCCCAGCCTCTGTTTCCCCGCCTCTGATTCCCCAACTTTGATTCCCCACCTCTGATTCCCCAACTCTGATTCCCTGCATCTAATTCCCCAGCTCTGATTCCCCGCCTCTGATTCTTCGTGTCTGATTTCCTGCCTCTGATTCCCCGCCTCTGATTACCCATGTCTGATTCACCGCCTCTGTTTCCCCGCCTCTGATTCCCCGCCTCTGTTTCCCCATATCTAATTCCCCACCTCTGATGCACCAACTCTGATTCCCCGCCTCTGATTCCCCAGCTCTGATTCCCCGCCTCTGATTCCCCGCATCCGATTCCGCATATCTGATTCCACGCCTCTGTTTCCCCGCCTCTGATTCCCCGCCTCTGTTTCCCCATATCTGATTCCCCGCCTCTGATTCCCAACTATGATTCCACGCCTCTGTTTCCCCGCCTCTGATTCCCCGCCTCTGTTTCCCCATATCTGATTCCCCGCCTCTGATTCCCAACTATGATTCCCCGCCTCTGATACCCCAACTCTGATTCCCCACCTCTGATTCCCCAGCTCTGATTCCCCGCCTCTGATTCCCCAACTCTGATTCCCCACCTCTGATTCCCCAGCTCTGATTACCCACCTCTGATTCCCCATATCTAATTCCCAGCCTCTGTTTCCCCGCCTCTGATTCCCCGCCACTGTTTCCCCATATCTGATTCTCCGCCTCTGAATCCCCAACTCTGATTCCCTGCATCTAATTCCCCAGCTCTGATTCCCCGCCTCTGTTTCCCCATATCTAATTCCCCACCTCTGATGCACCAACTCTGATTCCCCGCCTCTGATTCCCCAGCTCTGATTCCCCGCCTCTGATTCCCCGCATCCGATTCCCCATATCTGATTCCACGCCTCTGTTTCCCCGCCTCTGATTCCCCGCCTCTGTTTCCCCATATCTGATTCCCCGCCTCTGATTCCCAACTATGATTCCCCGCCTCTGATTCCCCAGCTCTGATTCCCAGCCTCTGAATCCCCGTGTCTGATATCCTGCCTCTGATTCCCCGCCTCTGATTCCCCATCTCAGATTCACCGCCTCTGATTCCCCACCTCTGATTCCCCATCTCTGATTCCGCACATCCGATTCCCTGCCTCTGATTCCCCGCCTCTGATTCCCCAACTTTGATTCCCCGCCTCTGATTCCCCGCATCTGATTCCCCACCTCTGATTCCCCAGCTCTGATTCCCCGCCTCTGATTCCCCAACTCTGATTCCCCACCTCTGATTCCCCAGCTCTGATTACCCACCTCTGATTCCCCATATCTAATTCCCAGCCTCTGTTTCCCCGCATCTGATTCCCCGCCACTGTTTCCCCATATCTGATTCTCCGCCTCTGAATCCCCAACTCTGATTCCCTGCATCTAATTCCCCAGCTCTGATACCCCGCCTCTGATTCCCCGTGTCTGATTTCCTGCCTCTGATTCCCCGCCTCTGATTACCCATGTCTGATTCACCGCCTCTGTTTCCCCGCCTCTGATTCCCCGCCTCTGTTTCCCCATATCTAATTCCCCACCTCTGATGCACCAACTCTGATTCCCCGCCTCTGATTCCCCGCATCCGATTCCCCATATCTGATTCCCCGCCTCTGTTTCCCCGCCTCTGATTCCCCGCCTCTGTTTCCCCATATCTGATTCCCCGCCTCTGATTCCCAACTATGATTCCCCGCCTCTGATTCCCCAGCTCTGATTCCCTGCCTCTGATTCCCCGCGTTCTATTCCCTGCCTCTGATTCCCCGCCTGTGATTCCCTATCTCTGATTCACCACCTCTGATTCCCCACCTCTGATTCCCCATATCTAATTCCCCGCCTCTGTTTGCCCGCCTCTGATTCCCCGCCTCTGTTTCCCCATATCTGATTCCCCGCCACTGAATCCCCAACTCTGATTCCCTGCCTCTGATTCCCCAGCTCTGATTCCCCGCCTTTGATTCCCCCCGTCTGATTCCCAGCCTCTGAATCCCCGTGTCTGATATCCTGCCTCTGATTCCCCGCCGCTGATTCCCCATCTCAGATTCACCGCCTCTGATTCCCCACCTCTGATTCCCCATCTCTGATTCCGCACATCCGATTCCCTGCCTCTGATTCCCCGACTCTGATTCCCCACCTCTGATTCCCCAGCTCTGATTCCCCGCCTCTGATTCCCCAACTCTGATTCCCTGCCTCTGATTCCCCGCCTCTGTTTCCCCATATCTAAGTCCCCGCCTCTGATTCCCCAACTCTGATTCCCCACCTCTGATTACCCACCTCTGATTCCCCTAATCTAATTCCCTGCCTCTTTTTCCCCGCCTCTGATTCCCCGCCACTGTTTCCCCATATCTGATTCTCCGCCTCTGAATCCCCAACTCTGATTCCCTGCATCTAATTCCCCAGCTCTGATTCCCCGCCTCTGATTCCCCGTGTCTGATTTCCTGCCTCCGATTCCCCGCCTCTGATTAACCATGTCTAATTCACCGCCTCTGATTCCCCACCTCTGATTCCCCATCTCTGATTCCGCACATCCGATTCCCAGCCTCTGATTCCCCATCTCTGATTCCCCGCCTCTGATTCCCCAACTCTGATTCCCCACCTCTGATTCCCCAGCTCTGATTCCCCTCCTCTGATTCCCCGTGTTTGATTCCCTGCCTCTGATTCCCCGCCTCTGATTCCCCATCTCTGATTCACCGCCTTTGATTCGCCACCTCTGATTCCCCATATCTGATTCCTTGCCTCTGTTTCCCCGCCTCTGATTTCCCGCCTCTGATACCCCATATCTCATTCCCCGCCTCTGATTCCCCATCTCTGATTCCCGGACTCTGATTCCCCACCTCTGATTCCCGGCCTCTGATTCGCTGCTTCTGATTCTGATCCCCTGCCTCTGATTCCCCATCTCTGATTCCGCACATCTAATTCCCCGCCTCTGTTTCCCCGCCTCTGATTCCCCGCCTCTGTTTCCCCATATCTAAGTCCCCGCCTCTGATTCCCCAACTTTGATTCCCCACCTCTGATTCCCCAGCTCTGATTCCCCGCCTCTGATTCCCCGCATCTGATTCCCTGCATCTGATTCGCAGCCTCTGATTCCCTGCCTCTGATTCCCAAACTCTGATTCCCCACCTCTGATTCCCCATATCTGATTCCCCGCCTCTGTTTCCCCGCCTCTGATTCCCCGCCTCTGTTTCCCCATATCTTATTCCCCGCCTCTGTTTCCCCGCCTCTGATTCCCCGCCTCTGATTCCCCGTGTCTGATTTCCTGCCTCTGATTCCCCGCTTCTGATTACCCATGTCTGATTCACCGCCTCTGATTCCCCACCTCTGATTCCCCATCTCTGATTCCGCACATCCGATTCCCAGCCTCTGATTCCCCATCTCTGATTCCCCGCCTCTGATTCCCCAACTCTGATTCCCCACCTCTGATTCCCCAGCTCTGATTCCCCGCCTCTGATTCCCCGTGTTTGATTCCCTGCCTCTGATTCCCCGCCTCTGATTCCCCATCTCTGATTCACAGCCTTTGATTCGCCACCTCTGATTCCCCATATCTGATTCCTCGCCTCTGTTTCCCCGCCTCTGATTTCCCGCCTCTGATTCCCCATATCTCATTCCCCGCCTCTGATTCCCCATCTCTGATTCCCGGACTCTGATTCCCCACCTCTGATTCCCGGCCTCTGATTCGCTGCTTCTGATTCTGATTCCCTGCCTCTGATTCCCCATCTCTGATTCCGCACATCTAATTCCCCGCCTCTGTTTCCCCGCCTCTGATTCCCCGCCTCTGTTTCCCCATATCTAAGTCCCCACTCTGATTCCCCAACTTTGATTCCCCACCTCTGATTCCCCAGCTCTGATTCCCCGCCTCTGATTCCCCGCATCTGATTCCCTGCATCTGATTCCCAGCCTCTGATTCCCTGCCTCTGATTCCCAAACTCTGATTCCCCACCTCTGATTCCCGGCCTCTGATTCCGCACATCTAATTCCCTGCCTCTGATTCCCCACCTCTGATTCCCCATATCTGATTCCCCGCCTCTGTTTCCCCGCCTCTGATTCCCCGCCTCTGTTTCCCCATATCTAAGTCCCCGCCTCTGATTCCCCAACTTTGATTCCCCACCTCTGATTCCCCAGCTCTTATTGCCCGCCTCTGATTCCCCGCATCTGATTCCCTCCATCTGATTACCAGCCTCTGATTCCCTGCCTCTGATTCCCAAACTCTGATTCCCCACCTCTGATTCTCCATATCTGATTCCCCGCCTCTGTTTTCCCGCCTCTGATTCCCCGCCTCTGTTTCCCCATATCTGATTCCCCGCCTCTATTTGCCCGCCTCTGGTTCCCCGCCTCTGTTTCCCCATATCTGATTACCCGCCTCTGAATCCCCAACTCTGATTCCCTGCCTCTAATTTCCCAGCTCTGATTCCCCGCCTCTGATTCCCCGTGTCTGATTTCCTGCCTCTGATTCCCCGCCTCTGATTACCCATGTCTGATTCACCGCCTCTGATTCCCCACCTCTGATTCCCCATCTCTGATTCCGCACATCCGATTCACTGCCTCTGATTCCCCAGCTCTGATTCCCCGCCTCTGATTCCCCGCGTCTTATTCCCTGCTTCTGATTCTGATTCCCTGCCTCTGATTCCCCATTTCCGATTCTGCACATCTGATTCCCTGCCTCTGATTCCCCACCTCTGATTCCCCATATCTGATTCCCCGCCTCTTAATCCCCATCTCTGATTCCCGGACTCTGATTACCCACCTCTGATTCCCGGCCTCTTATTACCAGCATCTGATTCCAGGCCTCTGATTCCCGGCCTCTGATTCCCCGCCTCTGTTTCCCCATATCTAATTCCCCACCTCTGATGCACCAACTCTGATTCCCCGCCTCTGATTCCCCGCCTCTGATTCCCCGCCTCTGTTTCCCCATATCTAATTCCCCACCTCTGATGCACCAACTCTGATTCCCCGCGTTCTATTCCCTGCCTCTGATTCCCCGCCTGTGATTCCCCATCTCTGATTCACCACCTCTGATTCCCCACCTCTGATTCCCCATATCTAATTCCCCGCCTCTGTTTGCCCGCCTCTGATTCCCCGCCTCTGTTTCCCCATATCTGATTCCCCGCCACTGAATCCCAACTCTGATTCCCTGCCTCTGATTCCCCAGCTCTGATTCCCCGCCTTTGATTCCCCCCGTCTGATTCCCAGCCTCTGAATCCCCGTGTCTGATATCCTGCCTCTGATTCCCCGCCTCTGATTCCCCATCTCAGATTCACCGCCTCTGATTCCCCACCTCTGATTCCCCATCTCTGATTCCGCACATCCGATTCCCTGCCTCTGATTCCCCGACTCTGATTCCCCACCTCTGATTCCCCAGCTCTGATTCCCCGCCTCTGATTCCCCAACTCTGATTCCCCGCCTCTGATTCCCCGCCTCTGTTTCCCCATATCTAAGTCCCCGCCTCTGATTCCCCAACTCTGATTCCCCACCTCTGATTCCCCAGCTCTGATTACCCACCTCTGATTCCCCATATCTAATTCCCAGCCTCTGTTTCCCCGCCTCTGATTCCCCGCCACTGTTTCCCCATATCTGATTCTCCGCCTCTGAATCCCCAACTCTGATTCCCTGCATCTAATTCCCCAGCTCTGATTCCCCGCCTCTGATTCCCCGTGTCTGATTTCCTGCCTCTGAATCCCCGCCTCTGATTACCCATGTCTGATTCACCGCCTCTGATTCCCCACCTCTGATTCCCCATATCTGATTCCTCGCCTCTGTTTCCCCGCCTCTGATTTCCCGCCTCTGATTCCCCATATCTCATTCCCCGCCTCTGATTCCCCATCTCTGATTCCCGGACTCTGATTCCCCACCTCTGATTCCCGGCCTCTGATTCGCTGCTTCTGATTCTGATTCCCTGCCTCTGATTCCCCATCTCTGATTCCGCACATCTAATTCCCCGCCTCTGTTTCCCCACCTCTGATTCCCCGCCTCTGTTTCCCCATATCTAAGTCCCCACCTCTGATTCCCCAACTTTGATTCCCCACCTCTGATTCCCCAGCTCTGATTCCCCGCCTCTGATTCCCCGCATCTGATTCCCTGCATCTGATTCCCAGCCTCTGATTCCCTGCCTCTGATTCCCAAACTCTGATTCCCCACCTCTGATTCCCCATATCTGATTCCCCGCCTCTGTTTCCCCGCCTCTGATTCCCCGCCTCTGTTTCCCCATATCTGATTCCACGCCTCTATTTGCCCGCCTCTGATTCCCCGCCTCTGTTTCCCCATATCTGATTACCCGCCTCTGAATCCCCAACTCTGATTCCCTGCCTCTAATTTCCCAGCTCTGATTCCCCGCCTCTGATTCCCCGTTTCTGATTTCCTGCCTCTGATTCCCCACCTCTGATTACCCATGTCTGATTCACCGCCTCTGATTCCCCACCTCTGATTCCCCATCTCTGATTCCGCACATCCGATTCACTGCCTCTGATTCCCCAACTCTGATTCCCCGCCTCTGATTCCCAGCGTCTTATTCCCTGCTTCTGATTCTGATTCCCTGCCTCTGATTCCCCATCTCTGATTCTGCACATCTGATTCCCTGCCTCTGATTCCCCACCTCTGATTCGCCATATCTGATTCCCCGCCTCTGTTTCCCTGCCTCTGATTCCCCGTCTCTGTTTCCCCATATCTAAGTCCCCGCCTCTGATTCCCCAACTCTGATTCCCCACCTCTGATTCCCCAGCTCTGATTCCCCGCCTCTGATTCCCCGCATCTGATTCCCTGCATCTGATTCCCAGCCTCTGATTCCCTGCCTCTGATTCCCAACCTCTGATTCCCCAGCTCTGATTCCCCGCCTCTGATTCCCCGCCTCTGTTTCCCCGCCTCTGATTCCCCGCCTCTGATTACCCATGTCTGATTCACCGCCTCTGATTCCCCACCTCTGATTCCCCATCTCTGATTCCCCATATCTGATTCCCCTCCTCTGATTCCCCAGCTCTGATTCCCCGCCTCTGATTCCCCAGCTCTGAATCCCCGCATCTGATTCCCCGCGTCTGATTACCGGCCTCTGATTCCCCGCCTCTGTTTCCCCATATCTAAGTCCCCGCCTTTGATTCCCCAACTCTGATTCCCCACCTCTGATTCCCCAGCTCTGATTCCCCGCCTCTGATTCCCCGCATCTGATTCCCTGCATCTGATTCCCAGCCTCTGATTCCCTGCCTCTGATTCCCAACCTCTGATTCCCCACCTCTGATTCCCCATATCTGATTCCCCGCCTCTGTTTCCCCGCCTCTGATTCCCCGCCTCTGTTTCCCCATATCTGATTCCCCGCCTCTATTTCCCTTCCTCTGATTCCCAGCCTCTGATTCCCCATATCTGATTCCCCGCCTCTGATTCCCCAACTCTGATTCTCCGCCTCTGATTCCCCAGCTCTGAATCCCCGCATCTGATTCCCCGCGTCTGATTACCGGCCTCTGATTCCCCGCTCTGATTCCCCATCTCTGATTCACAACCTCTGATTCCCCACCTCTGATTCCCCATATCTGATTTGCCGCCTCTGTTTCCCCGCCTCTGATTCCCCAACTCTGATTCCCCGCCTCTGATTCACCAGCTATGATTCCCCGCCTCTGATTCCCCGCATCTGATTCCCTGCCTCTGATTCCCCGCCTCTGATTCCCCATCTCTGATTCACAGCCTTTGATTCGCCACCTCTGATTCCCCATATCTGATTCCTCGCCTCTGTTTCCCCGCCTCTGATTTCCCGCCTCTGATTCCCCATATCTCATTCCCCGCCTCTGATTCCCCATCTCTGATTCCCGGACTCTGATTCCCCACCTCTTATTCCTGGCCTTTGATTCGCTGCTTCTGATTCTGATTCCCTGCCTCTGATTCCCCATCTCTGATTCCGCACATCTAATTCCCCGCCTCTGTTTCCCCGCCTCTGATTCCCCGCCTCTGTTTCCCCATATCTAAGTCGCCACTCTGATTCCCCAACTTTGATTCCCCACCTCTGATTCCCCAGCTCTGATTCCCCGCCTCTGATTCCCCGCATCTGATTCCCTGCATCTGATTCCCAGCCTCTGATTCCCTGCCTCTGATTCCCAAACTCTGATTCCCCACCTCTGATTCCCGGCATCTGATTCCGCACATCTAATTCCCTGCCTCTGATTCCCCACCTCTGATTCCCCATATCTGATTCCCCGCCTCTGTTTCCCCGCCTCTGATTCCCCGCCTCTGTTTCCCCATATCTAAGTCCCCGCCTCTGATTCCCCAACTTTGATTCCCCACCTCTGATTCCCCAGCTCTTATTGCCCGCCTCTGATTCCCCGCATCTGATTCCCTCCATCTGATTACCAGCCTCTGATTCCCTGCCTCTGATTCCCAAACTCTGATTCCCCACCTCTGATTCCCCATATCTGATTCCCCGCCTCTGTTTTCCCGCCTCTGATTCCCCGCCTCTGTTTCCCCATATCTGATTCCCCGCCTCTATTTGCCCGCCTCTGAATCCCCGCCTCTGTTTCCCCATATCTGATTACCCGCCTCTGAATCCCCAACTCTGATTCCCTGCCTCTAATTTCCCAGCTCTGATTCCCCGCCTCTGATTCCCCGTGTCTGATTTCCTGCCTCTGATTCCCCGCCTCTGATTACCCATGTCTGATTCACCGCCTCTGATTCCCCACCTCTGATTCCCCATCTCTGATTCCGCACATCCGATTCACTGCCTCTGATTCCCCAGCTCTGATTCCCCGCCTCTGATTCCCCGCGTCTTATTCCCTGCTTCTGATTCTGATTCCCTGCCTCTGATTCCCCATTTCTGATTCTGCACATCTGATTCCCTGCCTCTGATTCCCCACCTCTGATTCCCCATATCTGATTCCCCGCCTCTGTTTCCCCGCCTCTGATTCCCCGCCTCTGTTTCCCCATATCTAAGTCCCCGCCTCTGATTCCCCAACTTTGATTCCCCACCTCTGATTCCCCAGCTCTTATTGCCCGCCTCTGATTCCCCGCATCTGATTCCCTCCATCTGATTACCAGCCTCTGATTCCCTGCCTCTGATTCCCAAACTCTGATTCCCCACCTCTGATTCCCCATATCTGATTCCCCGCCTCTGTTTTCCCGCCTCTGATTCCCCGCCTCTGTTTCCCCATATCTGATTCCCCGCCTCTATTTGCCCGCCTCTGATTCCCCGCCTCTGTTTCCCCATATCTGATTACCCGCCTCTGAATCCCCAACTCTGATTCCCTGCCTCTAATTTCCCAGCTCTGATTCCCCGCCTCTGATTCCCCGTGTCTGATTTCCTGCCTCTGATTCCCCGCCTCTGATTACCCATGTCTGATTCACCGCCTCTGATTCCCCACCTCTGATTCCCCATCTCTGATTCCGCACATCCGATTCACTGCCTCTGATTCCCCAGCTCTGATTCCCCGCCTCTGATTCCCCGCGTCTTATTCCCTGCTTCTGATTCTGATTCCCTGCCTCTGATTCCCCATTTCTGATTCTGCACATCTGATTCCCTGCCTCTGATTCCCCACCTCTGATTCCCCATATCTGATTCCCCGCCTCTTAATCCCCATCTCTGATTCCCGGACTCTGATTACCCACCTCTGATTCCCGGCCTCTTATTACCAGCATCTGATTCCAGGCCTCTGATTCCCGGCCTCTGATTCCCCGCCTCTGTTTCCCCATATCTAATTCCCCACCTCTGATGCACCAACTCTGATTCCCCGCCTCTGATTCCCCGCCTCTGATTCCCCGCCTCTGTTTCCCCATATCTAATTCCCCACCTCTGATGCACCAACTCTGATTCCCCGCCTCTGATTCCCCAGCTCTGATTCCCCGCCTCTGATTCCCCGCATCCGATTCCCCATATCTGATTCCCCGCCTCTGTTTCCCCGCCTCTGATTCCCCGCCTCTGTTTCCCCATATCTGATTCCCCGCCTCTGATTCCCAACTATGATTCCCCGCCTCTGATTCCCCAGCTCTGATTCACTGCCTCTGATTCCACGCGTTCTATTCCCTGCCTCTGATTCCCCGCCTGTGATTCCCCATCTCTGATTCACCACCTCTGATTCCCCACCTCTGATTCCCCATATCTAATTCCCCGCCTCTGTTTGCCCGCCTCTGATTCCCCGCCTCTGTTTCCCCATATCTGATTCCCCGCCACTGAATCCCAACTCTGATTCCCTGCCTCTGATTCCCCAGCTCTGATTCCCCGCCTTTGATTCCCCCCGTCTGATTCCCAGCCTCTGAATCCCCGTGTCTGATATCCTGCCTCTGATTCCCCGCCTCTGATTCCCCATCTCAGATTCACCGCCTCTGATTCCCCACCTCTGATTCCCCATCTCTGATTCCGCACATCCGATTCCCTGCCTCTGATTCCCCGACTCTGATTCCCCACCTCTGATTCCCCAGCTCTGATTCCCCGCCTCTGATTCCCCAACTCTGATTCCCCGCCTCTGATTCCCCGCCTCTGTTTCCCCATATCTAAGTCCCCGCCTCTGATTCCCCAACTCTGATTCCCCACCTCTGATTCCCCAGCTCTGATTACCCACCTCTGATTCCCCATATCTAATTCCCAGCCTCTGTTTCCCCGCCTCTGATTCCCCGCCACTGTTTCCCCATATCTGATTCTCCGCCTCTGAATCCCCAACTCTGATTCCCTGCATCTAATTCCCCAGCTCTGATTCCCCGCCTCTGATTCCCCGTGTCTGATTTCCTGCCTCTGATTCCCCGCCTCTGATTACCCATGTCTGATTCACCGCCTCTGATTCCCCACCTCTGATTCCCCATATCTGATTCCTCGCCTCTGTTTCCCCGCCTCTGATTTCCCGCCTCTGATTCCCCATATCTCATTCCCCGCCTCTGATTCCCCATCTCTGATTCCCGGACTCTGATTCCCCACCTCTGATTCCCGGCCTCTGATTCGCTGCTTCTGATTCTGATTCCCTGCCTCTGATTCCCCATCTCTGATTCCGCACATCTAATTCCCCGCCTCTGTTTCCCCACCTCTGATTCCCCGCCTCTGTTTCCCCATATCTAAGTCCCCGCCTCTGATTCCCCAACTTTGATTCCCCACCTCTGATTCCCCAGCTCTGATTCCCCGCCTCTGATTCCCCGCATCTGATTCCCTGCATCTGATTCCCAGCCTCTGATTCCCTGCCTCTGATTCCCAAACTCTGATTCCCCACCTCTGATTCCCCATATCTGATTCCCCGCCTCTGTTTCCCCGCCTCTGATTCCCCGCCTCTGTTTCCCCATATCTGATTCCCCGCCTCTATTTGCCCGCCTCTGATTCCCCGCCTCTGTTTCCCCATATCTGATTACCCGCCTCTGAATCCCCAACTCTGATTCCCTGCCTCTAATTTCCCAGCTCTGATTCCCCGCCTCTGATTCCCCGTTTCTGATTTCCTGCCTCTGATTCCCCACCTCTGATTACCCATGTATGATTCACCGCCTCTGATTCCCCACCTCTGATTCCCCATCTCTGATTCCGCACATCCGATTCACTGCCTCTGATTCCCCAACTCTGATTCCCCGCCTCTGATCCCCAGCGTCTTATTCCCTGCTTCTGATTCTGATTCCCTGCCTCTGATTCCCCATCTCTGATTCTGCACATCTGATTCCCTGCCTCTGATTCCCCACCTCTGATTCGCCATATCTGATTCCCCGCCTCTGTTTCCCTGCCTCTGATTCCCCGCCTCTGTTTCCCCATATCTAAGTCCCCGCCTCTGATTCCCCAACTCTGATTCCCCACCTCTGATTCCCCAGCTCTGATTCCCCGCCTCTGATTCCCCGCATCTGATTCCCTGCATCTGATTCCCAGCCTCTGATTCCCTGCCTCTGATTCCCAACCTCTGATTCCCCAGCTCTGATTCCCCGCCTCTGATTCCCCGCCTCTGTTTCCCCGCCTCTGATTCCCCGCCTCTGATTACCCATGTCTGATTCACCGCCTCTGATTCCCCACCTCTGATTCCCCATCTCTGATTCCCCATATCTGATTCCCCGCCTCTGATTCCCCAACTCTGATTCCCCGCCTCTGATTCCCCAGCTCTGAATCCCCGCATCTGATTCCCCGCGTCTGATTACGGGCCTCTGATTCCCCGCCTCTGTTTCCCCATATCTAAGTCCCCGCCTCTGATTCCCCAACTCTGATTCCCCACCTCTGATTCCCCAGCTCTGATTCCCCGCCTCTGATTCCCCGCATCTGATTCCCTGCATCTGATTCCCAGCCTCTGATTCCCTGCCTCTGATTCCCAACCTCTGATTCCCCACCTCTGATTCCCCATATCTGATTCCCCGCCTCTGTTTCCCCGCCTCTGATTCCCCGCCTCTGTTTCCCCATATCTAATTCCCCGCCTCTATTTCCCTTCCTCTGATTCCCAGCCTCTGATTCCCCATATCTGATTCCCCGCCTCTGATTCCCCAACTCTGATTCTCCGCCTCTGATTCCCCAGCTCTGAATCCCCGCATCTGATTCCCCGCGTCTGATTACCGGCCTCTGATTCCCCGCTCTGATTCCCCATCTCTGATTCACAACCTCTGATTCCCCACCTCTGATTCCCCATATCTGATTTGCCGCCTCTGTTTCCCCGCCTCTGATTCCCCACCTCTGATTCCCCGCCTCTGATTCACCAGCTATGATTCCCCGCCTCTGATTCCCCGCATCTGATTCCCTGCCTCTGATTCCCCGCCTCTGATTCCCCATCTCTGATTCACAGCCTTTGATTCGCCACCTCTGATTCCCCATATCTGATTCCTCGCCTCTGTTTCCCCGCCTCTGATTTCCCGCCTCTGATTCCCCATATCTCATTCCCCGCCTCTGATTCCCCATCTCTGATTCCCGGACTCTGATTCCCCACCTCTGATTCCTGGCCTTTGATTCGCTGCTTCTGATTCTGATTCCCTGCCTCTGATTCCCCATCTCTGATTCCGCACATCTAATTCCCCGCCTCTGTTTCCCCGCCTCTGATTCCCCGCCTCTGTTTCCCCATATCTAAGTCCCCACTCTGATTCCCCAACTTTGATTCCCCACCTCTGATTCCCCAGCTCTGATTCCCCGCCTCTGATTCCCCGCATCTGATTCCCTGCATCTGATTCCCAGCCTCTGATTCCCTGCCTCTGATTCCCAAACTCTGATTCCCCACCTCTGATTCCCGGCATCTGATTCCGCACATCTAATTCCCTGCCTCTGATTCCCCACCTCTGATTCCCCATATCTGATTCCCCGCCTCTGTTTCCCCGCCTCTGATTCCCCGCCTCTGTTTCCCCATATCTAAGTCCCCGCCTCTGATTCCCCAACTTTGATTCCCCACCTCTGATTCCCCAGCTCTTATTGCCCGCCTCTGATTCCCCGCATCTGATTCCCTCCATCTGATTACCAGCCTCTGATTCCCTGCCTCTGATTCCCAAACTCTGATTCCCCACCTCTGATTCCCCATATCTGATTCCCCGCCTCTGTTTTCCCGCCTCTGATTCCCCGACTCTGTTTCCCCATATCTGATTCCCCGCCTCTATTTGCCCGCCTCTGATTCCCCGCCTCTGTTTCCCCATATCTGATTACCCGCCTCTGAATCCCCAACTCTGATTCCCTGCCTCTAATTTCCCAGCTCTGATTCCCCGCCTCTGATTCCCCGTGTCTGATTTCCTGCCTCTGATTCCCCGCCTCTGATTACCCATGTCTGATTCACCGCCTCTGATTCCCCACCTCTGATTCCCCATCTCTGATTCCGCACATCCGATTCACTGCCTCTGATTCCCCAGCTCTGATTCCCCGCCTCTGATTCCCCGCGTCTTATTCCCTGCTTCTGATTCTGATTCCCTGCCTATGATTCCCCATTTCTGATTCTGCACATCTGATTCCCCGCCTCTGATTCCCCGCCTCTGTTTCCCCATATCTAAGTCCCCGCCTCTGATTCCCCAACTCTGATTCCCCACCTCTGATTCCCCAGCTCTGATTACCCACCTCTGATTCCCCATATCTAATTCCCAGCCTCTGTTTCCCCGCCTCTTATTCCCCGCCACTGTTTCCCCATATCTGATTCTCCGCCTCTGAATCCCCAACTCTGATTCCCTGCATCTAATTCCCCAGCTCTGATTCCCCGCCTCTGATTCCCCGTGTCTGATTTCCTGCCTCTGATTCCCCGCCTCTGATTACCCATGTCTGATTCACCGCCTCTGATTCCCCACCTCTGATTCCCCATATCTGATTCCTCGCCTCTGTTTCCCCGCCTCTGATTTCCCGCCTCTGATTCCCCATATCTCATTCCCCGCCTCTGATTCCCCATCTCTGATTCCCGGACTCTGATTCCCCACCTCTGATTCCCGGCCTCTGATTCGCTGCTTCTGATTCTGATTCCCTGCCTCTGATTCCCCATCTCTGATTCCGCACATCTAATTCCCCGCCTCTGTTTCCCCACCTCTGATTCCCCTCCTCTGTTTCCCCATATCTAAGTCCCCGCCTCTGATTCCCCAACTTTGATTCCCCACCTCTGATTCCCCAGCTCTGATTCCCCGCCTCTGATTCCCCGCATCTGATTCCCTGCATCTGATTCCCAGCCTCTGATTCCCTGCCTCTGATTCCCAAACTCTGATTCCCCACCTCTGATTCCCCATATCTGATTCCCCGCCTCTGTTTCCCCGCCTCTGATTCCCCGCCTCTGTTTCCCCATATCTGATTCCCCGCCTCTATTTGCCCGCCTCTGATTCCCCGCCTCTGTTTCCCCATATCTGATTACCCGCCTCTGAATCCCCAACTCTGATTCCCTGCCTCTAATTTCCCAGCTCTGATTCCCCGCCTCTGATTCCCCGTTTCTGATTTCCTGCCTCTGATTCCCCACCTCTGATTACCCATGTCTGATTCACCGCCTCTGATTCCCCACCTCTGATTCCCCATCTCTGATTCCGCACATCCGATTCACTGCCTCTGATTCCCCAACTCTGATTCCCCGCCTCTGATTCCCAGCGTCTTATTCCCTGCTTCTGATTCTGATTCCCTGCCTCTGATTCCCCATCTCTGATTCTGCACATCTGATTCCCTGCCTCTGATTCCCCACCTCTGATTCGCCATATCTGATTCCCCGCCTCTGTTTCCCTGCCTCTGATTCCCCGTCTCTGTTTCCCCATATCTAAGTCCCCGCCTCTGATTCCCCAACTCTGATTCCCCACCTCTGATTCCCCAGCTCTGATTCCCCGCCTCTGATTCCCCGCATCTGATTCCCTGCATCTGATTCCCAGCCTCTGATTCCCTGCCTCTGATTCCCAACCTCTGATTCCCCAGCTCTGATTCCCCGCCTCTGATTCCCCGCCTCTGTTTCCCCGCCTCTGATTCCCCGCCTCTGATTACCCATGTCTGATTCACCGCCTCTGATTCCCCACCTCTGATTCCCCATCTCTGATTCCCCATATCTGATTCCCCGCCTCTGATTCCCCAACTCTGATTCCCCGCCTCTGATTCCCCAGCTCTGAATCCCCGCATCTGATTCCCCGCGTCTGATTACCGGCCTCTGATTCCCCGCCTCTGTTTCCCCATATCTAAGTCCCCGCCTCTGATTCCCCAACTCTGATTCCCCACCTCTGATTCCCCAGCTCTGATTCCCCGCCTCTGATTCCCCGCATCTGATTCCCTGCATCTGATTCCCAGCCTCTGATTCCCTGCCTCTGATTCCCAACCTCTGATTCCCCACCTCTGATTCCCCATATCTGATTCCCCGCCTCTGTTTCCCCGCCTCTGATTCCCCGCCTCTGTTTCCCCATATCTGATTCCCTGCCTCTATTTCCCTTCCTCTGATTCCCAGCCTCTGATTCCCCATATCTGATTCCCCGCCTCTGATTCCCCAACTCTGATTCTCCGCCTCTGATTCCCCAGCTCTGAATCCCCGCATCTGATTCCCCGCGTCTGATTACCGGCCTCTGATTCCCCGCTCTGATTCCCCATCTCTGATTCACAACCTCTGATTCCCCACCTCTGATTCCCCATATCTGATTTGCCGCCTCTGTTTCCCCGCCTCTGATTCCCCACCTCTGATTCCCCGCCTCTGATTCACCAGCTATGATTCCCCGCCTCTGATTCCCCGCATCTGATTCCCTGCCTCTGATTCCCCGCCTCTGATTCCCCATCTCTGATTCACAGCCTTTGATTCGCCACCTCTGATTCCCCATATCTGATTCCTCGCCTCTGTTTCCCCGCCTCTGATTTCCCGCCTCTGATTCCCCATATCTCATTCCCCGCCTCTGATTCCCCATCTCTGATTCCCGGACTCTGATTCCCCACCTCTGATTCCTGGCCTTTGATTCGCTGCTTCTGATTCTGATTCCCTGCCTCTGATTCCCCATCTCTGATTCCGCACATCTAATTCCCCGCCTCTGTTTCCCCGCCTCTGATTCCCCGCCTCTGTTTCCCCATATCTAAGTCCCCACTCTGATTCCCCAACTTTGATTCCCCACCTCTGATTCCCCAGCTCTGATTCCCCGCCTCTGATTCCCCGCATCTGATTCCCTGCATCTGATTCCCAGCCTCTGATTCCCTGCCTCTGATTCCCAAACTCTGATTCCCCACCTCTGATTCCCGGCATCTGATTCCGCACATCTAATTCCCTGCCTCTGATTCCCCACCTCTGATTCCCCATATCTGATTCCCCGCCTCTGTTTCCCCGCCTCTGATTCCCCGCCTCTGTTTCCCCATATCTAAGTCCCCGCCTCTGATTCCCCAACTTTGATTCCCCACCTCTGATTCCCCAGCTCTTATTGCCCGCCTCTGATTCCCCGCATCTGATTCCCTCCATCTGATTACCAGCCTCTGATTCCCTGCCTCTGATTCCCAAACTCTGATTCCCCACCTCTGATTCCCCATATCTGATTCCCCGCCTCTGTTTTCCCGCCTCTGATTCCCCGCCTCTGTTTCCCCATATCTGATTCCCCGCCTCTATTTGCCCGCCTCTGAATCCCCGCCTCTGTTTCCCCATATCTGATTACCCGCCTCTGAATCCCCAACTCTGATTCCCTGCCTCTAATTTCCCAGCTCTGATTCCCCGCCTCTGATTCCCCGTGTCTGATTTCCTGCCTCTGATTCCCCGCCTCTGATTACCCATGTCTGATTCACCGCCTCTGATTCCCCACCTCTGATTCCCCATCTCTGATTCCGCACATCCGATTCACTGCCTCTGATTCCCCAGCTCTGATTCCCCGCCTCTGATTCCCCGCGTCTTATTCCCTGCTTCTGATTCTGATTCCCTGCCTCTGATTCCCCATTTCTGATTCTGCACATCTGATTCCCTGCCTCTGATTCCCCACCTCTGATTCCCCATATCTGATTCCCCGCCTCTGTTTCCCCGCCTCTGATTCCCAGCCTCTGTTTCCCCATATCTAAGTCCCCGCCTCTGATTCCCCAACTTTGATTCCCCACCTCTGATTCCCCAGCTCTTATTGCCCGCCTCTGATTCCCCGCATCTGATTCCCTCCATCTGATTACCAGCCTCTGATTCCCTGCCTCTGATTCCCAAACTCTGATTCCCCACCTCTGATTCCCCATATCTGATTCCCCGCCTCTGTTTTCCCGCCTCTGATTCCCCGCCTCTGTTTCCCCATATCTGATTCCCCGCCTCTATTTGCCCGCCTCTGATTCCCCGCCTCTGTTTCCCCATATCTGATTACCCGCCTCTGAATCCCCAACTCTGATTCCCTGCCTCTAATTTCCCAGCTCTGATTCCCCGCCTCTGATTCCCCGTGTCTGATTTCCTGCCTCTGATTCCCCGCCTCTGATTACCCATGTCTGATTCACCGCCTCTGATTCCCCACCTCTGATTCCCCATCTCTGATTCCGCACATCCGATTCACTGCCTCTGATTCCCCAGCTCTGATTCCCCGCCTCTGATTCCCCGCGTCTTATTCCCTGCTTCTGATTCTTATTCCCTGCCTCTGATTCCCCATTTCTGATTCTGCACATCTGATTCCCTGCCTCTGATTCCCCACCTCTGATTCCCCATATCTGATTCCCCGCCTCTTAATCCCCATCTCTGATTCCCGGACTCTGATTACCCACCTCTGATTCCCGGCCTCTTATTACCAGCATCTGATTCCAGGCCTCTGATTCCCGGCCTCTGATTCCCCGCCTCTGTTTCCCCATATCTAATTCCCCACCTCTGATGCACCAACTCTGATTCCCCGCCTCTGATTCCCCGCCTCTGATTCCCCGCCTCTGTTTCCCCATATCTAATTCCCCACCTCTGATGCACCAACTCTGATTCCCCGCCTCTGATTCCCCAGCTCTGATTCCCCGCCTCTGATTCCCCGCATCCGATTCCACATATCTGATTCCCCGCCTCTGTTTCCCCGCCTCTGATTCCCCGCCTCTGTTTCCCCATATCTGATTCCCCGCCTCTGATTCCCAACTATGATTCCCCGCCTCTGATTCCCCAGCTCTGATTCACTGCCTCTGATTCCCCGCGTTCTATTCCCTGCCTCTGATTCCCCGCCTGTGATTCCCCATCTCTGATTCACCACCTCTGATTCCCCACCTCTGATTCCCCATATCTAATTCCCCGCCTCTGTTTGCCCGCCTCTGATTCCCCGCCTCTGTTTCCCCATATCTGATTCCCCGCCACTGAATCCCAACTCTGATTCCCTGCCTCTGATTCCCCAGCTCTGATTCCCCGCCTTTGATTCCCCCCGTCTGATTCCCAGCCTCTGAATCCCCGTGTCTGATATCCTGCCTCTGATTCCCCGCCTCTGATTCCCCATCTCAGATTCACCGCCTCTGATTCCCCACCTCTGATTCCCCATCTCTGATTCCGCACATCCGATTCCCTGCCTCTGATTCCCCGACTCTGATTCCCCACCTCTGATTCCCCAGCTCTGATTCCCCGCCTCTGATTCCCCAACTCTGATTCCCCGCCTCTGATTCCCCGCCTCTGTTTCCCCATATCTAAGTCCCCGCCTCTGATTCCCCAACTCTGATTCCCCACCTCTGATTCCCCAGCTCTGATTACCCACCTCTGATTCCCCATATCAAATTCCCAGCCTCTGTTTCCCCGCCTCTGATTCCCCGCCACTGTTTCCCCATATCTGATTCTCCGCCTCTGAATCCCCAACTCTGATTCCCTGCATCTAATTCCCCAGCTCTGATTCCCCGCCTCTGATTCCCCGTGTCTGATTTCCTGCCTCTGATTCCCCGCCTCTGATTACCCATGTCTTATTCACCGCCTCTGATTCCCCACCTCTGATTCCCCATATCTGATTCCTCGCCTCTGTTTCCCCGCCTCTGATTTCCCGCCTCTGATTCCCCATATCTCATTCCCCGCCTCTGATTCCCCATCTCTGATTCCCGGACTCTGATTCCCCACCTCTGATTCCCGGCCTCTGATTCGCTGCTTCTGATTCTGATTCCCTGCCTCTGATTCCCCATCTCTGATTCCGCACATCTAATTCCCCGCCTCTGTTTCCCCACCTCTGATTCCCCGCCTCTGTTTCCCCATATCTAAGTCCCCGCCTCTGATTCCCCAACTTTGATTCCCCACCTCTGATTCCCCAGCTCTGATTCCCCGCCTCTGATTCCCCGCATCTGATTCCCTGCATCTGATTCCCAGCCTCTGATTCCCTGCCTCTGATTCCCAAACTCTGATTCCCCACCTCTGATTCCCCATATCTGATTCCCCGCCTCTGTTTCCCCGCCTCTGATTCCCCGCCTCTGTTTCCCCATATCTGATTCCCCGCCTCTATTTGCCCGCCTCTGATTCCCCGCCTCTGTTTCCCCATATCTGATTACCCGCCTCTGAATCCCCAACTCTGATTCCCTGCCTCTAATTTCCCAGCTCTGATTCCCCGCCTCTGATTCCCCGTTTCTGATTTCCTGCCTCTGATTCCCCACCTCTGATTACCCATGTCTGATTCACCGCCTCTGATTCCCCACCTCTGATTCCCCATCTCTGATTCCGCACATCCGATTCACTGCCTCTGATTCCCCAACTCTGATTCCCCGCCTCTGATTCCCAGCGTCTTATTCCCTGCTTCTGATTCTGATTCCCTGCCTCTGATTCCCCATCTCTGATTCTGCACATCTGATTCCCTGCCTCTGATTCCCCACCTCTGATTCGCCATATCTGATTCCCCGCCTCTGTTTCTCTGCCTCTGATTCCCCGCCTCTGTTTCCCCATATCTAAGTCCCCGCCTCTGATTCCCCAACTCTGATTCCCCACCTCTGATTCCCCAGCTCTGATTCCCCGCCTCTGATTCCCCGCATCTGATTCCCTGCATCTGATTCCCAGCCTCTGATTCCCTGCCTCTGATTCCCAACCTCTGATTCCCCAGCTCTGATTCCCCGCCTCTGATTCCCCGCCTCTGTTTCCCCGCCTCTGATTCCCCGCCTCTGATTACCCATGTCTGATTCACCGCCTCTGATTCCCCACCTCTGATTCCCCATCTCTGATTCCCCATATCTGATTCCCCGCCTCTGATTCCCCAACTCTGATTCCCCGCCTCTGATTCCCCAGCTCTGAATCCCCGCATCTGATTCCCCGCGTCTGATTACCGGCCTCTGATTCCCCGCCTCTGTTTCCCCATATCTAAGTCCCCGCCTCTGATTCCCCAACTCTGATTCCCCACCTCTGATTCCCCAGCTCTGATTCCCCGCCTCTGATTCCCCGCATCTGATTCCCTGCATCTGATTCCCAGCCTCTGATTCCCTGCCTCTGATTCCCAACCTCTGATTCCCCACCTCTGATTCCCCATATCTGATTCCCCGCCTCTGTTTCCCCGCCTCTGATTCCCCGCCTCTGTTTCCCCATATCTGATTCCCCGCCTCTATTTCCCTTCCTCTGATTCCCAGCCTCTGATTCCCCATATCTGATTCCCCGCCTCTGATTCCCCAACTCTGATTCTCCGCCTCTGATTCCCCAGCTCTGAATCCCCGCATCTGATTCCCCGCGTCTGATTACCGGCCTCTGATTCCCCGCTCTGATTCCCCATCTCTGATTCACAACCTCTGATTCCCCACCTCTGATTCCCCATATCTGATTTGCCGCCTCTGTTTCCCCGCCTCTGATTCCCCACCTCTGATTCCCCGCCTCTGATTCACCAGCTATGATTCCCCGCCTCTGATTCCCCGCATCTGATTCCCTGCCTCTGATTCCCCGCCTCTGATTCCCCATATCTCATTCCCCGCCTCTGATTCCCCATCTCTGATTCCCGGACTCTGATTCCCCACCTCTGATTCCTGGCCTTTGATTCGCTGCTTCTGATTCTGATTCCCTGCCTCTGATTCCCCATCTCTGATTCCGCACATCTAATTCCCCGCCTCTGTTTCCCCGCCTCTGATTCCCCGCCTCTGTTTCCCCATATCTAAGTCCCCACTCTGATTCCCCAACTTTGATTCCCCACCTCTGATTCCCCAGCTCTGATTCCCCGCCTCTGATTCCCCGCATCTGATTCCCTGCATCTGATTCCCAGCCTCTGATTCCCTGCCTCTGATTCCCAAACTCTGATTCCCCACCTCTGATTCCCGGCATCTGATTCCGCACATCTAATTCCCTGCCTCTGATTCCCCACCTCTGATTCCCCATATCTGATTCCCCGCCTCTGTTTCCCCGCCTCTGATTCCCCGCCTCTGTTTCCCCATATCTAAGTCCCCGCCTCTGATTCCCCAACTTTGATTCCCCACCTCTGATTCCCCAGCTCTTATTGCCCGCCTCTGATTCCCCGCATCTGATTCCCTCCATCTGATTACCAGCCTCTGATTCCCTGCCTCTGATTCCCAAACTCTGATTCCCCACCTCTGATTCCCCATATCTGATTCCCCGCCTCTGTTTTCCCGCCTCTGATTCCCCGACTCTGTTTCCCCATATCTGATTCCCCGCCTCTATTTGCCCGCCTCTGATTCCCCGCCTCTGTTTCCCCATATCTGATTACCCGCCTCTGAATCCCCAACTCTGATTCCCTGCCTCTAATTTCCCAGCTCTGATTCCCCGCCTCTGATTCCCCGTGTCTGATTTCCTGCCTCTGATTCCCCGCCTCTGATTACCCATGTCTGATTCACCGCCTCTGATTCCCCACCTCTGATTCCCCATCTCTGATTCCGCACATCCGATTCACTGCCTCTGATTCCCCAGCTCTGATTCCCCGCCTCTGATTCCCCGCGTCTTATTCCCTGCTTCTGATTCTGATTCCCTGCCTCTGATTCCCCATTTCTGATTCTGCACATCTGATTCCCTGCCTCTGATTCCCCACCTCTGATTCCCCATATCTGATTCCCCGCCTCTGAATCCCCATCTCTGATTCCCGGACTCTGATTACCCACCTCTGATTCCCGGCCTCTTATTACCAGCATCTGATTCCAGGCCTCTGATTCCCGGCCTCTGATTCCCCGCCTCTGTTTCCCCATATCTAATTCCCCACCTCTGATGCACCAACTCTGATTCCCCGCCTCTGATTCCCCGCCTCTGATTCCCCGCCTCTGTTTCCCCATATTTAATTCCCCACCTCTGATGCACCAACTCTGATTCCCCGCCTCTGATTCCCCAGCTCTGATTCCCCGCCTCTGATTCCCCGCATCCGATTCCCCATATCTGATTCCCCGCCTCTGTTTCCCCGCCTCTGATTCCCCGCCTCTGTTTCCCCATATCTGATTCCCCGCCTCTGATTCCCAACTATGATTCCCCGCCTCTGATTCCCCAGCTCTGATTCACTGCCTCTGATTCCCCGCGTTCTATTCCCTGCCTCTGATTCCCCGCCTGTGATTCCCCATCTCTGATTCACCACCTCTGATTCCCCACCTCTGATTCCCCATATCTAATTCCCTGCCTCTGTTTGCCCGCCTCTGATTCCCCGCCTCTGTTTCCCCATATCTGATTCCCCGCCACTGAATCCCAACTCTGATTCCCTGCCTCTGATTCCCCAGCTCTGATTCCCCGCCTTTGATTCCCCCCGTCTGATTCCCAGCCTCTGAATCCCCGTGTCTGATATCCTGCCTCTGATTCCCCGCCTCTGATTCCCCATCTCAGATTCACCGCCTCTGATTCCCCACCTCTGATACCCCATCTCTGATTCCGCACATCCGATTCCCTGCCTCTGATTGCCCGACTCTGATTCCCCACCTCTGATTCCCCAGCTCTGATTCCCCGCCTCTGATTCCCCAACTCTGATTCCCCGCCTCTGATTCCCCGCCTCTGTTTCCCCATATCTAAGTCCCCGCCTCTGATTCCCCAACTCTGATTCCCCACCTCTGATTCCCCAGCTCTGATTACCCACCTCTGATTCCCCATATCTAATTCCCAGCCTCTGTTTCCCCGCCTCTGATTCCCCGCCACTGTTTCCCCATATCTGATTCTCCGCCTCTGAATCCCCAACTCTGATTCCCTGCATCTAATTCCCCAGCTCTGATTCCCCGCCTCTGATTCCCCGTGTCTGATTTCCTGCCTCTGATTCCCCACCTCTGATTACCCATGTCTGATTCACCGCCTCTGATTCCCCACCTCTGATTCCCCATATCTGATTCCTCGCCTCTGTTTCCCCGCCTCTGATTTCCCGCCTCTGATTCCCCATATCTCATTCCCCGCCTCTGATTCCCCATCTCTGATTCCCGGACTCTGATTCCCCACCTCTGATTCCCGGCCTCTGATTCGCTGCTTCTGATTCTGATTCCCTGCCTCTGATTCCCCATCTCTGATTCCGCACATCTAATTCCCCGCCTCTGTTTCCCCACCTCTGATTCCCCGCCTCTGTTTCCCCATATCTAAGTCCCCGCCTCTGATTCCCCAACTTTGATTCCCCACCTCTGATTCCCCAGCTCTGATTCCCCGCCTCTGATTCCCCGCATCTGATTCCCTGCATCTGATTCCCAGCCTCTGATTCCCTGCCTCTGATTCCCAAACTCTGATTCCCCACCTCTGATTCCCCATATCTGATTCCCCGCCTCTGTTTCCCCGCCTCTGATTCCCCGCCTCTGTTTCCCCAAATCTGATTCCCCGCCTCTATTTGCCCGCCTCTGATTCCCCGCCTCTGTTTCCCCATATCTGATTACCCGCCTCTGAATCCCCAACTCTGATTCCCTGCCTCTAATTTCCCAGCTCTGATTCCCCGCCTCTGATTCCCCGTTTCTGATTTCCTGCCTCTGATTCCCCACCTCTGATTACCCATGTCTGATTCACCGCCTCTGATTCCCCACCTCTGATTCCCCATCTCTGATTCCGCACATCCGATTCACTGCCTCTGATTCCCCAACTCTGATTCCCCGCCTCTGATTCCCAGCGTCTTATTCCCTGCTTCTGATTCTGATTCCCTGCCTCTGATTCCCCATCTCTGATTCTGCACATCTGATTCCCTGCCTCTGATTCCCCACCTCTGATTCGCCATATCTGATTCCCCGCCTCTGTTTCCCTGCCTCTGATTCCCCGCCTCTGTTTCCCCATATCTAAGTCCCCGCCTCTGATTCCCCAACTCTGATTCCCCACCTCTGATTCCCCAGCTCTGATTCCCCGACTCTGATTCCCCGCATCTGATTCCCTGCATCTGATTCCCAGCCTCTGATTCCCTGCCTCTGATTCCCAACCTCTGATTCCCCACCTCTGATTCCCCATATCTGATTCCCCGCCTCTGTTTCCCCGCCTCTGATTCCCCGCCTCTGTTTCCCCATATCTGATTCCCCGCCTCTATTTCCCATCCTCTGATTCCCAGCCTCTGATTCCCCATATCTGATTCCCCGCCTCTGATTCCCCAACTCTGATTCCCCGCCTCTGATTCCCCAGCTCTGAATCCCCGCATCTGATTCCCCGCGTCTGATTACCGGCCTCTGATTCCCCGCTCTGATTCCCCATCTCTGATTCACAACCTCTGATTCCCCACCTCTGATTCCCAATATCTGATTTGCCGCCTCTGTTTCCCCGCCTCTGATTCCCCACCTCTGATTCCCCGCCTCTGATTCACCAGCTATGATTCCCCGCCTCTGATTCCCCGCATCTGATTCCCTGCCTCTGATTCCCCGCCTCTGATTCCACATCTCTGATTCACCACCTCTGATTCATTGCGTCTGATTCCCCGCCTCTGTTTCCCCGCCTCTGATTCCCCGCCTCTGTTTCCCCATATCTAAGTCCCCGCCTCTGATTCCCCAACTCTGATTCCCCACCTCTGATTCCCCAGCTCTGATTCCCCGCCTCTGATTCCCCGCATCTGATTCCCTGCATCTGATTCCCAGCCTCTGATTCCCTGCCTCTGATTCCCAACCTCTGATTCCGCACCTCTGATTCCCCATATCTGATTCCCCGCCTCTGTTTCCCCGCCTCTGTTTCCCCGCCTCTGATTCCCCGCCTCTGTTTCTCCATATCTAAGTCCCCGCCTCTGATTCCCCAACTCTGATTCCCCACCTCTGATTCCCCAGCTCTGATTCCCCGCCTCTGATTCCCCGCATCTGATTCCCTGCATCTGATTCCCAGCCTCTGATTCCCTGCCTCTGATTCCCAACCTCTGATTCCCCACCTCTGATTCCCCATATCTGATTCCCCGCCTCTATTTCCCCGCCTCTGATTCCCAGCCTCTGATTCCCCATATCTAATTCCCCACCTCTGATGCACCAACTCTGATTCCCCGCCTCTGATTCCCCGCCTCTGATTCCCCGCCTCTGTTTCCCCATATTTAATTCCCCACCTCTGATGCACCAACTCTGATTCCCCGCCTCTGATTCCCCAGCTCTGATTCCCCGCCTCTGATTCCCCGCATCCGATTCCCCATATCTGATTCCCCGCCTCTGTTTCCCCGCCTCTGATTCCCCGCCTCTGTTTCCCCATATCTGATTCCCCGCCTCTGATTCCCAACTATGATTCCCCGCCTCTGATTCCCCAGCTCTGATTCACTGCCTCTGATTCCCCGCGTTCTATTCCCTGCCTCTGATTCCCCGCCTGTGATTCCCCATCTCTGATTCACCACCTCTGATTCCCCACCTCTGATTCCCCATATCTAATTCCCTGCCTCTGTTTGCCCGCCTCTGATTCCCCGCCTCTGTTTCCCCATATCTGATTCCCCGCCACTGAATCCCAACTCTGATTCCCTGCCTCTGATTCCCCAGCTCTGATTCCCCGCCTTTGATTCCCCCCGTCTGATTCCCAGCCTCTGAATCCCCGTGTCTGATATCCTGCCTCTGATTCCCCGCCTCTGATTCCCCATCTCAGATTCACCGCCTCTGATTCCCCACCTCTGATACCCCATCTCTGATTCCGCACATCCGATTCCCTGCCTCTGATTGCCCGACTCTGATTCCCCACCTCTGATTCCCCAGCTCTGATTCCCCGCCTCTGATTCCCCAACTCTGATTCCCCGCCTCTGATTCCCCGCCTCTGTTTCCCCATATCTAAGTCCCCGCCTCTGATTCCCCAACTCTGATTCCCCACCTCTGATTCCCCAGCTCTGATTACCCACCTCTGATTCCCCATATCTAATTCCCAGCCTCTGTTTCCCCGCCTCTGATTCCCCGCCACTGTTTCCCCATATCTGATTCTCCGCCTCTGAATCCCCAACTCTGATTCCCTGCATCTAATTCCCCAGCTCTGATTCCCCGCCTCTGATTCCCCGTGTCTGATTTCCTGCCTCTGATTCCCCACCTCTGATTACCCATGTCTGATTCACCGCCTCTGATTCCCCACCTCTGATTCCCCATATCTGATTCCTCGCCTCTGTTTCCCCGCCTCTGATTTCCCGCCTCTGATTCCCCATATCTCATTCCCCGCCTCTGATTCCCCATCTCTGATTCCCGGACTCTGATTCCCCACCTCTGATTCCCGGCCTCTGATTCGCTGCTTCTGATTCTGATTCCCTGCCTCTGATTCCCCATCTCTGATTCCGCACATCTAATTCCCCGCCTCTGTTTCCCCACCTCTGATTCCCCGCCTCTGTTTCCCCATATCTAAGTCCCCGCCTCTGATTCCCCAACTTTGATTCCCCACCTCTGATTCCCCAGCTCTGATTCCCCGCCTCTGATTCCCCGCATCTGATTCCCTGCATCTGATTCCCAGCCTCTGATTCCCTGCCTCTGATTCCCAAACTCTGATTCCCCACCTCTGATTCCCCATATCTGATTCCCCGCCTCTGTTTCCCCGCCTCTGATTCCCCGCCTCTGTTTCCCCATATCTGATTCCCCGCCTCTATTTGCCCGCCTCTGATTCCCCGCCTCTGTTTCCCCATATCTGATTACCCGCCTCTGAATCCCCAACTCTGATTCCCTGCCTCTAATTTCCCAGCTCTGATTCCCCGCCTCTGATTCCCCGTTTCTGATTTCCTGCCTCTGATTCCCCACCTCTGATTACCCATGTCTGATTCACCGCCTCTGATTCCCCACCTCTGATTCCCCATCTCTGATTCCGCACATCCGATTCACTGCCTCTGATTCCCCAACTCTGATTCCCCGCCTCTGATTCCCAGCGTCTTATTCCCTGCTTCTGATTCTGATTCCCTGCCTCTGATTCCCCATCTCTGATTCTGCACATCTGATTCCCTGCCTCTGATTCCCCACCTCTGATTCGCCATATCTGATTCCCCGCCTCTGTTTCCCTGCCTCTGATTCCCCGCCTCTGTTTCCCCATATCTAAGTCCCCGCCTCTGATTCCCCAACTCTGATTCCCCACCTCTGATTCCCCAGCTCTGATTCCCCGACTCTGATTCCCCGCATCTGATTCCCTGCATCTGATTCCCAGCCTCTGATTCCCTGCCTCTGATTCCCAACCTCTGATTCCCCACCTCTGATTCCCCATATCTGATTCCCCGCCTCTGTTTCCCCGCCTCTGATTCCCCGCCTCTGTTTCCCCATATCTGATTCCCCGCCTCTATTTCCCATCCTCTGATTCCCAGCCTCTGATTCCCCATATCTGATTCCCCGCCTCTGATTCCCCAACTCTGATTCCCCGCCTCTGATTCCCCAGCTCTGAATCCCCGCATCTGATTCCCCGCGTCTGATTACCGGCCTCTGATTCCCCGCTCTGATTCCCCATCTCTGATTCACAACCTCTGATTCCCCACCTCTGATTCCCAATATCTGATTTGCCGCCTCTGTTTCCCCGCCTCTGATTCCCCACCTCTGATTCCCCGCCTCTGATTCACCAGCTATGATTCCCCGCCTCTGATTCCCCGCATCTGATTCCCTGCCTCTGATTCCCCGCCTCTGATTCCACATCTCTGATTCACCACCTCTGATTCATTGCGTCTGATTCCCCGCCTCTGTTTCCCCGCCTCTGATTCCCCGCCTCTGTTTCCCCATATCTAAGTCCCCGCCTCTGATTCCCCAACTCTGATTCCCCACCTCTGATTCCCCAGCTCTGATTCCCCGCCTCTGATTCCCCGCATCTGATTCCCTGCATCTGATTCCCAGCCTCTGATTCCCTGCCTCTGATTCCCAACCTCTGATTCCGCACCTCTGATTCCCCATATCTGATTCCCCGCCTCTGTTTCCCCGCCTCTGTTTCCCCGCCTCTGATTCCCCGCCTCTGTTTCTCCATATCTAAGTCCCCGCCTCTGATTCCCCAACTCTGATTCCCCACCTCTGATTCCCCAGCTCTGATTCCCCGCCTCTGATTCCCCGCATCTGATTCCCTGCATCTGATTCCCAGCCTCTGATTCCCTGCCTCTGATTCCCAACCTCTGATTCCCCACCTCTGATTCCCCATATCTGATTCCCCGCCTCTATTTCCCCGCCTCTGATTCCCAGCCTCTGATTCCCCATATCTGATTCCCCGCCTCTGATTCCCCAACTCTGATTCCCCGCCTCTGATTCCCCAGCTCTGAATCCCCGCATCTGATTCCCCAGCTCTGAATCCCCGCATCTGATTCCCCGCGTCTGATTACCGGCCTCTGATTCCCCGCTCTGATTCCCCATCTCTGATTCACAACCTCTGATTCCCCACCTCTGATTCCCCATATCTGATTTGCCGCCTCTGTTTCCCCGCCTCTGATTCGCCAGCTATGATTCCCCGCCTCTGATTCCCCGCATCTGATTCCCTGCCTCTGATTCCCCGCCTCTGATTCCACATCTCTGATTCACCACCTCTGATTCATTGCGTCTGATTCCCCGCCTCTGATTCCCCATCTCTGATTCCCCATCTCTGATTCCCCAATTCGGATTCACCGCCTCTGATTCCCCAGCTATGTTTCCTCGCCTCTGATTCCCGGCCTCTGATTCCCTGCTTCTGATTCTGATTCCCTGACTCTGATTCCCCATCTCTGATTCCGCACATCTAATTCCCTGCCTCTGATTCCCCACCTCTGATTCCCCATATCTGATTCCCCGCCTCTGTTTCCCCGCCTCTGATTGCCCGCCTCTGTTTCCCCATATCTAAGTCCCCGCCTCTGATTCCCCAAATTTGATTCCCCACCTCTGATTCCCCAGCTCTGATTGCCCGCCTCTGATTCCCCGCATCTGATTCCCTGCATCTGATTCCCAGGCTCTGATTCCCTGCCTCTGATTCCCAAACTCTGATTCCCCACCTCTGATTCCCCATATCTGATTCCCCGCCTCTGTTTCCCCGCCTCTGATTCCCCGCCTCTGTTTCCCCATATCTGATTCCCCGCCTCTATTTGCCTGCCTCTGATTCCCCGCCTCTGTTTCCCCATATCTGATTACCCGCCTCTGAATCCCCAACTCTGATTCCCTGCCTCTAATTTCCCAGCTCTGATTCCCCGCCTCTGATTCCCCGTGTCTGATTTCCTGCCTCTGATTCCCCGCCTCTGATTACCCATGTCTGATTCACCGCCTCTGATTCCCCACCTCTGATTCCCCATCTCTGATTCCGCACATCCGAATCACTGCCTCTGATTCCCCAGCTCTGATTCCCCGCTTCTGATTACCCGCGTCTTATTCCCTGCTTCTGATTCTGATTCCCTGCCTCTGATTCCCCATCTCTGATTCTGCACATCTGATTCCCTGCCTCTGATTCCCCACCTCTGATTCCCCATATCTGATTCCCCGCCTCTGAATCCCCATCTCTGATTCCCGGACTCTGATTCCCCACCTCTGATTCCCGGCCTCTTATTACCAGCATCTGATTCCAGGCCTCTGATACCCGGCCTCTGATTCCCCGCTTCTGATTCCCCGTGTCTGATTTCCTGCCTCTGATTCCCCGCCTCTGATTACCCATGTCTGATTCACCGCCTCTGATTCCCCACCTCTGATTCCCCATATCTGATTCCTCGCCTCTGTTTCCCCGCCTCTGATTTCCCGCCTCTGATTCCCCATATCTCATTCCCCGCCTCTGATTCCCCATCTCTGATTCCCGGACTCTGATTCCCCACCTCTGATTCCCGGCCTCTGATTCGCTGCTTCTGATTCTGATTCCCTGCCTCTGATTCCCCATCTCTGATTCCGCACATCTAATTCCCCGCCTCTGTTTCCCCACCTCTGATTCCCCGCCTCTGTTTCCCCATATCTAAGTCCCCGCCTCTGATTCCCCAACTTTGATTCCCCACCTCTGATTCCCCAGCTCTGAATCCCCGCCTCTGATTCCCCGCATCTGATTCCCTGCATCTGATTCCCAGCCTCTGATTCCCAAACTCTGATTCCCCACCTCTGATTCCCGGCATCTGATTCCGCACATCTAATTCCCTGCCTCTGATTCCCCACCTCTGATTCCCCATATCTGATTCCCCATATCTGATTCCCCGCCTCTGTTTCCCCGCCTCTGATTCCCCGCCTCTGTTTCCCCATATCTGATTCCCCGCCTCTATTTGCCCGCCTCTGATTCCCCGCCTCTGTTTCCCCATATCTGATTACCCGCCTCTGAATCCCCAACTCTGATTCCCTGCCTCTAATTTCCCAGCTCTGATTCCCCGCCTCTGATTCCCCGTTTCTGATTTCCTGCCTCTGATTCCCCACCTCTGATTACCCATGTCTGATTCACCGCCTCTGATTCCCCACCTCTGATTCCCCATCTCTGATTCCGCACATCCGATTCACTGCCTCTGATTCCCCAACTCTGATTCCCCGCCTCTGATTCCCAGCGTCTTATTCCCTGCTTCTGATTCTGATTCCCTGCCTCTGATTCCCCATCTCTGATTCTGCACATCTGATTCCCTGCCTCTGATTCCCCACCTCTGATTCGCCATATCTGAATCCCCGCCTCTGTTTCCCTGCCTCTGATTCCCCGTCTCTGTTTCCCCATATCTAAGTCCCCGCCTCTGATTCCCCAACTCTGATTCCCCACCTCTGATTCCCCAGCTCTGATTCCCCGCCTCTGATTCCCCGCATCTGATTCCCTGCATCTGATTCCCAGCCTCTGATTCCCTGCCTCTGATTCCCAACCTCTGATTCCCCAGCTCTGATTCCCCGCCTCTGATTCCCCGCCTCTGTTTCCCCGCCTCTGATTCCCCGCCTCTGATTACCCATGTCTGATTCACCGCCTCTGATTCCCCACCTCTGATTCCCCATCTCTGATTCCCCATATCTGATTCCCCGCCTCTGATTCCCCAACTCTGATTCCCCGCCTCTGATTCCCCAGCTCTGAATCCCCGCATCTGATTCCCCGCGTCTGATTACCGGCCTCTGATTCCCCGCCTCTGTTTCCCCATATCTAAGTCCCCGCCTCTGTTTTCCCGCCTCTGATTCCCCGCCTCTGTTTCCCCATATCTGATTCCCCGCCTCTATTTGCCCGCCTCTGATTCCCCGCCTCTGTTTCCCCATATCTGATTACCCGCCTCTGAATCCCCAACTCTGATTCCCTGCCTCTAATTTCCCAGCTCTGATTCCCCGCCTCTGATTCCCCGTGTCTGATTTCCTGCCTCTGATTCCCCGCCTCTGATTACCCATGTCTGATTCACCGCCTCTGATTCCCCACCTCTGATTCCCCATCTCTGATTCCGCACATCCGATTCACTGCCTCTGATTCCCCAGCTCTGATTCCCCGCCTCTGATTCCCCGCGTCTTATTCCCTGCTTCTGATTCTTATTCCCTGCCTCTGATTCCCCATTTCTGATTCTGCACATCTGATTCCCTGCCTCTGATTCCCCACCTCTGATTCCCCATATCTGATTCCCCGCCTCTTAATCCCCATCTCTGATTCCCGGACTCTGATTACCCACCTCTGATTCCCGGCCTCTTATTACCAGCATCTGATTCCAGGCCTCTGATTCCCGGCCTCTGATTCCCCGCCTCTGTTTCCCCATATCTAATTCCCCACCTCTGATGCACCAACTCTGATTCCCCGCCTCTGATTCCCCGCCTCTGATTCCCCGCCTCTGTTTCCCCATATCTAATTCCCCACCTCTGATGCACCAACTCTGATTCCCCGCCTCTGATTCCCCAGCTCTGATTCCCCGCCTCTGATTCCCCGCATCCGATTCCACATATCTGATTCCCCGCCTCTGTTTCCCCGCCTCTGATTCCCCGCCTCTGTTTCCCCATATCTGATTCCCCGCCTCTGATTCCCAACTATGATTCCCCGCCTCTGATTCCCCAGCTCTGATTCACTGCCTCTGATTCCCCGCGTTCTATTCCCTGCCTCTGATTCCCCGCCTGTGATTCCCCATCTCTGATTCACCACCTCTGATTCCCCACCTCTGATTCCCCATATCTAATTCCCCGCCTCTGTTTGCCCGCCTCTGATTCCCCGCCTCTGTTTCCCCATATCTGATTCCCCGCCACTGAATCCCAACTCTGATTCCCTGCCTCTGATTCCCCAGCTCTGATTCCCCGCCTTTGATTCCCCCCGTCTGATTCCCAGCCTCTGAATCCCCGTGTCTGATATCCTGCCTCTGATTCCCCGCCTCTGATTCCCCATCTCAGATTCACCGCCTCTGATTCCCCACCTCTGATTCCCCATCTCTGATTCCGCACATCCGATTCCCTGCCTCTGATTCCCCGACTCTGATTCCCCACCTCTGATTCCCCAGCTCTGATTCCCCGCCTCTGATTCCCCAACTCTGATTCCCCGCCTCTGATTCCCCGCCTCTGTTTCCCCATATCTAAGTCCCCGCCTCTGATTCCCCAAGTCTGATTCCCCACCTCTGATTCCCCAGCTCTGATTACCCACCTCTGATTCCCCATATCAAATTCCCAGCCTCTGTTTCCCCGCCTCTGATTCCCCGCCACTGTTTCCCCATATCTGATTCTCCGCCTCTGAATCCCCAACTTTGATTCCCTGCATCTAATTCCCCAGCTCTGATTCCCCGCCTCTGATTCCCCGTGTCTGATTTCCTGCCTCTGATTCCCCGCCTCTGATTACCCATGTCTTATTCACCGCCTCTGATTCCCCACCTCTGATTCCCCATATCTGATTCCTCGCCTCTGTTTCCCCGCCTCTGATTTCCCGCCTCTGATTCCCCATATCTCATTCCCCGCCTCTGATTCCCCATCTCTGATTCCCGGACTCTGATTCCCCACCTCTGATTCCCGGCCTCTGATTCGCTGCTTCTGATTCTGATTCCCTGCCTCTGATTCCCCATCTCTGATTCCGCACATCTAATTCCCCGCCTCTGTTTCCCCACCTCTGATTCCCCGCCTCTGTTTCCCCATATCTAAGTCCCCGCCTCTGATTCCCCAACTTTGATTCCCCACCTCTGATTCCCCAGCTCTGATTCCCCGCCTCTGATTCCCCGCATCTGATTCCCTGCATCTGATTCCCAGCCTCTGATTCCCTGCCTCTGATTCCCAAACTCTGATTCCCCACCTCTGATTCCCCATATCTGATTCCCCGCCTCTGTTTCCCCGCCTCTGATTCCCCGCCTCTGTTTCCCCATATCTGATTCCCCGCCTCTATTTGCCCGCCTCTGATTCCCCGCCTCTGTTTCCCCATATCTGATTACCCGCCTCTGAATCCCCAACTCTGATTCCCTGCCTCTAATTTCCCAGCTCTGATTCCCCGCCTCTGATTCCCCGTTTCTGATTTCCTGCCTCTGATTCCCCACCTCTGATTACCCATGTCTGATTCACCGCCTCTGATTCCCCACCTCTGATTCCCCATCTCTGATTCCGCACATCCGATTCACTGCCTCTGATTCCCCAACTCTGATTCCCCGCCTCTGATTCCCAGCGTCTTATTCCCTGCTTCTGATTCTGATTCCCTGCCTCTGATTCCCCATCTCTGATTCTGCACATCTGATTCCCTGCCTCTGATTCCCCACCTCTGATTCGCCATATCTGATTCCCCGCCTCTGTTTCTCTGCCTCTGATTCCCCGCCTCTGTTTCCCCATATCTAAGTCCCCGCCTCTGATTCCCCAACTCTGATTCCCCACCTCTGATTCCCCAGCTCTGATTCCCCGCCTCTGATTCCCCGCATCTGATTCCCTGCATCTGATTCCCAGCCTCTGATTCCCTGCCTCTGATTCCCAACCTCTGATTCCCCAGCTCTGATTCCCCGCCTCTGATTCCCCGCCTCTGTTTCCCCGCCTCTGATTCCCCGCCTCTGATTACCCATGTCTGATTCACCGCCTCTGATTCCCCACCTCTGATTCCCCATCTCTGATTCCCCATATCTGATTCCCCGCCTCTGATTCCCCAACTCTGATTCCCCGCCTCTGATTCCCCAGCTCTGAATCCCCGCATCTGATTCCCCGCGTCTGATTACCGGCCTCTGATTCCCCGCCTCTGTTTCCCCATATCTAAGTCCCCGCCTCTGATTCCCCAACTCTGATTCCCCACCTCTGATTCCCCAGCTCTGATTCCCCGCCTCTGATTCCCCGCATCTGATTCCCTGCATCTGATTCCCAGCCTCTGATTCCCTGCCTCTGATTCCCAACCTCTGATTCCCCACCTCTGATTCCCCATATCTGATTCCCCGCCTCTGTTTCCCCGCCTCTGATTCCCCGCCTCTGTTTCCCCATATCTGATTCCCCGCCTCTATTTCCCTTCCTCTGATTCCCAGCCTCTGATTCCCCATATCTGATTCCCCGCCTCTGATTCCCCAACTCTGATTCTCCGCCTCTGATTCCCCAGCTCTGAATCCCCGCATCTGATTCCCCGCGTCTGATTACCGGCCTCTGATTCCCCGCTCTGATTCCCCATCTCTGATTCACAACCTCTGATTCCCCACCTCTGATTCCCCATATCTGATTTGCCGCCTCTGTTTCCCCGCCTCTGATTCCCCACCTCTGATTCCCCGCCTCTGATTCACCAGCTATGATTCCCCGCCTCTGATTCCCCGCATCTGATTCCCTGCCTCTGATTCCCCGCCTCTGATTCCCCATATCTCATTCCCCGCCTCTGATTCCCCATCTCTGATTCCCGGACTCTGATTCCCCACCTCTGATTCCTGGCCTTTGATTCGCTGCTTCTGATTCTGATTCCCTGCCTCTGATTCCCCATCTCTGATTCCGCACATCTAATTCCCCGCCTCTGTTTCCCCGCCTCTGATTCCCCGCCTCTGTTTCCCCATATCTAAGTCCCCACTCTGATTCCCCAACTTTGATTCCCCACCTCTGATTCCCCAGCTCTGATTCCCCGCCTCTGATTCCCCGCATCTGATTCCCTGCATCTGATTCCCAGCCTCTGATTCCCTGCCTCTGATTCCCAAACTCTGATTCCCCACCTCTGATTCCCGGCATCTGATTCCGCACATCTAATTCCCTGCCTCTGATTCCCCACCTCTGATTCCCCATATCTGATTCCCCGCCTCTGTTTCCCCGCCTCTGATTCCCCGCCTCTGTTTCCCCATATCTAAGTCCCCGCCTCTGATTCCCCAACTTTGATTCCCCACCTCTGATTCCCCAGCTCTTATTGCCCGCCTCTGATTCCCCGCATCTGATTCCCTCCATCTGATTACCAGCCTCTGATTCCCTGCCTCTGATTCCCAAACTCTGATTCCCCACCTCTGATTCCCCATATCTGATTCCCCGCCTCTGTTTTCCCGCCTCTGATTCCCCGACTCTGTTTCCCCATATCTGATTCCCCGCCTCTATTTGCCCGCCTCTGATTCCCCGCCTCTGTTTCCCCATATCTGATTACCCGCCTCTGAATCCCCAACTCTGATTCCCTGCCTCTAATTTCCCAGCTCTGATTCCCCGCCTCTGATTCCCCGTGTCTGATTTCCTGCCTCTGATTCCCCGCCTCTGATTACCCATGTCTGATTCACCGCCTCTGATTCCCCGCCTCTGATTCCCCAACTTTGATTCCCCACCTCTGATTCCCCAGCTCTTATTGCCCGCCTCTGATTCCCCGCATCTGATTCCCTCCATCTGATTACCAGCCTCTGATTCCCTGCCTCTGATTCCCAAACTCTGATTCCCCACCTCTGATTCCCCATATCTGATTCCCCGCCTCTGTTTTCCCGCCTCTGATTCCCCGACTCTGTTTCCCCATATCTGATTCCCCGCCTCTATTTGCCCGCCTCTGATTCCCCGCCTCTGTTTCCCCATATCTGATTACCCGCCTCTGAATCCCCAACTCTGATTCCCTGCCTCTAATTTCCCAGCTCTGATTCCCCGCCTCTGATTCCCCGTGTCTGATTTCCTGCCTCTGATTCCCCGCCTCTGATTACCCATGTCTGATTCACCGCCTCTGATTCCCCACCTCTGATTCCCCATATCTGATTCCCCGCCTCTGTTTTCCCGCCTCTGATTCCCCGACTCTGTTTCCCCATATCTGATTCCCCGCCTCTATTTGCCCGCCTCTGATTCCCCGCCTCTGTTTCCCCATATCTGATTACCCGCCTCTGAATCCCCAACTCTGATTCCCTGCCTCTAATTTCCCAGCTCTGATTCCCCGCCTCTGATTCCCCGTGTCTGATTTCCTGCCTCTGATTCCCCGCCTCTGATTACCCATGTCTGATTCACCACCTCTGATTCCCCGCCTCTGATTCCCCGCCTCTGTTTCCCCATATCTAAGTCCCCGCCTCTGATACCCCAACTCTGATTCCCCACCTCTGATTCCCCAGCTCTGATTACCCACCTCTGATTCCCCATATCTAATTCCCAGCCTCTGTTTCCCCGCCTCTGATTCCCCGCCACTGTTTCCCCATATCTGATTCTCCGCCTCTGAATCCCCAACTCTGATTCCCTGCATCTAATTCCCCAGCTCTGATTCCCCGCCTCTGATTCCCCGTGTCTGATTTCCTGCCTCTGATTCCCCACCTCTGATTACCCATGTCTGATTCACCGCCTCTGATTCCCCACCTCTGATTCCCCATATCTGATTCCTCGCCTCTGTTTCCCCGCCTCTGATTTCCCGCCTCTGATTCCCCATATCTCATTCCCCGCCTCTGATTCCCCATCTCTGATTCCCGGACTCTGATTCCCCACCTCTGATTCCCGGCCTCTGATTCGCTGCTTCTGATTCTGATTCCCTGCCTCTGATTCCCCATCTCTGATTCCGCACATCTAATTCCCCGCCTCTGTTTCCCCACCTCTGATTCCCCGCCTCTGTTTCCCCATATCTAAGTCCCCGCCTCTGATTCCCCAACTTTGATTCCCCACCTCTGATTCCCCAGCTCTGATTCCCCGCCTCTGATTCCCCGCATCTGATTCCCTGCATCTGATTCCCAGCCTCTGATTCCCTGCCTCTGATTCCCAAACTCTGATTCCCCACCTCTGATTCCCCATATCTGATTCCCCGCCTCTGTTTCCCCGCCTCTGATTCCCCGCCTCTGTTTCCCCATATCTGATTCCCCGCCTCTATTTGCCCGCCTCTGATTCCCCGCCTCTGTTTCCCCATATCTGATTACCCGCCTCTGAATCCCCAACTCTGATTCCCTGCCTCTAATTTCCCAGCTCTGATTCCCCGCCTCTGATTCCCCGTTTCTGATTTCCTGCCTCTGATTCCCCACCTCTGATTACCCATGTCTGATTCACCGCCTCTGATTCCCCACCTCTGATTCCCCATCTCTGATTCCGCACATCCGATTCACTGCCTCTGATTCCCCAACTCTGATTCCCCGCCTCTGATTCCCAGCGTCTTATTCCCTGCTTCTGATTCTGATTCCCTGCCTCTGATTCCCCATCTCTGATTCTGCACATCTGATTCCCTGCCTCTGATTCCCCACCTCTGATTCGCCATATCTGATTCCCCGCCTCTGTTTCCCTGCCTCTGATTCCCCGCCTCTGTTTCCCCATATCTAAGTCCCCGCCTCTGATTCCCCAACTCTGATTCCCCACCTCTGATTCCCCAGCTCTGATTCCCCGACTCTGATTCCCCGCATCTGATTCCCTGCATCTGATTCCCAGCCTCTGATTCCCTGCCTCTGATTCCCAACCTCTGATTCCCCACCTCTGATTCCCCATATCTGATTCCCCGCCTCTGTTTCCCCGCCTCTGATTCCCCGCCTCTGTTTCCCCATATCTGATTCCCCGCCTCTATTTCCCATCCTCTGATTCCCAGCCTCTGATTCCCCATATCTGATTCCCCGCCTCTGATTCCCCAACTCTGATTCCCCGCCTCTGATTCCCCAGCTCTGAATCCCCGCATCTGATTCCCCGCGTCTGATTACCGGCCTCTGATTCCCCGCTCTGATTCCCCATCTCTGATTCACAACCTCTGATTCCCCACCTCTGATTCCCAATATCTGATTTGCCGCCTCTGTTTCCCCGCCTCTGATTCCCCACCTCTGATTCCCCGCCTCTGATTCACCAGCTATGATTCCCCGCCTCTGATTCCCCGCATCTGATTCCCTGCCTCTGATTCCCCGCCTCTGATTCCACATCTCTGATTCACCACCTCTGATTCATTGCGTCTGATTCCCCGCCTCTGTTTCCCCGCCTCTGATTCCCCGCCTCTGTTTCCCCATATCTAAGTCCCCGCCTCTGATTCCCCAACTCTGATTCCCCACCTCTGATTCCCCAGCTCTGATTCCCCGCCTCTGATTCCCCGCATCTGATTCCCTGCATCTGATTCCCAGCCTCTGATTCCCTGCCTCTGATTCCCAACCTCTGATTCCGCACCTCTGATTCCCCATATCTGATTCCCCGCCTCTGTTTCCCCGCCTCTGTTTCCCCGCCTCTGATTCCCCGCCTCTGTTTCTCCATATCTAAGTCCCCGCCTCTGATTCCCCAACTCTGATTCCCCACCTCTGATTCCCCAGCTCTGATTCCCCGCCTCTGATTCCCCGCATCTGATTCCCTGCATCTGATTCCCAGCCTCTGATTCCCTGCCTCTGATTCCCAACCTCTGATTCCCCACCTCTGATTCCCCATATCTGATTCCCCGCCTCTATTTCCCCGCCTCTGATTCCCAGCCTCTGATTCCCCATATCTGATTCCCCGCCTCTGATTCCCCAACTCTGATTCCCCGCCTCTGATTCCCCAGCTCTGAATCCCCGCATCTGATTCCCCAGCTCTGAATCCCCGCATCTGATTCCCCGCGTCTGATTACCGGCCTCTGATTCCCCGCTCTGATTCCCCATCTCTGATTCACAACCTCTGATTCCCCACCTCTGATTCCCCATATCTGATTTGCCGCCTCTGTTTCCCCGCCTCTGATTCGCCAGCTATGATTCCCCGCCTCTGATTCCCCGCATCTGATTCCCTGCCTCTGATTCCCCGCCTCTGATTCCACATCTCTGATTCACCACCTCTGATTCATTGCGTCTGATTCCCCGCCTCTGATTCCCCATCTCTGATTCCCCATCTCTGATTCCCCAATTCGGATTCACCGCCTCTGATTCCCCAGCTATGTTTCCTCGCCTCTGATTCCCGGCCTCTGATTCCCTGCTTCTGATTCTGATTCCCTGACTCTGATTCCCCATCTCTGATTCCGCACATCTAATTCCCTGCCTCTGATTCCCCACCTCTGATTCCCCATATCTGATTCCCCGCCTCTGTTTCCCCGCCTCTGATTGCCCGCCTCTGTTTCCCCATATCTAAGTCCCCGCCTCTGATTCCCCAAATTTGATTCCCCACCTCTGATTCCCCAGCTCTGATTGCCCGCCTCTGATTCCCCGCATCTGATTCCCTGCATCTGATTCCCAGGCTCTGATTCCCTGCCTCTGATTCCCAAACTCTGATTCCCCACCTCTGATTCCCCATATCTGATTCCCTGCCTCTGTTTCCCCGCCTCTGATTCCCCGCCTCTGTTTCCCCATATCTGATTCCCCGCCTCTATTTGCCTGCCTCTGATTCCCCGCCTCTGTTTCCCCATATCTGATTACCCGCCTCTGAATCCCCAACTCTGATTCCCTGCCTCTAATTTCCCAGCTCTGATTCCCCGCCTCTGATTCCCCGTGTCTGATTTCCTGCCTCTGATTCCCCGCCTCTGATTACCCATGTCTGATTCACCGCCTCTGATTCCCCACCTCTGATTCCCCATCTCTGATTCCGCACATCCGAATCACTGCCTCTGATTCCCCAGCTCTGATTCCCCGCTTCTGATTACCCGCGTCTTATTCCCTGCTTCTGATTCTGATTCCCTGCCTCTGATTCCCCATCTCTGATTCTGCACATCTGATTCCCTGCCTCTGATTCCCCACCTCTGATTCCCCATATCTGATTCCCCGCCTCTGAATCCCCATCTCTGATTCCCGGACTCTGATTCCCCACCTCTGATTCCCGGCCTCTTATTACCAGCATCTGATTCCAGGCCTCTGATACCCGGCCTCTGATTCCCCGCTTCTGATTCCCCGTGTCTGATTTCCTGCCTCTGATTCCCCGCCTCTGATTACCCATGTCTGATTCACCGCCTCTGATTCCCCACCTCTGATTCCCCATATCTGATTCCTCGCCTCTGTTTCCCCGCCTCTGATTTCCCGCCTCTGATTCCCCATATCTCATTCCCCGCCTCTGATTCCCCATCTCTGATTCCCGGACTCTGATTCCCCACCTCTGATTCCCGGCCTCTGATTCGCTGCTTCTGATTCTGATTCCCTGCCTCTGATTCCCCATCTCTGATTCCGCACATCTAATTCCCCGCCTCTGTTTCCCCACCTCTGATTCCCCGCCTCTGTTTCCCCATATCTAAGTCCCCGCCTCTGATTCCCCAACTTTGATTCCCCACCTCTGATTCCCCAGCTCTGAATCCCCGCCTCTGATTCCCCGCATCTGATTCCCTGCATCTGATTCCCAGCCTCTGATTCCCAAACTCTGATTCCCCACCTCTGATTCCCGGCATCTGATTCCGCACATCTAATTCCCTGCCTCTGATTCCCCACCTCTGATTCCCCATATCTGATTCCCCATATCTGATTCCCCGCCTCTGTTTCCCCGCCTCTGATTCCCCGCCTCTGTTTCCCCATATCTGATTCCCCGCCTCTATTTGCCCGCCTCTGATTCCCCGCCTCTGTTTCCCCATATCTGATTACCCGCCTCTGAATCCCCAACTCTGATTCCCTGCCTCTAATTTCCCAGCTCTGATTCCCCGCCTCTGATTCCCCGTTTCTGATTTCCTGCCTCTGATTCCCCACCTCTGATTACCCATGTCTGATTCACCGCCTCTGATTCCCCACCTCTGATTCCCCATCTCTGATTCCGCACATCCGATTCACTGCCTCTGATTCCCCAACTCTGATTCCCCGCCTCTGATTCCCAGCGTCTTATTCCCTGCTTCTGATTCTGATTCCCTGCCTCTGATTCCCCATCTCTGATTCTGCACATCTGATTCCCTGCCTCTGATTCCCCACCTCTGATTCGCCATATCTGATTCCCCGCCTCTGTTTCCCTGCCTCTGATTCCCCGTCTCTGTTTCCCCATATCTAAGTCCCCGCCTCTGATTCCCCAACTCTGATTCCCCACCTCTGATTCCCCAGCTCTGATTCCCCGCCTCTGATTCCCCGCATCTGATTCCCTGCATCTGATTCCCAGCCTCTGATTCCCTGCCTCTGATTCCCAACCTCTGATTCCCCAGCTCTGATTCCCCGCCTCTGATTCCCCGCCTCTGTTTCCCCGCCTCTGATTCCCCGCCTCTGATTACCCATGTCTGATTCACCGCCTCTGATTCCCCACCTCTGATTCCCCATCTCTGATTCCCCATATCTGATTCCCCGCCTCTGATTCCCCAACTCTGATTCCCCGCCTCTGATTCCCCAGCTCTGAATCCCCGCATCTGATTCCCCGCGTCTGATTACCGGCCTCTGATTCCCCGCCTCTGTTTCCCCATATCTAAGTCCCCGCCTCTGATTCCCCAACTCTGATTCCCCACCTCTGATTCCCCAGCTCTGATTCCCCGCCTCTGATTCCCCGCATCTGATTCCCTGCATCTGATTCCCAGCCTCTGATTCCCTGCCTCTGATTCCCAACCTCTGATTCCCCACCTCTGATTCCCCATATCTGATTCCCCGCCTCTGTTTCCCCGCCTCTGATTCCCCGCCTCTGTTTCCCCATATCTGATTCCCTGCCTCTATTTCCCTTCCTCTGATTCCCAGCCTCTGATTCCCCATATCTGATTCCCCGCCTCTGATTCCCCAACTCTGATTCTCCGCCTCTGATTCCCCAGCTCTGAATCCCCGCATCTGATTCCCCGCGTCTGATTACCGGCCTCTGATTCCCCGCTCTGATTCCCCATCTCTGATTCACAACCTCTGATTCCCCACCTCTGATTCCCCATATCTGATTTGCCGCCTCTGTTTCCCCGCCTCTGATTCCCCACCTCTGATTCCCCGCCTCTGATTCACCAGCTATGATTCCCCGCCTCTGATTCCCCGCATCTGATTCCCTGCCTCTGATTCCCCGCCTCTGATTCCCCATCTCTGATTCACAGCCTTTGATTCGCCACCTCTGATTCCCCATATCTGATTCCTCGCCTCTGTTTCCCCGCCTCTGATTTCCCGCCTCTGATTCCCCATATCTCATTCCCCGCCTCTGATTCCCCATCTCTGATTCCCGGACTCTGATTCCCCACCTCTGATTCCTGGCCTTTGATTCGCTGCTTCTGATTCTGATTCCCTGCCTCTGATTCCCCATCTCTGATTCCGCACATCTAATTCCCCGCCTCTGTTTCCCCGCCTCTGATTCCCCGCCTCTGTTTCCCCATATCTAAGTCCCCACTCTGATTCCCCAACTTTGATTCCCCACCTCTGATTCCCCAGCTCTGATTCCCCGCCTCTGATTCCCCGCATCTGATTCCCTGCATCTGATTCCCAGCCTCTGATTCCCTGCCTCTGATTCCCAAACTCTGATTCCCCACCTCTGATTCCCGGCATCTGATTCCGCACATCTAATTCCCTGCCTCTGATTCCCCACCTCTGATTCCCCATATCTGATTCCCCGCCTCTGTTTCCCCGCCTCTGATTCCCCGCCTCTGTTTCCCCATATCTAAGTCCCCGCCTCTGATTCCCCAACTTTGATTCCCCACCTCTGATTCCCCAGCTCTTATTGCCCGCCTCTGATTCCCCGCATCTGATTCCCTCCATCTGATTACCAGCCTCTGATTCCCTGCCTCTGATTCCCAAACTCTGATTCCCCACCTCTGATTCCCCATATCTGATTCCCCGCCTCTGTTTTCCCGCCTCTGATTCCCCGCCTCTGTTTCCCCATATCTGATTCCCCGCCTCTATTTGCCCGCCTCTGAATCCCCGCCTCTGTTTCCCCATATCTGATTACCCGCCTCTGAATCCCCAACTCTGATTCCCTGCCTCTAATTTCCCAGCTCTGATTCCCCGCCTCTGATTCCCCGTGTCTGATTTCCTGCCTCTGATTCCCCGCCTCTGATTACCCATGTCTGATTCACCGCCTCTGATTCCCCACCTCTGATTCCCCATCTCTGATTCCGCACATCCGATTCACTGCCTCTGATTCCCCAGCTCTGATTCCCCGCCTCTGATTCCCCGCGTCTTATTCCCTGCTTCTGATTCTGATTCCCTGCCTCTGATTCCCCATTTCTGATTCTGCACATCTGATTCCCTGCCTCTGATTCCCCACCTCTGATTCCCCATATCTGATTCCCCGCCTCTGTTTCCCCGCCTCTGATTCCCCGCCTCTGTTTCCCCATATCTAAGTCCCCGCCTCTGATTCCCCAACTTTGATTCCCCACCTCTGATTCCCCAGCTCTTATTGCCCGCCTCTGATTCCCCGCATCTGATTCCCTCCATCTGATTACCAGCCTCTGATTCCCTGCCTCTGATTCCCAAACTCTGATTCCCCACCTCTGATTCCCCATATCTGATTCCCCGCCTCTGTTTTCCCGCCTCTGATTCCCCGCCTCTGTTTCCCCATATCTGATTCCCCGCCTCTATTTGCCCGCCTCTGATTCCCCGCCTCTGTTTCCCCATATCTGATTACCCGCCTCTGAATCCCCAACTCTGATTCCCTGCCTCTAATTTCCCAGCTCTGATTCCCCGCCTCTGATTCCCCGTGTCTGATTTCCTGCCTCTGATTCCCCGCCTCTGATTACCCATGTCTGATTCACCGCCTCTGATTCCCCACCTCTGATTCCCCATCTCTGATTCCGCACATCCGATTCACTGCCTCTGATTCCCCAGCTCTGATTCCCCGCCTCTGATTCCCCGCGTCTTATTCCCTGCTTCTGATTCTGATTCCCTGCCTCTGATTCCCCATTTCTGATTCTGCACATCTGATTCCCTGCCTCTGATTCCCCACCTCTGATTCCCCATATCTGATTCCCCGCCTCTTAATCCCCATCTCTGATTCCCGGACTCTGATTACCCACCTCTGATTCCCGGCCTCTTATTACCAGCATCTGATTCCAGGCCTCTGATTCCCGGCCTCTGATTCCCCGCCTCTGTTTCCCCATATCTAATTCCCCACCTCTGATGCACCAACTCTGATTCCCCGCCTCTGATTCCCCGCCTCTGATTCCCCGCCTCTGTTTCCCCATATCTAATTCCCCACCTCTGATGCACCAACTCTGATTCCCCGCCTCTGATTCCCCAGCTCTGATTCCCCGCCTCTGATTCCCCGCATCCGATTCCCCATATCTGATTCCCCGCCTCTGTTTCCCCGCCTCTGATTCCCCGCCTCTGTTTCCCCATATCTGATTCCCCGCCTCTGATTCCCAACTATGATTCCCCGCCTCTGATTCCCCAGCTCTGATTCACTGCCTCTGATTCCCCGCGTTCTATTCCCTGCCTCTGATTCCCCGCCTGTGATTCCCCATCTCTGATTCACCACCTCTGATTCCCCACCTCTGATTCCCCATATCTAATTCCCCGCCTCTGTTTGCCCGCCTCTGATTCCCCGCCTCTGTTTCCCCATATCTGATTCCCCGCCACTGAATCCCAACTCTGATTCCCTGCCTCTGATTCCCCAGCTCTGATTCCCCGCCTTTGATTCCCCCCGTCTGATTCCCAGCCTCTGAATCCCCGTGTCTGATATCCTGCCTCTGATTCCCCGCCTCTGATTCCCCATCTCAGATTCACCGCCTCTGATTCCCCACCTCTGATTCCCCATCTCTGATTCCGCACATCCGATTCCCTGCCTCTGATTCCCCGACTCTGATTCCCCACCTCTGATTCCCCAGCTCTGATTCCCCGCCTCTGATTCCCCAACTCTGATTCCCCGCCTCTGATTCCCCGCCTCTGTTTCCCCATATCTAAGTCCCCGCCTCTGATTCCCCAACTCTGATTCCCCACCTCTGATTCCCCAGCTCTGATTACCCACCTCTGATTCCCCATATCTAATTCCCAGCCTCTGTTTCCCCGCCTCTGATTCCCCGCCACTGTTTCCCCATATCTGATTCTCCGCCTCTGAATCCCCAACTCTGATTCCCTGCATCTAATTCCCCAGCTCTGATTCCCCGCCTCTGATTCCCCGTGTCTGATTTCCTGCCTCTGATTCCCCGCCTCTGATTACCCATGTCTGATTCACCGCCTCTGATTCCCCACCTCTGATTCCCCATATCTGATTCCTCGCCTCTGTTTCCCCGCCTCTGATTTCCCGCCTCTGATTCCCCATATCTCATTCCCCGCCTCTGATTCCCCATCTCTGATTCCCGGACTCTGATTCCCCACCTCTGATTCCCGGCCTCTGATTCGCTGCTTCTGATTCTGATTCCCTGCCTCTGATTCCCCATCTCTGATTCCGCACATCTAATTCCCCGCCTCTGTTTCCCCACCTCTGATTCCCCGCCTCTGTTTCCCCATATCTAAGTCCCCGCCTCTGATTCCCCAACTTTGATTCCCCACCTCTGATTCCCCAGCTCTGATTCCCCGCCTCTGATTCCCCGCATCTGATTCCCTGCATCTGATTCCCAGCCTCTGATTCCCTGCCTCTGATTCCCAAACTCTGATTCCCCACCTCTGATTCCCCATATCTGATTCCCCGCCTCTGTTTCCCCGCCTCTGATTCCCCGCCTCTGTTTCCCCATATCTGATTCCCCGCCTCTATTTGCCCGCCTCTGATTCCCCGCCTCTGTTTCCCCATATCTGATTACCCGCCTCTGAATCCCCAACTCTGATTCCCTGCCTCTAATTTCCCAGCTCTGATTCCCCGCCTCTGATTCCCCGTTTCTGATTTCCTGCCTCTGATTCCCCACCTCTGATTACCCATGTATGATTCACCGCCTCTGATTCCCCACCTCTGATTCCCCATCTCTGATTCCGCACATCCGATTCACTGCCTCTGATTCCCCAACTCTGATTCCCCGCCTCTGATTCCCAGCGTCTTATTCCCTGCTTCTGATTCTGATTCCCTGCCTCTGATTCCCCATCTCTGATTCTGCACATCTGATTCCCTGCCTCTGATTCCCCACCTCTGATTCGCCATATCTGATTCCCCGCCTCTGTTTCCCTGCCTCTGATTCCCCGCCTCTGTTTCCCCATATCTAAGTCCCCGCCTCTGATTCCCCAACTCTGACTCCCCACCTCTGATTCCCCAGCTCTGATTCCCCGCCTCTGATTCCCCGCATCTGATTCCCTGCATCTGATTCCCAGCCTCTGATTCCCTGCCTCTGATTCCCAACCTCTGATTCCCCAGCTCTGATTCCCCGCCTCTGATTCCCCGCCTCTGTTTCCCCGCCTCTGATTCCCCGCCTCTGATTACCCATGTCTGATTCACCGCCTCTGATTCCCCACCTCTGATTCCCCATCTCTGATTCCCCATATCTGATTCCCCGCCTCTGATTCCCCAACTCTGATTCCCCGCCTCTGATTCCCCAGCTCTGAATCCCCGCATCTGATTCCCCGCGTCTGATTACCGGCCTCTGATTCCCCGCCTCTGTTTCCCCATATCTAAGTCCCCGCCTCTGATTCCCCAACTCTGATTCCCCACCTCTGATTCCCCAGCTCTGATTCCCCGCCTCTGATTCCCCGCATCTGATTCCCTGCATCTGATTCCCAGCCTCTGATTCCCTGCCTCTGATTCCCAACCTCTGATTCCCCACCTCTGATTCCCCATATCTGATTCCCCGCCTCTGTTTCCCCGCCTCTGATTCCCCGCCTCTGTTTCCCCATATCTAATTCCCCGCCTCTATTTCCCTTCCTCTGATTCCCAGCCTCTGATTCCCCATATCTGATTCCCCGCCTCTGATTCCCCAACTCTGATTCTCCGCCTCTGATTCCCCAGCTCTGAATCCCCGCATCTGATTCCCCGCGTCTGATTACCGGCCTCTGATTCCCCGCTCTGATTCCCCATCTCTGATTCACAACCTCTGATTCCCCACCTCTGATTCCCCATATCTGATTTGCCGCCTCTGTTTCCCCGCCTCTGATTCCCCACCTCTGATTCCCCGCCTCTGATTCACCAGCTATGATTCCCCGCCTCTGATTCCCCGCATCTGATTCCCTGCCTCTGATTCCCCGCCTCTGATTCCCCATCTCTGATTCACAGCCTTTGATTCGCCACCTCTGATTCCCCATATCTGATTCCTCGCCTCTGTTTCCCCGCCTCTGATTTCCCGCCTCTGATTCCCCATATCTCATTCCCCGCCTCTGATTCCCCATCTCTGATTCCCGGACTCTGATTCCCCACCTCTGATTCCTGGCCTTTGATTCGCTGCTTCTGATTCTGATTCCCTGCCTCTGATTCCCCATCTCTGATTCCGCACATCTAATTCCCCGCCTCTGTTTCCCCGCCTCTGATTCCCCGCCTCTGTTTCCCCATATCTAAGTCCCCACTCTGATTCCCCAACTTTGATTCCCCACCTCTGATTCCCCAGCTCTGATTCCCCGCCTCTGATTCCCCGCATCTGATTCCCTGCATCTGATTCCCAGCCTCTGATTCCCTGCCTCTGATTCCCAAACTCTGATTCCCCACCTCTGATTCCCGGCATCTGATTCCGCACATCTAATTCCCTGCCTCTGATTCCCCACCTCTGATTCCCCATATCTGATTCCCCGCCTCTGTTTCCCCGCCTCTGATTCCCCGCCTCTGTTTCCCCATATCTAAGTCCCCGCCTCTGATTCCCCAACTTTGATTCCCCACCTCTGATTCCCCAGCTCTTATTGCCCGCCTCTGATTCCCCGCATCTGATTCCCTCCATCTGATTACCAGCCTCTGATTCCCTGCCTCTGATTCCCAAACTCTGATTCCCCACCTCTGATTCCCCATATCTGATTCCCCGCCTCTGTTTTCCCGCCTCTGATTCCCCGACTCTGTTTCCCCATATCTGATTCCCCGCCTCTATTTGCCCGCCTCTGATTCCCCGCCTCTGTTTCCCCATATCTGATTACCCGCCTCTGAATCCCCAACTCTGATTCCCTGCCTCTAATTTCCCAGCTCTGATTCCCCGCCTCTGATTCCCCGTGTCTGATTTCCTGCCTCTGATTCCCCGCCTCTGATTACCCATGTCTGATTCACCGCCTCTGATTCCCCACCTCTGATTCCCCATCTCTGATTCCGCACATCCGATTCACTGCCTCTGATTCCCCAGCTCTGATTCCCCGCCTCTGATTCCCCGCGTCTTATTCCCTGCTTCTGATTCTGATTCCCTGCCTCTGATTCCCCATTTCTGATTCTGCACATCTGATTCCCCGCCTCTGATTCCCCGCCTCTGTTTCCCCATATCTAAGTCCCCGCCTCTGATTCCCCAACTCTGATTCCCCACCTCTGATTCCCCAGCTCTGATTACCCACCTCTGATTCCCCATATCTAATTCCCAGCCTCTGTTTCCCCGCCTCTTATTCCCCGCCACTGTTTCCCCATATCTGATTCTCCGCCTCTGAATCCCCAACTCTGATTCCCTGCATCTAATTCCCCAGCTCTGATTCCCCGCCTCTGATTCCCCGTGTCTGATTTCCTGCCTCTGATTCCCCGCCTCTGATTACCCATGTCTGATTCACCGCCTCTGATTCCCCACCTCTGATTCCCCATATCTGATTCCTCGCCTCTGTTTCCCCGCCTCTGATTTCCCGCCTCTGATTCCCCATATCTCATTCCCCGCCTCTGATTCCCCATCTCTGATTCCCGGACTCTGATTCCCCACCTCTGATTCCCGGCCTCTGATTCGCTGCTTCTGATTCTGATTCCCTGCCTCTGATTCCCCATCTCTGATTCCGCACATCTAATTCCCCGCCTCTGTTTCCCCACCTCTGATTCCCCTCCTCTGTTTCCCCATATCTAAGTCCCCGCCTCTGATTCCCCAACTTTGATTCCCCACCTCTGATTCCCCAGCTCTGATTCCCCGCCTCTGATTCCCCGCATCTGATTCCCTGCATCTGATTCCCAGCCTCTGATTCCCTGCCTCTGATTCCCAAACTCTGATTCCCCACCTCTGATTCCCCATATCTGATTCCCCGCCTCTGTTTCCCCGCCTCTGATTCCCCGCCTCTGTTTCCCCATATCTGATTCCCCGCCTCTATTTGCCCGCCTCTGATTCCCCGCCTCTGTTTCCCCATATCTGATTACCCGCCTCTGAATCCCCAACTCTGATTCCCTGCCTCTAATTTCCCAGCTCTGATTCCCCGCCTCTGATTCCCCGTTTCTGATTTCCTGCCTCTGATTCCCCACCTCTGATTACCCATGTCTGATTCACCGCCTCTGATTCCCCACCTCTGATTCCCCATCTCTGATTCCGCACATCCGATTCACTGCCTCTGATTCCCCAACTCTGATTCCCCGCCTCTGATTCCCAGCGTCTTATTCCCTGCTTCTGATTCTGATTCCCTGCCTCTGATTCCCCATCTCTGATTCTGCACATCTGATTCCCTGCCTCTGATTCCCCACCTCTGATTCGCCATATCTGATTCCCCGCCTCTGTTTCCCTGCCTCTGATTCCCCGTCTCTGTTTCCCCATATCTAAGTCCCCGCCTCTGATTCCCCAACTCTGATTCCCCACCTCTGATTCCCCAGCTCTGATTCCCCGCCTCTGATTCCCCGCATCTGATTCCCTGCATCTGATTCCCAGCCTCTGATTCCCTGCCTCTGATTCCCAACCTCTGATTCCCCAGCTCTGATTCCCCGCCTCTGATTCCCCGCCTCTGTTTCCCCGCCTCTGATTCCCCGCCTCTGATTACCCATGTCTGATTCACCGCCTCTGATTCCCCACCTCTGATTCCCCATCTCTGATTCCCCATATCTGATTCCCCGCCTCTGATTCCCCAACTCTGATTCCCCGCCTCTGATTCCCCAGCTCTGAATCCCCGCATCTGATTCCCCGCGTCTGATTACCGGCCTCTGATTCCCCGCCTCTGTTTCCCCATATCTAAGTCCCCGCCTCTGATTCCCCAACTCTGATTCCCCACCTCTGATTCCCCAGCTCTGATTCCCCGCCTCTGATTCCCCGCATCTGATTCCCTGCATCTGATTCCCAGCCTCTGATTCCCTGCCTCTGATTCCCAACCTCTGATTCCCCACCTCTGATTCCCCATATCTGATTCCCCGCCTCTGTTTCCCCGCCTCTGATTCCCCGCCTCTGTTTCCCCATATCTGATTCCCTGCCTCTATTTCCCTTCCTCTGATTCCCAGCCTCTGATTCCCCATATCTGATTCCCCGCCTCTGATTCCCCAACTCTGATTCTCCGCCTCTGATTCCCCAGCTCTGAATCCCCGCATCTGATTCCCCGCGTCTGATTACCGGCCTCTGATTCCCCGCTCTGATTCCCCATCTCTGATTCACAACCTCTGATTCCCCACCTCTGATTCCCCATATCTGATTTGCCGCCTCTGTTTCCCCGCCTCTGATTCCCCACCTCTGATTCCCCGCCTCTGATTCACCAGCTATGATTCCCCGCCTCTGATTCCCCGCATCTGATTCCCTGCCTCTGATTCCCCGCCTCTGATTCCCCATCTCTGATTCACAGCCTTTGATTCGCCACCTCTGATTCCCCATATCTGATTCCTCGCCTCTGTTTCCCCGCCTCTGATTTCCCGCCTCTGATTCCCCATATCTCATTCCCCGCCTCTGATTCCCCATCTCTGATTCCCGGACTCTGATTCCCCACCTCTGATTCCTGGCCTTTGATTCGCTGCTTCTGATTCTGATTCCCTGCCTCTGATTCCCCATCTCTGATTCCGCACATCTAATTCCCCGCCTCTGTTTCCCCGCCTCTGATTCCCCGCCTCTGTTTCCCCATATCTAAGTCCCCACTCTGATTCCCCAACTTTGATTCCCCACCTCTGATTCCCCAGCTCTGATTCCCCGCCTCTGATTCCCCGCATCTGATTCCCTGCATTTGATTCCCAGCCTCTGATTCCCTGCCTCTGATTCCCAAACTCTGATTCCCCACCTCTGATTCCCGGCATCTGATTCCGCACATCTAATTCCCTGCCTCTGATTCCCCACCTCTGATTCCCCATATCTGATTCCCCGCCTCTGTTTCCCCGCCTCTGATTCCCCGCCTCTGTTTCCCCATATCTAAGTCCCCGCCTCTGATTCCCCAACTTTGATTCCCCACCTCTGATTCCCCAGCTCTTATTGCCCGCCTCTGATTCCCCGCATCTGATTCCCTCCATCTGATTACCAGCCTCTGATTCCCTGCCTCTGATTCCCAAACTCTGATTCCCCACCTCTGATTCCCCATATCTGATTCCCCGCCTCTGTTTTCCCGCCTCTGATTCCCCGCCTCTGTTTCCCCATATCTGATTCCCCGCCTCTATTTGCCCGCCTCTGAATCCCCGCCTCTGTTTCCCCATATCTGATTACCCGCCTCTGAATCCCCAACTCTGATTCCCTGCCTCTAATTTCCCAGCTCTGATTCCCCGCCTCTGATTCCCCGTGTCTGATTTCCTGCCTCTGATTCCCCGCCTCTGATTACCCATGTCTGATTCACCGCCTCTGATTCCCCACCTCTGATTCCCCATCTCTGATTCCGCACATCCGATTCACTGCCTCTGATTCCCCAGCTCTGATTCCCCGCCTCTGATTCCCCGCGTCTTATTCCCTGCTTCTGATTCTGATTCCCTGCCTCTGATTCCCCATTTCTGATTCTGCACATCTGATTCCCTGCCTCTGATTCCCCACCTCTGATTCCCCATATCTGATTCCCCGCCTCTGTTTCCCCGCCTCTGATTCCCAGCCTCTGTTTCCCCATATCTAAGTCCCCGCCTCTGATTCCCCAACTTTGATTCCCCACCTCTGATTCCCCAGCTCTTATTGCCCGCCTCTGATTCCCCGCATCTGATTCCCTCCATCTGATTACCAGCCTCTGATTCCCTGCCTCTGATTCCCAAACTCTGATTCCCCACCTCTGATTCCCCATATCTGATTCCCCGCCTCTGTTTTCCCGCCTCTGATTCCCCGCCTCTGTTTCCCCATATCTGATTCCCCGCCTCTATTTGCCCGCCTCTGATTCCCCGCCTCTGTTTCCCCATATCTGATTACCCGCCTCTGAATCCCCAACTCTGATTCCCTGCCTCTAATTTCCCAGCTCTGATTCCCCGCCTCTGATTCCCCGTGTCTGATTTCCTGCCTCTGATTCCCCGCCTCTGATTACCCATGTCTGATTCACCGCCTCTGATTCCCCACCTCTGATTCCCCATCTCTGATTCCGCACATCCGATTCACTGCCTCTGATTCCCCAGCTCTGATTCCCCGCCTCTGATTCCCCGCGTCTTATTCCCTGCTTCTGATTCTTATTCCCTGCCTCTGATTCCCCATTTCTGATTCTGCACATCTGATTCCCTGCCTCTGATTCCCCACCTCTGATTCCCCATATCTGATTCCCCGCCTCTTAATCCCCATCTCTGATTCCCGGACTCTGATTACCCACCTCTGATTCCCGGCCTCTTATTACCAGCATCTGATTCCAGGCCTCTGATTCCCGGCCTCTGATTCCCCGCCTCTGTTTCCCCATATCTAATTCCCCACCTCTGATGCACCAACTCTGATTCCCCGCCTCTGATTCCCCGCCTCTGATTCCCCGCCTCTGTTTCCCCATATCTAATTCCCCACCTCTGATGCACCAACTCTGATTCCCCGCCTCTGATTCCCCAGCTCTGATTCCCCGCCTCTGATTCCCCGCATCCGATTCCACATATCTGATTCCCCGCCTCTGTTTCCCCGCCTCTGATTCCCCGCCTCTGTTTCCCCATATCTGATTCCCCGCCTCTGATTCCCAACTATGATTCCCCGCCTCTGATTCCCCAGCTCTGATTCACTGCCTCTGATTCCCCGCGTTCTATTCCCTGCCTCTGATTCCCCGCCTGTGATTCCCCATCTCTGATTCACCACCTCTGATTCCCCACCTCTGATTCCCCATATCTAATTCCCCGCCTCTGTTTGCCCGCCTCTGATTCCCCGCCTCTGTTTCCCCATATCTGATTCCCCGCCACTGAATCCCAACTCTGATTCCCTGCCTCTGATTCCCCAGCTCTGATTCCCCGCCTTTGATTCCCCCCGTCTGATTCCCAGCCTCTGAATCCCCGTGTCTGATATCCTGCCTCTGATTCCCCGCCTCTGATTCCCCATCTCAGATTCACCGCCTCTGATTCCCCACCTCTGATTCCCCATCTCTGATTCCGCACATCCGATTCCCTGCCTCTGATTCCCCGACTCTGATTCCCCACCTCTGATTCCCCAGCTCTGATTCCCCGCCTCTGATTCCCCAACTCTGATTCCCCGCCTCTGATTCCCCGCCTCTGTTTCCCCATATCTAAGTCCCCGCCTCTGATTCCCCAACTCTGATTCCCCACCTCTGATTCCCCAGCTCTGATTACCCACCTCTGATTCCCCATATCAAATTCCCAGCCTCTGTTTCCCCGCCTCTGATTCCCCGCCACTGTTTCCCCATATCTGATTCTCCGCCTCTGAATCCCCAACTCTGATTCCCTGCATCTAATTCCCCAGCTCTGATTCCCCGCCTCTGATTCCCCGTGTCTGATTTCCTGCCTCTGATTCCCCGCCTCTGATTACCCATGTCTTATTCACCGCCTCTGATTCCCCACCTCTGATTCCCCATATCTGATTCCTCGCCTCTGTTTCCCCGCCTCTGATTTCCCGCCTCTGATTCCCCATATCTCATTCCCCGCCTCTGATTCCCCATCTCTGATTCCCGGACTCTGATTCCCCACCTCTGATTCCCGGCCTCTGATTCGCTGCTTCTGATTCTGATTCCCTGCCTCTGATTCCCCATCTCTGATTCCGCACATCTAATTCCCCGCCTCTGTTTCCCCACCTCTGATTCCCCGCCTCTGTTTCCCCATATCTAAGTCCCCGCCTCTGATTCCCCAACTTTGATTCCCCACCTCTGATTCCCCAGCTCTGATTCCCCGCCTCTGATTCCCCGCATCTGATTCCCTGCATCTGATTCCCAGCCTCTGATTCCCTGCCTCTGATTCCCAAACTCTGATTCCCCACCTCTGATTCCCCATATCTGATTCCCCGCCTCTGTTTCCCCGCCTCTGATTCCCCGCCTCTGTTTCCCCATATCTGATTCCCCGCCTCTATTTGCCCGCCTCTGATTCCCCGCCTCTGTTTCCCCATATCTGATTACCCGCCTCTGAATCCCCAACTCTGATTCCCTGCCTCTAATTTCCCAGCTCTGATTCCCCGCCTCTGATTCCCCGTTTCTGATTTCCTGCCTCTGATTCCCCACCTCTGATTACCCATGTCTGATTCACCGCCTCTGATTCCCCACCTCTGATTCCCCATCTCTGATTCCGCACATCCGATTCACTGCCTCTGATTCCCCAACTCTGATTCCCCGCCTCTGATTCCCAGCGTCTTATTCCCTGCTTCTGATTCTGATTCCCTGCCTCTGATTCCCCATCTCTGATTCTGCACATCTGATTCCCTGCCTCTGATTCCCCACCTCTGATTCGCCATATCTGATTCCCCGCCTCTGTTTCTCTGCCTCTGATTCCCCGCCTCTGTTTCCCCATATCTAAGTCCCCGCCTCTGATTCCCCAACTCTGATTCCCCACCTCTGATTCCCCAGCTCTGATTCCCCGCCTCTGATTCCCCGCATCTGATTCCCTGCATCTGATTCCCAGCCTCTGATTCCCTGCCTCTGATTCCCAACCTCTGATTCCCCAGCTCTGATTCCCCGCCTCTGATTCCCCGCCTCTGTTTCCCCGCCTCTGATTCCCCGCCTCTGATTACCCATGTCTGATTCACCGCCTCTGATTCCCCACCTCTGATTCCCCATCTCTGATTCCCCATATCTGATTCCCCGCCTCTGATTCCCCAACTCTGATTCCCCGCCTCTGATTCCCCAGCTCTGAATCCCCGCATCTGATTCCCCGCGTCTGATTACCGGCCTCTGATTCCCCGCCTCTGTTTCCCCATATCTAAGTCCCCGCCTCTGATTCCCCAACTCTGATTCCCCACCTCTGATTCCCCAGCTCTGATTCCCCGCCTCTGATTCCCCGCATCTGATTCCCTGCATCTGATTCCCAGCCTCTGATTCCCTGCCTCTGATTCCCAACCTCTGATTCCCCACCTCTGATTCCCCATATCTGATTCCCCGCCTCTGTTTCCCCGCCTCTGATTCCCCGCCTCTGTTTCCCCATATCTGATTCCCCGCCTCTATTTCCCTTCCTCTGATTCCCAGCCTCTGATTCCCCATATCTGATTCCCCGCCTCTGATTCCCCAACTCTGATTCTCCGCCTCTGATTCCCCAGCTCTGAATCCCCGCATCTGATTCCCCGCGTCTGATTACCGGCCTCTGATTCCCCGCTCTGATTCCCCATCTCTGATTCACAACCTCTGATTCCCCACCTCTGATTCCCCATATCTGATTTGCCGCCTCTGTTTCCCCGCCTCTGATTCCCCACCTCTGATTCCCCGCCTCTGATTCACCAGCTATGATTCCCCGCCTCTGATTCCCCGCATCTGATTCCCTGCCTCTGATTCCCCGCCTCTGATTCCCCATATCTCATTCCCCGCCTCTGATTCCCCATCTCTGATTCCCGGACTCTGATTCCCCACCTCTGATTCCTGGCCTTTGATTCGCTGCTTCTGATTCTGATTCCCTGCCTCTGATTCCCCATCTCTGATTCCGCACATCTAATTCCCCGCCTCTGTTTCCCCGCCTCTGATTCCCCGCCTCTGTTTCCCCATATCTAAGTCCCCACTCTGATTCCCCAACTTTGATTCCCCACCTCTGATTCCCCAGCTCTGATTCCCCGCCTCTGATTCCCCGCATCTGATTCCCTGCATCTGATTCCCAGCCTCTGATTCCCTGCCTCTGATTCCCAAACTCTGATTCCCCACCTCTGATTCCCGGCATCTGATTCCGCACATCTAATTCCCTGCCTCTGATTCCCCACCTCTGATTCCCCATATCTGATTCCCCGCCTCTGTTTCCCCGCCTCTGATTCCCCGCCTCTGTTTCCCCATATCTAAGTCCCCGCCTCTGATTCCCCAACTTTGATTCCCCACCTCTGATTCCCCAGCTCTTATTGCCCGCCTCTGATTCCCCGCATCTGATTCCCTCCATCTGATTACCAGCCTCTGATTCCCTGCCTCTGATTCCCAAACTCTGATTCCCCACCTCTGATTCCCCATATCTGATTCCCCGCCTCTGTTTTCCCGCCTCTGATTCCCCGACTCTGTTTCCCCATATCTGATTCCCCGCCTCTATTTGCCCGCCTCTGATTCCCCGCCTCTGTTTCCCCATATCTGATTACCCGCCTCTGAATCCCCAACTCTGATTCCCTGCCTCTAATTTCCCAGCTCTGATTCCCCGCCTCTGATTCCCCGTGTCTGATTTCCTGCCTCTGATTCCCCGCCTCTGATTACCCATGTCTGAATCACCGCCTCTGATTCCCCACCTCTGATTCCCCATCTCTGATTCCGCACATCCGATTCACTGCCTCTGATTCCCCAGCTCTGATTCCCCGCCTCTGATTCCCCGCGTCTTATTCCCTGCTTCTGATTCTGATTCCCTGCCTCTGATTCCCCATTTCTGATTCTGCACATCTGATTCCCTGCCTCTGATTCCCCACCTCTGATTCCCCATATCTGATTCCCCGCCTCTGAATCCCCATCTCTGATTCCCGGACTCTGATTACCCACCTCTGATTCCCGGCCTCTTATTACCAGCATCTGATTCCAGGCCTCTGATTCCCGGCCTCTGATTCCCCGCCTCTGTTTCCCCATATCTAATTCCCCACCTCTGATGCACCAACTCTGATTCCCCGCCTCTGATTCCCCGCCTCTGATTCCCCGCCTCTGTTTCCCCATATTTAATTCCCCACCTCTGATGCACCAACTCTGATTCCCCGCCTCTGATTCCCCAGCTCTGATTCCCCGCCTCTGATTCCCCGCATCCGATTCCCCATATCTGATTCCCCGCCTCTGTTTCCCCGCCTCTGATTCCCCGCCTCTGTTTCCCCATATCTGATTCCCCGCCTCTGATTCCCAACTATGATTCCCCGCCTCTGATTCCCCAGCTCTGATTCACTGCCTCTGATTCCCCGCGTTCTATTCCCTGCCTCTGATTCCCCGCCTGTGATTCCCCATCTCTGATTCACCACCTCTGATTCCCCACCTCTGATTCCCCATATCTAATTCCCCGCCTCTGTTTGCCCGCCTCTGATTCCCCGCCTCTGTTTCCCCATATCTGATTCCCCGCCACTGAATCCCAACTCTGATTCCCTGCCTCTGATTCCCCAGCTCTGATTCCCCGCCTTTGATTCCCCCCGTCTGATTCCCAGCCTCTGAATCCCCGTGTCTGATATCCTGCCTCTGATTCCCCGCCTCTGATTCCCCATCTCAGATTCACCGCCTCTGATTCCCCACCTCTGATACCCCATCTCTGATTCCGCACATCCGATTCCCTGCCTCTGATTGCCCGACTCTGATTCCCCACCTCTGATTCCCCAGCTCTGATTCCCCGCCTCTGATTCCCCAACTCTGATTCCCCGCCTCTGATTCCCCGCCTCTGTTTCCCCATATCTAAGTCCCCGCCTCTGATTCCCCAACTCTGATTCCCCACCTCTGATTCCCCAGCTCTGATTACCCACCTCTGATTCCCCATATCTAATTCCCAGCCTCTGTTTCCCCGCCTCTGATTCCCCGCCACTGTTTCCCCATATCTGATTCTCCGCCTCTGAATCCCCAACTCTGATTCCCTGCATCTAATTCCCCAGCTCTGATTCCCCGCCTCTGATTCCCCGTGTCTGATTTCCTGCCTCTGATTCCCCACCTCTGATTACCCATGTCTGATTCACCGCCTCTGATTCCCCACCTCTGATTCCCCATATCTGATTCCTCGCCTCTGTTTCCCCGCCTCTGATTTCCCGCCTCTGATTCCCCATATCTCATTCCCCGCCTCTGATTCCCCATCTCTGATTCCCGGACTCTGATTCCCCACCTCTGATTCCCGGCCTCTGATTCGCTGCTTCTGATTCTGATTCCCTGCCTCTGATTCCCCATCTCTGATTCCGCACATCTAATTCCCCGCCTCTGTTTCCCCACCTCTGATTCCCCGCCTCTGTTTCCCCATATCTAAGTCCCCGCCTCTGATTCCCCAACTTTGATTCCCCACCTCTGATTCCCCAGCTCTGATTCCCCGCCTCTGATTCCCCGCATCTGATTCCCTGCATCTGATTCCCAGCCTCTGATTCCCTGCCTCTGATTCCCAAACTCTGATTCCCCACCTCTGATTCCCCATATCTGATTCCCCGCCTCTGTTTCCCCGCCTCTGATTCCCCGCCTCTGTTTCCCCATATCTGATTCCCCGCCTCTATTTGCCCGCCTCTGATTCCCCGCCTCTGTTTCCCCATATCTGATTACCCGCCTCTGAATCCCCAACTCTGATTCCCTGCCTCTAATTTCCCAGCTCTGATTCCCCGCCTCTGATTCCCCGTTTCTGATTTCCTGCCTCTGATTCCCCACCTCTGATTACCCATGTCTGATTCACCGCCTCTGATTCCCCACCTCTGATTCCCCATCTCTGATTCCGCACATCCGATTCACTGCCTCTGATTCCCCAACTCTGATTCCCCGCCTCTGATTCCCAGCGTCTTATTCCCTGCTTCTGATTCTGATTCCCTGCCTCTGATTCCCCATCTCTGATTCTGCACATCTGATTCCCTGCCTCTGATTCCCCACCTCTGATTCGCCATATCTGATTCCCCGCCTCTGTTTCCCTGCCTCTGATTCCCCGCCTCTGTTTCCCCATATCTAAGTCCCCGCCTCTGATTCCCCAACTCTGATTCCCCACCTCTGATTCCCCAGCTCTGATTCCCCGACTCTGATTCCCCGCATCTGATTCCCTGCATCTGATTCCCAGCCTCTGATTCCCTGCCTCTGATTCCCAACCTCTGATTCCCCACCTCTGATTCCCCATATCTGATTCCCCGCCTCTGTTTCCCCGCCTCTGATTCCCCGCCTCTGTTTCCCCATATCTGATTCCCCGCCTCTATTTCCCATCCTCTGATTCCCAGCCTCTGATTCCCCATATCTGATTCCCCGCCTCTGATTCCCCAACTCTGATTCCCCGCCTCTGATTCCCCAGCTCTGAATCCCCGCATCTGATTCCCCGCGTCTGATTACCGGCCTCTGATTCCCCGCTCTGATTCCCCATCTCTGATTCACAACCTCTGATTCCCCACCTCTGATTCCCAATATCTGATTTGCCGCCTCTGTTTCCCCGCCTCTGATTCCCCACCTCTGATTCCCCGCCTCTGATTCACCAGCTATGATTCCCCGCCTCTGATTCCCCGCATCTGATTCCCTGCCTCTGATTCCCCGCCTCTGATTCCACATCTCTGATTCACCACCTCTGATTCATTGCGTCTGATTCCCCGCCTCTGTTTCCCCGCCTCTGATTCCCCGCCTCTGTTTCCCCATATCTAAGTCCCCGCCTCTGATTCCCCAACTCTGATTCCCCACCTCTGATTCCCCAGCTCTGATTCCCCGCCTCTGATTCCCCGCATCTGATTCCCTGCATCTGATTCCCAGCCTCTGATTCCCTGCCTCTGATTCCCAACCTCTGATTCCGCACCTCTGATTCCCCATATCTGATTCCCCGCCTCTGTTTCCCCGCCTCTGTTTCCCCGCCTCTGATTCCCCGCCTCTGTTTCTCCATATCTAAGTCCCCGCCTCTGATTCCCCAACTCTGATTCCCCACCTCTGATTCCCCAGCTCTGATTCCCCGCCTCTGATTCCCCGCATCTGATTCCCTGCATCTGATTCCCAGCCTCTGATTCCCTGCCTCTGATTCCCAACCTCTGATTCCCCACCTCTGATTCCCCATATCTGATTCCCCGCCTCTATTTCCCCGCCTCTGATTCCCAGCCTCTGATTCCCCATATCTGATTCCCCGCCTCTGATTCCCCAACTCTGATTCCCCGCCTCTGATTCCCCAGCTCTGAATCCCCGCATCTGATTCCCCAGCTCTGAATCCCCGCATCTGATTCCCCGCGTCTGATTACCGGCCTCTGATTCCCCGCTCTGATTCCCCATCTCTGATTCACAACCTCTGATTCCCCACCTCTGATTCCCCATATCTGATTTGCCGCCTCTGTTTCCCCGCCTCTGATTCGCCAGCTATGATTCCCCGCCTCTGATTCCCCGCATCTGATTCCCTGCCTCTGATTCCCCGCCTCTGATTCCACATCTCTGATTCACCACCTCTGATTCATTGCGTCTGATTCCCCGCCTCTGATTCCCCATCTCTGATTCCCCATCTCTGATTCCCCAATTCGGATTCACCGCCTCTGATTCCCCAGCTATGTTTCCTCGCCTCTGATTCCCGGCCTCTGATTCCCTGCTTCTGATTCTGATTCCCTGACTCTGATTCCCCATCTCTGATTCCGCACATCTAATTCCCTGCCTCTGATTCCCCACCTCTGATTCCCCATATCTGATTCCCCGCCTCTGTTTCCCCGCCTCTGATTGCCCGCCTCTGTTTCCCCATATCTAAGTCCCCGCCTCTGATTCCCCAAATTTGATTCCCCACCTCTGATTCCCCAGCTCTGATTGCCCGCCTCTGATTCCCCGCATCTGATTCCCTGCATCTGATTCCCAGGCTCTGATTCCCTGCCTCTGATTCCCAAACTCTGATTCCCCACCTCTGATTCCCCATATCTGATTCCCCGCCTCTGTTTCCCCGCCTCTGATTCCCCGCCTCTGTTTCCCCATATCTGATTCCCCGCCTCTATTTGCCTGCCTCTGATTCCCCGCCTCTGTTTCCCCATATCTGATTACCCGCCTCTGAATCCCCAACTCTGATTCCCTGCCTCTAATTTCCCAGCTCTGATTCCCCGCCTCTGATTCCCCGTGTCTGATTTCCTGCCTCTGATTCCCCGCCTCTGATTACCCATGTCTGATTCACCGCCTCTGATTCCCCACCTCTGATTCCCCATCTCTGATTCCGCACATCCGAATCACTGCCTCTGATTCCCCAGCTCTGATTCCCCGCTTCTGATTACCCGCGTCTTATTCCCTGCTTCTGATTCTGATTCCCTGCCTCTGATTCCCCATCTCTGATTCTGCACATCTGATTCCCTGCCTCTGATTCCCCACCTCTGATTCCCCATATCTGATTCCCCGCCTCTGAATCCCCATCTCTGATTCCCGGACTCTGATTCCCCACCTCTGATTCCCGGCCTCTTATTACCAGCATCTGATTCCAGGCCTCTGATACCCGGCCTCTGATTCCCCGCTTCTGATTCCCCGTGTCTGATTTCCTGCCTCTGATTCCCCGCCTCTGATTACCCATGTCTGATTCACCGCCTCTGATTCCCCACCTCTGATTCCCCATATCTGATTCCTCGCCTCTGTTTCCCCGCCTCTGATTTCCCGCCTCTGATTCCCCATATCTCATTCCCCGCCTCTGATTCCCCATCTCTGATTCCCGGACTCTGATTCCCCACCTCTGATTCCCGGCCTCTGATTCGCTGCTTCTGATTCTGATTCCCTGCCTCTGATTCCCCATCTCTGATTCCGCACATCTAATTCCCCGCCTCTGTTTCCCCACCTCTGATTCCCCGCCTCTGTTTCCCCATATCTAAGTCCCCGCCTCTGATTCCCCAACTTTGATTCCCCACCTCTAATTCCCCAGCTCTGAATCCCCGCCTCTGATTCCCCGCATCTGATTCCCTGCATCTGATTCCCAGCCTCTGATTCCCTGCCTCTGATTCCCAAACTCTGATTCCCCACCTCTGATTCCCCATATCTGATTCCCCGCCTCTGTTTCCCCGCCTCTGATTCCCCGCCTCTGTTTCCCCATATCTGATTCCCCGCCTCTATTTGCCCGCCTCTGATTCCCCGCCTCTGTTTCCCCATATCTGATTACCCGCCTCTGAATCCCCAACTCTGATTCCCTGCCTCTAATTTCCCAGCTCTGATTCCCCGCCTCTGATTCCCCGTTTCTGATTTCCTGCCTCTGATTCCCCGCCTCTGATTACCCATGTCTGATTCACCGCCTCTGATTCCCCACCTCTGATTCCCCATCTCTGATTCCGCACATCCGATTCACTGCCTCTGATTCCCCAACTGTGATTCCCCGCCTCTGATTCCCGGCGTCTTATTCCCTGCTTCTGATTCTGATTCCCTGCCTCTGATTCCCCATCTCTGATTCTGCACATCTGATTCCCTGCCTCTGATTCCCCACCTCTGATTCGCCATATCTGATTCCCCGCCTCTGTTTCCCTGCCTCTGATTCCCCGCCTCTGTTTCCCCATATCTAAGTCCCCGCCTCTGATTCCCCAACTCTGATTCCCCACCTCTGATTCCCCAGCTCTGATTCCCCGCCTCTGATTCCCCGCATCTGATTCCCTGCATCTGATTCCCAGCCTCTGATTCCCTGCCTCTGATTCCCAACCTCTTATTCCCCACCTCTGATTCCCCATATCTGATTCCCCGCCTCTGTTTCCCCGCCTCTGATTCCCCGCCTCTGTTTCCCCATATCTGATTCCCCGCCTCTATTTCCCTTCCTCTGATTCCCAGCCTCTGATTCCCCATATCTGATTCCCCGCCTCTGATTCCCCAACTCTGATTCCCCGCCTCTGATTCCCCAGCTCTGAATCCCCGCATCTGATTCCCCGCGTCTGATTACCGGCCTCTGATTCCCCGCTCTGATTCCCCATCTCTGATTCACAACCTCTGATTCCCCACCTCTGATTCCCCATATCTGATTTGCCGCCTCTGTTTCCCCGCCTCTGATTCCCCACCTCTGATTCCCCGCCTCTGATTCACCAGCTATGATTCCCCGCCTCTGATTCCCCGCATCTGATTCCCTGCCTCTGATTCCCCGCCTCTGATTCCACATCTCTGATTCACCACCTCTGATTCATTGCGTCTGATTCCCCGCCTCTGTTTCCCCGCCTCTGATTCCCCGCCTCTGTTTCCCCATATCTAAATCCCCGCCTCTGATTCCCCAACTCTGATTCCCCACCTCTGATTCCCCAGCTCTGATTCCCCGCCTCTGATTCCCCGCATCTGATTCCCTGCATCTGATTCCCAGCCTCTGATTCCCTGCCTCTGATTCCCAACCTCTGATTCCGCACCTCTGATTCCCCATATCTGATTCCCCGCCTCTGTTTCCCCGCCTCTGTTTCCCCGCCTCTGATTCCCCGCCTCTGTTTCCCCATATCTAAGTCCCCGCCTCTGATTCCCCAACTCTGATTCCCCACCTCTGATTCCCCAGCTCTGATTCCCCGCCTCTGATTCCCCGCATCTGATTCCCTGCATCTGATTCCCAGCCTCTGATTCCCTGCCTCTGATTCCCAACCTCTGATTCCCCACCTCTGATTCCCCATATCTGATTCCCCGCCTCTGTTTCCCCGCCTCTGATTCCCCGCCTCTGTTTCCCCATATCTGATTCCCCGCCTCTATTTCCCCGCCTCTGATTCCCAGCCTCTGATTCCCCATATCTGATTCCCCGCCTCTGATTCCCCAACTCTGATTCCCCGCCTCTGATTCCCCAGCTCTGAATCCCCGCATCTGATTCCCCAGCTCTGAATCCCCGCATCTGATTCCCCGCGTCTGATTACCGGCCTCTGATTCCCCGCTCTGATTCCCCATCTCTGATTCACAACCTCTGATTCCCCACCTCTGATTCCCCATATCTGATTTGCCGCCTCTGTTTCCCCGCCTCTGATTCGCCAGCTATGATTCCCCGCCTCTGATTCCCCGCATCTGATTCCCTGCCTCTGATTCCCCGCGTCTGATTCCACATCTCTGATTCACCACCTCTGATTCATTGCGTCTGATTCCCCGCCTCTGATTCCCCATCTCTGATTCCCCATCTCTGATTCCCCAATTCTGATTCACCGCCTCTGATTCCCCAGCTATGTTTCCTCGCCTCTGATTCCCGGCCTCTGATTCCCTGCTTCTGATTCTGATTCCCTGACTCTGATTCCCCATCTCTGATTCCGCACATCTAATTCCCTGCCTCTGATTCCCCACCTCTGATTCCCCATATCTAAGTCCCCGCCTCTGATTCCCCAACTTTGATTCCCCACCTCTGATTCCCCAGCTCTGATTGCCCGCCTCTGATTCCCCGCATCTGATTCCCTGCATCTGATTCCCAGGCTCTGATTCCCTGCCTCTGATTCCCAAACTCTGATTCCCCACCTCTGATTCCCCATATCTGATTCCCCGCCTCTGTTTCCCCGCCTCTGATTCCCCGCCTCTGTTTCCCCATATCTGATTCCTCGCCTCTATTTGCCTGCCTCTGATTCCCCGCCTCTGTTTCCCCATATCTGATTACCCGCCTCTGAATCCCCAACTCTGATTCCCTGCCTCTAATTTCCCAGCTCTGATTCCCCGCCTCTGATTCCCCGTGTCTGATTTCCTGCCTCTGATTCCCCGCCTCTGATTACCCATGTCTGATTCACCGCCTCTGATTCCCCACCTCTGATTCCCCATCTCTGATTCCGCACATCCGAATCACTGCCTCTGATTCCCCAGCTCTGATTCCCCGCCTCTGATTCCCCGCGTCTTATTCCCTGCTTCTGATTCTGATTCCCTGCCTCTGATTCCCCATCTCTGATTCTGCACATCTGATTCCCTGCCTCTGATTCCCCGCCTCTGATTCCCCGCCTCTGATTCCCCGCCTCTGTTTCCCCATATCTCATTCCCCACCTCTGATGCACCAACTCTGATTCCCCGCCTCTGATTCCCCAGCTCTGATTCCCCGCCTCTGATTCCCCGCATCCGATTCCCCATATCTGATTCCCCGCCTCTGTTTCCCCGCCTCTGATTCCCCGCCTCTGTTTCCTCATATCTGATTCCCCGCCTCTGATTCCCAACTATGATTCCCCGCCTCTGATTCCCCAGCTCTGATTCCCTGCCTCTGATTCCCCGCGTTCTATTCCCTGCCTCTGATTCCCCGCCTGTGATTCCCCATCTCTGATTCACCACCTCTGATTCCCCACCTCTGATTCCCCATATCTAATTCCCCGCCTCTGTTTGCCCGCCTCTGATTCCCCGCCTCTGTTTCCCCATATCTGATTCCCCGCCACTGAATCCCAACTCTGATTCCCTGCCTCTGATTCCCCAGCTCTGATTCCCCGCCTTTGATCCCCCCCGTCTGATTCCCAGCCTCTGAATCCCCGTGTCTGATATCCTGCCTCTGATTCCCCGCCTCTGATTCCCCATCTCAGATTCACCGCCTCTGATTCCCCACCTCTGATTCCCCATCTCTGATTCCGCACATCCGATTCCCTGCCTCTGATTCCCCGACTCTGATTCCCCACCTCTGATCCCCAGCTCTGATTCCCCGCCTCTGATTCCCCAACTCTGATTCCCCGCCTCTGATTCCCCGCCTCTGTTTCCCCATATCTAAGTCCCCGCCTCTGATTCCCCAACTCTGATTCCCCACCTCTGATTCCCCAGCTCTGATTACCCACCTCTGATTCCCCATATCTAATTCCCAGCCTCTGTTTCCCCGCCTCTGATTCCCCGCCACTGTTTCCCCATATCTGATTCTCCGCCTCTGAATCCCCAACTCTGATTCCCTGCATCTAATTCCCCAGCTCTGATTCCACGCCTCTGATTCCCCGCATCTGATTCCCTGCATCTGATTCCCAGCCTCTGATTCCCTGCCTCTGATTCCCAACCTCTGATTCCGCACCTCTGATTCCCCATATCTGATTCCCCGCCTCTGTTTCCCCGCCTCTGTTTCCCCGCCTCTGATTCCCCGCCTCTGTTTCCCCATATCTAAGTCCCCGCCTCTGATTCCCCAACTCTGATTCCCCACCTCTGATTCCCCAGCTCTGATTCCCCGCCTCTGATTCCCCGCATCTGATTCCCTGCATCTGATTCCCAGCCTCTGATTCCCTGCCTCTGATTCCCAACCTCTGATTCCCCACCTCTGATTCCCCATATCTGATTCCCCGCCTCTGTTTCCCCGCCTCTGATTCCCCGCCTCTGTTTCCCCATATCTGATTCCCCGCCTCTATTTCCCCGCCTCTGATTCCCAGCCTCTGATTCCCCATATCTGATTCCCCGCCTCTGATTCCCCAACTCTGATTCCCCGCCTCTGATTCCCCAGCTCTGAATCCCCGCATCTGATTCCCCAGCTCTGAATCCCCGCATCTGATTCCCCGCGTCTGATTACCGGCCTCTGATTCCCCGCCTCTGTTTCCCCATATCTAAGTCCCCGCCTCTGATTCCCCAACTCTGATTCCCCACCTCTGATTCCCCAGCTCTGATTACCCACCTCTGATTCCCCATATCTAATTCCCAGCCTCTGTTTCCCCGCCTCTGATTCCCCGCCACTGTTTCCCCATATCTGATTCTCCGCCTCTGAATCCCCAACTCTGATTCCCTGCATCTAATTCCCCAGCTCTGATTCCACGCCTCTGATTCCCCGCATCTGATTCCCTGCATCTGATTCCCAGCCTCTGATTCCCTGCCTCTGATTCCCAACCTCTGATTCCGCACCTCTGATTCCCCATATCTGATTCCCCGCCTCTGTTTCCCCGCCTCTGTTTCCCCGCCTCTGATTCCCCGCCTCTGTTTCCCCATATCTAAGTCCCCGCCTCTGATTCCCCAACTCTGATTCCCCACCTCTGATTCCCCAGCTCTGATTCCCCGCCTCTGATTCCCCGCATCTGATTCCCTGCATCTGATTCCCAGCCTCTGATTCCCTGCCTCTGATTCCCAACCTCTGATTCCCCACCTCTGATTCCCCATATCTGATTCCCCGCCTCTGTTTCCCCGCCTCTGATTCCCCGCCTCTGTTTCCCCATATCTGATTCCCCGCCTCTATTTCCCCGCCTCTGATTCCCAGCCTCTGATTCCCCATATCTGATTCCCCGCCTCTGATTCCCCAACTCTGATTCCCCGCCTCTGATTCCCCAGCTCTGAATCCCCGCATCTGATTCCCCAGCTCTGAATCCCCGCATCTGATTCCCCGCGTCTGATTACCGGCCTCTGATTCCCCGCTCTGATTCCCCATCTCTGATTCACAACCTCTGATTCCCCACCTCTGATTCCCCATATCTGATTTGCCGCCTCTGTTTCCCCGCCTCTGATTCGCCAGCTATGATTCCCCGCCTCTGATTCCCCGCATCTGATTCCCTGCCTCTGATTCCCCGCGTCTGATTCCACATCTCTGATTCACCACCTCTGATTCATTGCGTCTGATTCCCCGCCTCTGATTCCCCATCTCTGATTCCCCATCTCTGATTCCCCAATTCTGATTCACCGCCTCTGATTCCCCAGCTATGTTTCCTCGCCTCTGATTCCCGGCCTCTGATTCCCTGCTTCTGATTCTGATTCCCTGACTCTGATTCCCCATCTCTGATTCCGCACATCTAATTCCCTGCCTCTGATTCCCCACCTCTGATTCCCCATATCTAAGTCCCCGCCTCTGATTCCCCAACTTTGATTCCCCACCTCTGATTCCCCAGCTCTGATTGCCCGCCTCTGATTCCCCGCATCTGATTCCCTGCATCTGATTCCCAGGCTCTGATTCCCTGCCTCTGATTCCCAAACTCTGATTCCCCACCTCTGATTCCCCATATCTGATTCCCCGCCTCTGTTTCCCCGCCTCTGATTCCCCGCCTCTGTTTCCCCATATCTGATTCCTCGCCTCTATTTGCCTGCCTCTGATTCCCCGCCTCTGTTTCCCCATATCTGATTACCCGCCTCTGAATCCCCAACTCTGATTCCCTGCCTCTAATTTCCCAGCTCTGATTCCCCGCCTCTGATTCCCCGTGTCTGATTTCCTGCCTCTGATTCCCCGCCTCTGATTACCCATGTCTGATTCACCGCCTCTGATTCCCCACCTCTGATTCCCCATCTCTGATTCCGCACATCTGAATCACTGCCTCTGATTCCCCAGCTCTGATTCCCCGCCTCTGATTCCCCGCGTCTTATTCCCTGCTTCTGATTCTGATTCCCTGCCTCTGATTCCCCATCTCTGATTCTGCACATCTGATTCCCTGCCTCTGATTCCCCGCCTCTGATTCCCCGCCTCTGATTCCCCGCCTCTGTTTCCCCATATCTAATTCCCCACCTCTGATGCACCAACTCTGATTCCCCGCCTCTGATTCCCCAGCTCTGATTCCCCGCCTCTGATTCCCCGCATCCGATTCCCCATATCTGATTCCCCGCCTCTGTTTCCCCGCCTCTGATTCCCCGCCTCTGTTTCCTCATATCTGATTCCCCGCCTCTGATTCCCAACTATGATTCCCCGCCTCTGATTCCCCAGCTCTGATTCCCTGCCTCTGATTCCCCGCGTTCTATTCCCTGCCTCTGATTCCCCGCCTGTGATTCCCCATCTCTGATTCACCACCTCTGATTCCCCACCTCTGATTCCCCATATCTAATTCCCCGCCTCTGTTTGCCCGCCTCTGATTCCCCGCCTCTGTTTCCCCATATCTGATTCCCCGCCACTGAATCCCAACTCTGATTCCCTGCCTCTGATTCCCCAGCTCTGATTCCCCGCCTTTGATCCCCCCCGTCTGATTCCCAGCCTCTGAATCCCCGTGTCTGATATCCTGCCTCTGATTCCCCGCCTCTGATTCCCCATCTCAGATTCACCGCCTCTGATTCCCCACCTCTGATTCCCCATCTCTGATTCCGCACATCCGATTCCCTGCCTCTGATTCCCCGACTCTGATTCCCCACCTCTGATTCCCCAGCTCTGATTCCCCGCCTCTGATTCCCCAACTCTGATTCCCCGCCTCTGATTCCCCGCCTCTGTTTCCCCATATCTAAGTCCCCGCCTCTGATTCCCCAACTCTGATTCCCCACCTCTGATTCCCCAGCTCTGATTACCCACCTCTGATTCCCCATATCTAATTCCCAGCCTCTGTTTCCCCGCCTCTGATTCCCCGCCACTGTTTCCCCATATCTGATTCTCCGCCTCTGAATCCCCAACTCTGATTCCCTGCATCTAATTCCCCAGCTCAGATTCCCCGCCTCTGAATCCCCGTGTCTGATTTCCTGCCTCTGATTCCCCGCCTCTGATTACCCATGTCTGATTCACCGCCTCTGATTCCCCACCTCTGATTCCCCATATCTGATTCCTCGCCTCTGTTTCCCCGCCTCTGATTTCCCGCCTCTGATTCCCCATATCTCATTCCCCGCCTCTGATTCCCCATCTCTGATTCCCGGACTCTGATTCCCCACCTCTGATACCCGGCCTCTGATTCGCTGCTTCTGATTCTGATTCCCTGCCTCTGATTCCCCATCTCTGATTCCGCACATCTAATTCCCCGCCTCTGTTTCCCCACCTCTGATTGCCCGCCTCAGTTTCCCCATATCTAAGTCCCCGCCTCTGATTCCCCAACTTTGATTCCCCACCTCTGATTCCCCAGCTCTGATTCCCCGCCTCTGATTCCCCGCATCTGATTCCCTGCATCTGATTCCCAGCCTCTGATTCCCTGCCTCTGATTCCCAAACTCTGATTCCCCACCTCTGATTCCCCATATCTGATTCCCCGCCTCTGTTTCCCCGCCTCTGATTCCCCGCCTCTGTTTCCCCATATCTGATTCCCCGCCTCTATTTGCCCACCTCTGATTCCCCGCCTCTGTTTCCCCATATACGATTACCCGCCTCTGAATCCCAAACTCTGATTCCCTGCCTCTAATTTCCCAGCTCTGATTCCCCGCCTCTGATTCCCCGTTTCTGATTTCCTGCCTCTGATTCCCCGCCTCTGATTACCCATGTCTTATTCACCGCCTCTGATTCCCCACCTCTGATTCCCCATCTCTGATTCCGCACATCCGATTCACTGCCTCTGATTCCCCAACTCTGATTCCCCGCCTCTGATTCCCAGCGTCTTATTCCCTGCTTCTGATTCTGATTCCCTGCCTCTGATTCCCCATCTCTGATTCTGCACATCTGATTCCCTGCCTCTGATTTCCCACCTCTGATTCGCCATATCTGATTCCCCGCCTCTGTTTCCCTGCCTCTGATTCCCCGCCTCTGTTTCCCCATATCTAAGTCCCCGCCTCTGATTCCCCAACTCTGATTCCCCACCTCTGATTCCCCAGCTCTGATTCCCCGCCTCTGATTCCCCGCATCTGATTCCCGGCATCTGATTCCCAGCCTCTGATTCCCTGCCTCTGATTCCCAACCTCTGATTCCCCGCCTCTGTTTCCCCATATCTGATTCCCCGCCTCTATTTCCCTTCCTCTGATTCCCAGCCTCTGATTCCCCATATCTGATTCCCCGCCTCTGATTCCCCAACTCTGATTCCCCGCCTCTGATTCCCCAGCTCTGAATCCCCGCATCTGATTCCCCGCGTCTGATTACCGGCCTCTGATTCCCCGCTCTGATTCCCCATCTCTGATTCACAACCTCTGATTCCCCACCTCTGATTCCCCATATCTGATTTGCCGCCTCTGTTTCCCCGCCTCTGATTCCCCACCTCTGATTCCCCGCCTCTGATTCACCAGCTATGATTCCCCGCCTCTGATTCCCCGCATCTGATTCCATGCCTCTGATTCCCCATATGTAAGTCCCCGCCTCTGATTCCCCAACTCTGATTCCCCACCTCTGATTCCCCACCTCTGATTCCCCGCCTCTGATTCCCCGCATCTGATTCCCCGCCTCTGTTTCCCCATATCTAAGTCCCCGCCTCTGATTCCCCAACTCTGATTCCCCACCTCTGATTCCCCAGCTCTGATTCCCCGCCTCTGATTCCCCGCATCTGATTCCCTGCATCTGATTCCCAGCCTCTGATTCCCTGCCTCTGATTCCCAACCTCTGATTCCCCACCTCTGATTCCCCATATCTGATTCCCCGCCTCTGTTTCCCCGCCTCTGATTCCCCACCTCTGTTTCCCCATATCTGATTCCCCGCCTCTATTTCCCCGCCTCTGATTCCCAGCCTCTGATTCCCCATATCTGATTCCCCGCCTCTGATTCCCCAACTCTGATTCCCCGCCTCTGATTCCCCAGCTCTGAATCCCCGCATCTGATTCCCAAGCTCTGAATCCCCGCATCTGATTCCCCATCTCTGATTCCGCACATCCGAATCACTGCCTCTGATTCCCCAGCTCTGATTCCCCGCCTCTGATTCCCCGCGTCTTATTCCCTGCTTCTGATTCTGATTCCCTGCCTCTGATTCCCCATCTCTGATTCTGCACATCTGATTCCCTGCCTCTGATTCCCCACCTCTGATTCCCCATATCTGATTCCCCGCCTCTGAATCCCCATCTCTGATTCCCGGACTCTGATTCCCCACCTCTGATTCCCGGCCTCTTATTACCAGCATCTGATTCCAGGCCTCTGATACCCGGCCTCTGATTCCCCGCTTCTGATTCTGATTCCCTGCCTCTGATTCTCCATCTCTGATTCCGCACATCTGATTCCCTGCCTCTGATTCCCCACCTCTGATTCCCCATATCTGATTTCCTGCCTCTGTTTCCCCGCCTCTGATTACCCATGTCTGATTCACCGCCTCTGATTCCCCACCTCTGATTCCCCATATCTGATTCCTCGCCTCTGTTTCCCCGCCTCTGATTTCCCGCCTCTGATTCCCCATATCTCATTCCCCGCCTCTGATTCCCCATCTCTGATTCCCGGACTCTGATTCCCCACCTCTGATTCCCGGCCTCTGATTCGCTGCTTCTGATTCTGATTCCCTGCCTCTGATTCCCCATCTCTGATTCCGCACATCTAATTCCCCGCCTCTGTTTCCCCACCTCTGATTCCCTGCCTCTGATTCCCAAACTCTGATTACCCGCTCTGATTCCCCATCTCTGATTCACAACCTCTGATTCCCCACCTCTGATTCCCCATATCTGATTTGCCGCCTCTGTTACCGCGCCTCTGATTCGCCAGCTATGATTCCCCGCCTCTGATACCCCGCATCTGATTCCCTGCCTCTGATTCCCCGCCTCTGATTCCACATCTCTGATTCACCACCTCTGATTCATTGCGTCTGATTCCCCGCCTCTGATTCCCCATCTCTGATTCCCCATCTCTGATTCCCCAATTCTGATTCACCGCCTCTGATTCCCCAGCTATGTTTCCTCGCCTCTGATTCCCGGCCTCTGATTCCCTGCTTCTGATTCTGATTCCCTGACTCTGATTCCCCATCTCTGATTCCGCACATCTAATTCCCTGCCTCTGATTCCCCACCTCTGATTCCCCATATCTGATTCCCCGCCTCTGTTTCCCCGCCTCTGATTCCCCGCCTCTGTTTCCCCATATCTAAGTCCCCGCCTCTGATTCCCCAACTTTGATTCCCCACCTCTGATTCCCCAGCTCTGATTCCCCGCCTCTGATTCCCCGCATCTGATTCCCGGCATCTGATTCCCAGCCTCTGATTCCCTGCCTCTGATTCCCAACCTCTGATTCCCCGCCTCTGTTTCCCCATATCTGATTCCCCGCCTCTATTTCCCTTCCTCTGATTCCCAGCCTCTGATTCCCCATATCTGATTCCCCGCCTCTGATTCCCCAACTCTGATTCCCCGCCTCTGATTCCCCAGCTCTGAATCCCCGCATCTGATTCCCCGCGTCTGATTACCGGCCTCTGATTCCCCGCTCTGATTCCCCATCTCTGATTCACAACCTCTGATTCCCCACCTCTGATTCCCCATATCTGATTTGCCGCCTCTGTTTCCCCGCCTCTGATTCCCCACCTCTGATTCCCCGCCTCTGATTCACCAGCTATGATTCCCCGCCTCTGATTCCCCGCATCTGATTCCATGCCTCTGATTCCCCATATCTAAGTCCCCGCCTCTGATTCCCCAACTCTGATTCCCCACCTCTGATTCCCCACCTCTGATTCCCCGCCTCTGATTCCCCGCATCTGATTCCCCGCCTCTGTTTCCCCATATCTAAGTCCCCGCCTCTGATTCCCCAACTCTGATTCCCCACCTCTGATTCCCCAGCTCTGATTCCCCGCCTCTGATTCCCCGCATCTGATTCCCTGCATCTGATTCCCAGCCTCTGATTCCCTGCCTCTGATTCCCAACCTCTGATTCCCCACCTCTGATTCCCCATATCTGATTCCCCGCCTCTGTTTCCCCGCCTCTGATTCCCCGCCTCTGTTTCCCCATATCTGATTCCCCGCCTCTATTTCCCCGCCTCTGATTCCCAGCCTCTGATTCCCCATATCTGATTCCCCGCCTCTGATTCCCCAACTCTGATTCCCCGCCTCTGATTCCCCAGCTCTGAATCCCCGCATCTGATTCCCCAGCTCTGAATCCCCGCATCTGATTCCCCATCTCTGATTCCGCACATCCGAATCACTGCCTCTGATTCCCCAGCTCTGATTCCCCGCCTCTGATTCCCCGCGTCTTATTCCCTGCTTCTGATTCTGATTCCCTGCCTCTGATTCCCCATCTCTGATTCTGCACATCTGATTCCCTGCCTCTGATTCCCCACCTCTGATTCCCCATATCTGATTCCCCGCCTCTGAATCCCCATCTCTGATTCCCGGACTCTGATTCCCCACCTCTGATTCCCGGCCTCTTATTACCAGCATCTGATTCCAGGCCTCTGATACCCGGCCTCTGATTCCCCGCTTCTGATTCTGATTCCCTGCCTCTGATTCTCCATCTCTGATTATGCACATCTGATTCCCTGCCTCTGATTCCCCACCTCTGATTCCCCATATCTGATTTCCTGCCTCTGTTTCCCCGCCTCTGATTACCCATGTCTGATTCACCGCCTCTGATTCCCCACCTCTGATTCCCCATATCTGATTCCTCGCCTCTGTTTCCCCGCCTCTGATTTCCCGCCTCTGATTCCCCATATCTCATTCCCCGCCTCTGATTCCCCATCTCTGATTCCCGGACTCTGATTCCCCACCTCTGATTCCCGGCCTCTGATTCGCTGCTTCTGATTCTGATTCCCTGCCTCTGATTCCCCATCTCTGATTCCGCACATCTAATTCCCCGCCTCTGTTTCCCCACCTCTGATTCCCTGCCTCTGATTCCCAAACTCTGATTACCCGCTCTGATTCCCCATCTCTGATTCACAACCTCTGATTCCCCACCTCTGATTCCCCATATCTGATTTGCCGCCTCTGTTACCCCGCCTCTGATTCGCCAGCTATGATTCCCCGCCTCTGATACCCCGCATCTGATTCCCTGCCTCTGATTCCCCGCCTCTGATTCCACATCTCTGATTCACCACCTCTGATTCATTGCGTCTGATTCCCCGCCTCTGATTCCCCATCTCAGATTCCCCATCTCTGATTCCCCAATTCTGATTCACCGCCTCTGATTCCCCAGCTATGTTTCCTCGCCTCTGATTCCCGGCCTCTGATTCCCTGCTTCTGATTCTGATTCCCTGACTCTGATTCCCCATCTCTGATTCCGCACATCTAATTCCCTGCCTCTGATTCCCCACCTCTGATTCCCCATATCTGATTCCCCGCCTCTGTTTCCCCGCCTCTGATTCCCCGCCTCTGTTTCCCCATATCTAAGTCCCCGCCTCTGATTCCCCAACTTTGATTCCCCACCTCTGATTCCCCAGCTCTGATTGCCCGCCTCTGATTCCCCGCATCTGATTCCCTGCATCTGATTCCCAGGCTCTGATTCCCTGCCTCTGATTCCCAAACTCTGATTCCCCACCTCTGATTCCCCATATCTGATTCCCCGCCTCTGTTTCCCCGCCTCTGATTCCCCGCCTCTGTTTCCCCATATCTGATTCCCCGCCTCTATTTGCCTGCCTCTGATTCCCCGCCTCTGTTTCCCCATATCTGATTACACGCCTCTGAATCCCCAACTCTGATTCCCTGCCTCTAATTTCCCAGCTCTGATTCCCCGCCTCTGATTCCCCGTGTCTGATTTCCTGCCTCTGATTCCCCGCCTCTGATGACCCATGTCTGATTCACCGCCTCTGATTCCCCACCTCTGATTCCCCATCTCTGATTCCGCACATCCGAATCACTGCCTCTGATTCCCCAGCTCTGATTCCCCGCCTCTGATTCCCCGCGTCTTATTCCCTGCTTCTGATTCTGATTCCCTGCCTCTGATTCCCCATCTCTGATTCTGCACATCTGATTCCCTGCCTCTGATTCCCCACCTCTGATTCCCCATATCTGATTCCCCGCCTCTGAATCCCCATCTCTGATTCCCGGACTCTGATTCCCCACCTCTGATTCCCGGCCTCTTATTACCAGCATCTGATTCCAGGCCTCTGATACCCGGCCTCTGATTCCCCGCTTCTGATTCTGATTCCCTGCCTCTGATTCTCCATCTCTGATTCCGCACATCTGATTCCCTGCCTCTGATTCCCCACCTCTGATTCCCCATATCTGATTTCCTGCCTCTGTTTCCCCGCCTCTGATTACCCATGTCTGATTCACCGCCTCTGATTCCCCACCTCTGATTCCCCATATCTGATTCCTCGCCTCTGTTTCCCCGCCTCTGATTTCCCGCCTCTGATTCCCCATATCTCATTCCCCGCCTCTGATTCCCCATCTCTGATTCCCGGACTCTGATTCCCCACCTCTGATTCCCGGCCTCTGATTCGCTGCTTCTGATTCTGATTCCCTGCCTCTGATTCCCCATCTCTGATTCCGCACATCTAATTCCCCGCCTCTGTTTCCCCACCTCTGATTCCCCGCCTCTGTTTCCCCATATCTAAGTCCCCGCCTCTGATTCCCCAAATTTGATTCCCCACCTCTGATTCCCCAGCTCTGATTCCCCGCCTCTGATTCCCCGCATCTGATTCCCTGCATCTGATTCCCAGCCTCTGATTCCCTGCCTCTGATTCCCAAACTCTGATTCCCCACCTCTGATTCCCCATATCTGATTCCCCGCCTCTGTTTCCCCGCCTCTGATTCCCCGCCTCTGTTTCCCCATATCTGATTCCCCGCCTCTATTTGCCCGCCTCTGATTCCCCGCCTCTGTTTCCCCATATACGATTACCCGCCTCTGAATCCCCAACTCTGATTCCCTGCCTCTAATTTCCCAGCTCTGATTCCCCGCCTCTGATTCCCCGTTTCTGATTTCCTGCCTCTGATTCCCCGCCTCTGATTACCCATGTCTGATTCACCGCCTCTGATTCCCCACCTCTGATTCCCCATCTCTGATTCCGCACATCCGATTCACTGCCTCTGATTCCCCAACTCTGATTCCCCGCCTCTGATTCCCAGCGTCTTATTCCCTGCTTCTGATTCTGATTCCCTGCCTCTGATTCCCCATCTCTAATTCTGCACATCTGATTCCCTGCCTCTGATTCCCCACCTCTGATTCGCCATATCTGATTCCCCGCCTCTGTTTCCCTGCCTCTTATTCCCCGCCTCTGTTTCCCCAACTCTGATTCCCCACCTCTGATTCCCCAGCTCTGATTCCCCGCCTCTGATTCCCCGTATCTGATTCCCGGCATCTGATTCCCAGCCTCTGATTCCCTGCCTCTGATTCCCAACCTCTGATTCCCCACCTCTGATTCCCCATATCTGATTCCCCGCCTCTGTTTCCCTGCCTCTGATTCCCCGCCTCTGTTTCCCCATATCTGATTCCCCGCCTCTATTTCCCTTCCTCTGATTCCCAGCCTCTGATTCCCCATATCTGATTCCCCGCCTCTGATTCCCCAACTCTGATTCCCCGCCTCTGATTCCCCAGCTCTGAATCCCCGCATCTGATTCCCCGCGTCTGATTACCGGCCTCTGATTCCCCGCTCTGATTCCCCATCTCTGATTCACAACCTCTGATTCCCCACCTCTGATTCCCCATATCTGATTTGCCGCCTCTGTTTCCCCGCCTCTGATTCCCCACCTCTGATTCCCCGCCTCTGATTCACCAGCTATGATTCCCCGCCTCTGATTCCCCGCATCTGATTACATGCCTCTGATTCCCCGCCTCTGATTCCACATCTCTGATTCACCACCTCTGATTCATTGCGTCTGATTCCCCGCCTCTGTTTCCCCGCCTCTGATTCCCCGCCTCTGTTTCCCCATATCTAAGTCCCCGCCTCTGATTCCCCAACTCTGATTCCCCACCTCTGATTCCCCAGCTCTGATTCCCCGCCTCTGATTCCCCGCATCTGATTCCATGCATCTGATTCCCAGCCTCTGATTCCCTGCCTCTGATTCCCAACCTCTGATTCCGCACCTCTGATTCCCCATATCTGATTCCCTGCCTCTGTCTCCCCGCCTCTGTTTCCACGCCTCTGATTCCCCGCCTCTGTTTCCCCATATCTAAGTCCCCGCCTCTGATTCCCCAACGCTGATTCCCCACCTCTGATTCCCCAGCTCTGATTCCCCGCCTCTGATTCCCCGCATCTGATTCCCTGCATCTGATTCGCAGCCTCTGATTCCCTGCCTCTGATTCCCAACCTCTGATTCCCCACCTCTGATTCCCCATATCTGATTCCCCGCCTCTGTTTCCCCGCCTCTGATTCCCCGCCTCTGTTTCCCCATATCTGATTCCCCGCCTCTATTTCCCCGCCTCTGATTCCCAGCCTCTGATTCCCCATATCTGATTCCCCGCCTCTGATTCCCCAACTCTGATTCCCCGCCTCTGATTCCCCAGCTCTGAATCCCCGCATCTGATTCCCCAGCTCTGAATCCCCGCATCTGATTCCCCGCGTCTGATTACCGGGATCTGATTACCCGCTCTGATTCCCCATCTCTGATTCACAACCTCTGATTCCCCACCTCTGATTCCCCATATCTGATTTGCCGCCTCTGTTTCCCCGCCTCTGATTCGCCAGCTATGATTCCCCGCCTCTGATTCCCCGCATCTGATTCCCTGCCTCTGATTCCCCGCCTCTGATTCCACATCTCTGATTCACCACCTCTGATTCATTGCGTCTGATTCCCCGCCTCTGATTCCCCATCTCTGATTCCCCATCTCTGATTCCCCAATTCTGATTCACCGCCTCTGATTCCCCAGCTATGTTTCCTCGCCTCTGATTCCCGGCCTCTGATTCCCTGCTTCTGATTCTGATTCCCTGACTCTGATTCCCCATCTCTGATTCCGCACATCTAATTCCCTGCCTCTGATTCCCCACCTCTGATTCCCCATATCTGATTCCCCGCCTCTGTTTCCCCGCCTCTGATTCCCCGCCTCTGTTTCCCCATATCTAAGTCCCCGCCTCTGATTCCCAAACTCTGATTCCCCACCTCTGATTCCCCATATCTGATTCCCCGCCTCTGTTTCCCCGCCTCTGATTCCCCGCCTCTGTTTCCCCATATCTGATTCCCCGCCTCTATTTGCCTGCCTCTGATTCCCCGCCTCTGTTTCCCCATATCTGATTACACGCCTCTGAATCCCCAACTCTGATTCCCTGCCTCTAATTTCCCAGCTCTGATTCCCCGCCTCTGATTCCCCGTGTCTGATTTCCTGCCTCTGATTCCCCGCCTCTGATTACCCATGTCTGATTCACCGCCTCTGATTCCCCACCTCTGATTCCCCATCTCTGATTCCGCACATCCGAATCACTGCCTCTGATTCCCCAGCTCTGATTCCCCGCCTCTGATTCCCCGCGTCTTATTCCCTGCTTCTGATTCTGATTCCCTGCCTCTGATTCCCCATCTCTGATTCTGCACATCTGATTCCCTGCCTCTGATTCCCCACCTCTGATTCCCCATATCTGATTCCCCGCCTCTGAATCCCCATCTCTGATTCCCGGACTCTGATTCCCCACCTCTGATTCCCGGCCTCTTATTACCAGCATCTGATTCCAGGCCTCTGATACCCGGCCTCTGATTCCCCGCTTCTGATTCTGATTCCCTGCCTCTGATTCTCCATCTCTGATTCCGCACATCTGATTCCCTGCCTCTGATTCCCCACCTCTGATTCCCCATATCTGATTCCCTGCCTCTGTTTCCCCGCCTCTGATTCCCCGCCTCTGTTTCCCCATATAGAATTCCCCACCTCTGATGCACCAACTCTGATTCCCCGCCTCTGATTCCCCAGCTCTGATTCCCCGCCTCTGATTCCCCGCATCCGATTCCCCATATCTGATTCCCCGCCTCTGTTTCCCCGCCTCTGATTCCCCGCCTCTGTTTCCCCATATCTGATTCTCCGCCTCTGATTCCCAACTATGATTCCCCGCCTCTGATTCCCCAGCTCTGATTCCCTGCCTCTCATTCCCCGCGTTCTATTCCCTGCCTCTGATTCCCCGCCTGTGATTCCCCATCTCTGATTCACCACCTCTGATTCCCCACCTCTGATTCCCCATATCTAATTCCCCGCCTCTGTTTGCCCGCCTCTGATTCCCCGCCTCTGTTTCCCCATATCTGATTCCCCGCCACTGAATCCCCAACTCTGATTCCCTGCCTCTGATTCCCCAGCTCTGATTCCCCGCCTTTGATTCCCCCCGTCTGATTCCCAGCCTCTGAATCCCCGTGTCTGATATCCTGCCTCTGATTCCCCGCCTCTGATTCCCCATCTCAGATTCACCGCCTCTGATTCCCCACCTCTGATTCCCCATCTCTGATTCCGCACATCCGATTCCCTGCCTCTGATTCCCCGACTCTGATTCACCACCTCTGATTCCCCAGCTCTGATTCCCCGCCTCTGATTCCCCAACTCTGATTCCCCGCCTCTGATTCCCCGCCTCTGTTTCCCCATATCTAAGTCCCCGCCTCTGATTCCCCAACTCTGATTCCCCACCTCTGATTCCCCAGCTCTGTTTACCCACCTCTGATTCCCCATCTCTGATTCCGCACATCTGATTCCCTGCCTCTGATTCCCCACCTCTGTTTCCCCATATCTAAGTCCCCGCCTCTGATTCCCCAACTTTGATTCCCCACCTCTGATTCCCCAGCTCTGATTCCCCGCCTCTGATTCCCCGCATCTGATTCCCTGCATCTGATTCCCAGCCTCTGATTCCCTGCCTCTGATTCCCAACCTCTGATTCCCCACCTCTGATTCCCCATATCTGATTCCCCGCCTCTCTTTCCCCGCCTCTGATTCACCGCCTCTGTTTCCCCATATCTGATTCCCCGCCTCTATTTGCCCGCCTCTGATTCCCCGCCTCTGTTTCCCCATATCTGATTCCCCGCCTCTGAATCCCCAACTCTGATTCCCTGCCTCTAATTTCCCAGCTCTGATTCCCCGCCTCTGATTCCCCGTGTCTGATTTCCTGCCTCTGATTCCCCGCCTCTGATTACCCATGTCTGATTCACCGCCTCTGATTCCCCACCTCTGATTCCCCATCTCTGATTCCGCACATCCGATTCCCTGCCTCTGATTCCCTGCCTCTGATTCACTGCCTCTGCTTCCCCAGCTCTGATTTCCCGCCTCTGATTCCCCGCGTCTTATCCCCTGCTTCTGATTCTGATTCCCTGCCTCTGATTCCCCATCTCTGATTCCGCACATCTGATTCCCTGCCTCTGATTCCCCACCTCTGATTCCCCATATCTGATTCCCCGCCTCTGTTTCCCCGCCTCTGATTCCCCGCCTCTGATTCCCCAACTCTGATTCCCCACCTCTGATTCCCCAGCTCTGATTCCGCGCCTCTGATCCCCGCATCTGATTCCCTGCATCTGATTCCCAGCCTCTGATTCCCTGCCTCTGATTCCCAACCTCTGATTCCCCACCTCTGATTCCCCATATCTGATTCCCCGCCTCTGTTTCCCCGTCTCTGATTCCCCGCCTCTGTTTCCCCATATCTGATTCCCCGCCTCTATTTGCCCACCTCTGATTCCCCACCTCTGTTTCCCCATGTCTGATTCACCGCCTCTGATTCCCCACCTCTGATTCCCCATCTCTGATTCCGCACATCCGATTCCCTGCCTCTGAATCCCCGCCTCTGATTCACCGCCTCTGATTCCCGGCCTCTGATTTACCGCCTCTGATTCCCTGCCACTGATACCCCGCCCCTGATTCCCCACCTCTGATTCCCCATATCTGATTCCCCGCCTCTGTTTCCCCACCTCTGATTCCCCGCCTCTGATTCCCCATATCTCATTCCCCGCCTCTGAATCCCCATCTCTGATTCCCGGACTCTGATTCCCCACCTCTGATTCCCGGCCTCTTATTCCCGGCATCTGATTCCGGCCTCTGATTCCCGGCCTCTGATTCCCTGCTTCTGATTCTGATTCCCTGCCTTTGATTCCCCATCTCTGATTCCGCACATCTGATTCCCTGCCTCTGATTCCCCACCTCTGAATCCCCATATCTGATTCCCCACCTCTGTTTCCCCGCCTCTGATTCCACACCTCTGTTTCCCAATATCTAAGTCCCCGCCTCTGATTCCCCAACTCTGATTCCCCACCTCTGATTCCCCAGCTCTGATTCCCCGCCTCTGATTCCCCGCATCTGATTCCCTGCATCTGATTCCAAGCCTCTGATTCCCTGCCTCTGATTCCCAAACTCTGATTCCCCACCTCTGATTCCCCATATCTGATTCCCCGCCTCTGTTTCCCCGCCTCTGATTTCCCGCCTCTGTTTCCCCATATCTAATTCCCCACCTCTGATGCACCAACTCTGATTCCCCGCCTCTGATTCCCCAGCTCTGATTCCCTGCCTCTGATTCCCCGCATCCGATTCCCCATATCTGATTCCCCGCCTCTGTTTCCCCGCCTCTGATTCCCCGCCTCTGTTTCCCCATATCTGATTCCCCGCCTCTGATTCCCAACTATGATTCCCCGCCTCTGATTCCCCAGCTCTGATTCCCTGCCTCTGATTCCCCGCGTTCTATTCCCTGCCTCTGATTCCCCGCCTGTGATTCCCCATCTCTGATTCACCACCTCTGATTCCCCACCTCTGATTCCCCATATCTAATTCCCCGCCTCTGTTTGCCCGCCTCTGATTCCCCGCCTCTGTTTCCCCATATCTGATTCCCCGCCACTGAATCCCCAACTCTGATTCCCTGCCTCTGATTCCCCAGCTCTGATTCCCCGCCTTTGATTCCCCCCGTCTGATTCCCAGCCTCTGAATCCCCGTGTCTGATATCCTGCCTCTGATTCCCCGCCTCTGATTCCCCATCTCAGATTCACCGCCTCTGATTCCCCACCTCTGATTCCCCAGCTCTGATTCCGCACATCCGATTCCCTGCCTCTGATTCCCTGCATCTGATTCCCAGCCTCTGATTCCCTGCCTCTGATTCCCAAACTCTGATTCCCCACCTCTGATTCCCCATATCTGATTCCCCGCCTCTGTTTCCCCGCCTCTGATTCCCCGCCTCTGTTTCCCCATATCTGATTCCCCACCTCTATTTGCCCGCCTCTGATTCCCCGCCTCAGTTTCCCCATATCTGATTACCCGCCTCTGAATCCCCAACTCTGATTCCCTGCCTCTAATTTCCCAGCTCTGATTCCCCGCCTCTGATTCCCCGTGTCTGATTTCCTGCCTCTGATTCCCCGCCTCTGATTACCCATGTCTGATTCACCGCCTCTGATTCCCCACCTCTGATTCCCCATCTCTGATTCCGCACATCCGATTCACTGCCTCTGATTCCCCAGCTCTGATTCCCCGCCTCTGATTCCCCGCGTCTTATTCCCTGC